>NC_088989.1:7284047-7598948 GCF_963932015.1 Anas acuta | reverse complement strand
AAACTGTAATGTGCTGCAGAGAACTGCCCTTCAGCATGCAAATATCTCTTGTAGTAGACTCAAGTGAGGCTGTTACTATATTCTAAAGAAGACTTGGGTGCCATATGCTGATAAGTATGCCAATCAGTCACATATATCCCAGTGTCTCTATCGCAGCTCTCACTTCTACCTTTGCACGGTGCTTGACGACTTCTGCACTACGAGGAGGACTTGATTAGCACAGGTCTAACACTGCTCCGGTCCCATGAGAAACATGAGGAACCCGGGCTGCTTAAAAGTGAAGATGTAAAAAGGGATGTCAGTGTGGAACCGCTAAAAGCCACAGAATAAAACGCCTCATGTAAGAAAAGCAGAGTGCCTAGCAATGTCTGCTGTAGTTTCTTGTCTCTGTCATTCCCGGGCAGATCTCTAATTTCAAACGATTGCCACGTCTTTTTATTTTACCTCATAGAGCAAGTCCAACTGCCATGTGCTGTGCCTGAAGCCCTACAGGTTGAACCGGGACACTCTGTGTGTACTTCATCCCAAGGGCAAAGACACTCAGGTTTAACCAAAATTGCTTGTGTACAACTGACACTTTTTGTTTGGCTTAGAATTAAAAGATCTGATTCACTGTAAACAATTTAATGAATTTCTTTTGTCAATCAAATCAGACTTTAAAAGAAAACAGCTATTCTTTCAAATGAAGTGTCCAATAGCAGTTTGAAAGCTTTGAGACAAAATGCTTCACATTTCCAAAAAATTTGTATTTTAAAAGCTAGACAAAATGTCATATTTTCCCCCATTTTATTCCCTTCCAGTTCTCTTCAGCTGCAAGTTTCACACTTGGGAATAGTTTTGTCCTTCTGAGATGCCTGTTGTGCAGAGATGTTGATAGTTATTTCAATGAGTAAGATCATTTTCAAAAAAAAATATATATATATATTTGCAGCATGCAAAATGTTAAAACGCTAACAAGACCCAAAAGGAAGCATGGCCATGGTTTCCACACTTCACTGCCAGGCAACAATTTCTCCATAGGCAGGGACCCCAATCTGCTGGTCCTTGATGCTGCAGTGCTGCAGGTGGATGCTTTTCCTTAGTGATTAGAATGGCATTTCCAAATAGTTTACCCTCAAAACTCTTGGGAACACAACGAGGATAGAAATAAATTGCTTGTTGTATGTTTGAGAACTTGCCTTTAAGAATTAAGACAAGAATTATGTTGTTTACTTGCTTCTTTCTAAAAAACTACATCTGTTTTGAAATGATGTTGGGCTTAAATAACTTGAATTTTTGAGTTTGCTTCAGTTCCAAAACCTCTGACTTGAAGGCAGCATTTATAATTGATGACAATGAATAGGCACAGCATATGAAAATACTCACCAAAATTACACCTTCAGCCACAGTGTTTTAAAGCACTCCTGTTCACACTGCTGCATCACTTCTGGGAGACCAAAGCCAGGGAATCACCCCTTATCCCTCTCCTGTTACTGGAATATTGAAAAGAAAATAATGAAACTCTTACAAGAAGGCTTAGAAAATGAATAGTCAGAGCCTGGACTGCGTGCCAGCTCTCTATGTGCCATTTTTCATGTCGTTCTGGCTTTTATTAACTGTTATAAAATTGGCCTTCGGTGGCAGTTGGATGCTTCAGCCCTGCAGGTCCAGTGGCAGAGAGAACTGGCCTTATTCTCAGATGTAAATAGTGCTGCAAGAGGCTCAGACTAAGAGTTTCACCTCAGCATCGCTCTGCTGCACGTTAAAACTGAAAAAATCAATGTGTATTCTAATAGACAGGAACAAATTGGGTCTTAAAGTGTAAATAGGTCTGTGTGAAATACAATAAAGTAAATTTAACTAGTGAACTGTATTAACTGTGGTGATTATTCTGCATTCAGGGAGGATAATTTATGTAACGTTCATCAGCACTGCCGGAGTTTCCACCATAGATCTTGAAGGTCATCGCCTGAGCTGGGATCTGAACCTTTCCAAAGGTAAAGAAAGTGCTTTCAATTAGATTAAGCCTCATTATTATT
Organism: Anas acuta; assembly: GCF_963932015.1. Classification (NCBI taxonomy): domain Eukaryota; kingdom Metazoa; phylum Chordata; class Aves; order Anseriformes; family Anatidae; genus Anas; species Anas acuta. Next base: position 7,596,930 of record NC_088989.1, on the reverse strand, counting down.
TTCCGAGTCATCTCCCCTCAGTCACAGAGCTGACTTCTGGGAGCAGGGCAGGATGGTGCTGAGTTGTCTTGGAGCACGCGAGGCGTTTGCTGGGTCCCTAAGCCAGTCCCGGTGCTGGAGCTGCAGCTTCTGCATCCACGGCTCCTGGGCTTCCTCAGCTCAGGGCTGCTTCCTCCAAGGCAGATGTAGGAGAAGAAATGGTCTGGGAAACTCAGATCCCTTCCTCTAGGCTGTGCATGCAAAAGAAGGCTACGATTTTGTGTGAATAAATAACAGTGAATTCATTTTCAAAGGAGTGGTGGTTTTTTTTTTTTTGTTTTTATTTTGCCTTAGAAATGTTTTTGTAAAGGAGCTTGGTTTTGGATGAAGTTTTTGAAATCTGAACTGAACTCGTAGAGGATAGAACAGAGAAACTCATTTCTCTATTATGTCAGAATACTTTTTTCATAATAGCTTGAAGCTGTTTCACCTGGACTTTGATACAGTAGAATATTAGCTGTAATAACAGCATAAGTACCAGACTATGGCTGTTCTCATGTTATTGAAACAAAAGTTAGTGTTGTATCAGAACTACGTGATCTAGCATGAGTGAAAAGAAACACTCCCATGTTCCCAAACCAAATAAAAAGAAAAAAACATGTTTACAGGAAAATTCTGATACATATCTTTTTTTCATTTAGAATGAAAACAAACCTCAGGATTTTCTCCAGAGCTGAAAACCTGACCACCATCCCCAGTGATTGCCATAATCAGAGGCTCAGCTGCTGAAGTCTCGCTAGATGAAGTCTTCAAATGCAGAGCACCTCGCCAAGCCCAGCACTAGCCTCCAGTCTGAAGGTGATTTGGGGGCCTTCACCCAGCATTGAATCTGATTAGTGATTTTCATGAATTTATGGCATTCTGTATCACATCTCTCTGACTGCATGATTGATGTGTAACACAAACAGAAAGTAGGCTGGTAGAGAAAAAAATATTGCACTAAGGAATGTTTATTGTTTTGTTAGCAATATGGGTAGCATGGATAAATACTCAATTGGTTTGAAAATAATAAACATTAGGAGGGGCAGGGGGGGAACTCTGCCTTATAAAATAAGCAAAGGAAATAAGACAAAGTCAGTGACCCCCAAGAGTAAATGGCAGGTCTGCTCTCCTTGTAAATACTGCTGGGAATGGTCCCTGGGGTTTCTAAAAAGATTCACTCACTGTTGCAAGCTCAATATGGCCTCTACAGTTTGTTGATCTTCCAAAAAAATAAAAATAAAAAAATTAGTTGATCGGATAGTATTTCTGAAACTATCTCAGTAACTTCCTTAGACCTGAAGCAATATCTGTACATAAGTAGTACACGCTGTATGAGTAATGTTTTGTTGTTGTTGTTTTGGAATGGTCCTCTAGCACTACTTCTTCACAAAATAAGGACTGCTAAAGGGATTTCCAATTGATAGATCTGACTGCATTTTAGGCATAACCATTAAACTAATTAAAATCCATCATGACCGATATCTTTCAGTTGAATTTGATCATAAATATATTCAATTGAACTGTTTCCATTGCCAGCTCTGTAATATCATCCTGGCAAATAGTCCAGCTGGGTTTCAGTAATTTCTCCTACATATTCTTCTGTACAGCCTTACTGTATTATGGTGTTATTTAGATGTATTCTCTTAGGATAAGAGAAATTTACTCAGGGCCATATTCTTGTCTGGTGGCATTGCCCATTTGAATCCACTGGAGTCAATAAAAAATAAAATAAATAAATATGAAATTGGGAGCTTACAGGTAAATAAGAAATTTTGGGGTGAAATTACCCAAGGATTAAGTACTTCCCCTCTGGTAGCTTGAAAGAAGGGTTCAGTTTCTATTATCAGTGTGCTGCTTAGTTCCCCCAGACTCTAACAGAGTGATTAGCTGTATCTTACAGTAATAAAATTCAGGTAAAAAGACTTTTAATAGGTTTGTTTGTAATGGTTTTCTTACACAGGAAATTACATGGGAGCTTGGACTAGCCCACAAAGGTAAAGAATAACACCAGATTTATTTCCATCTAAAATGATGTGCATGTGTTGTACAAGTAATGTCCTTCTTTTAACTATTGTATTCCACCACCAGGATTGCCAGTCAAGGCAAAATCTGAGAATCATTAAGGCTAGAAAAACCTTATTTTCCAGATATCTGTTTTCTTGTTAAAATGTTAACTCAAATCTATTTTTTCAATCATCTTTTGCATTCCCTCAGTGCCTGAGTGCCTTTGCCAGCAGCACAAGATGTGCCATGCTTCAGTGTCTTTGGGCAGCAGGACCGAGGCCCTGGCTTGGTACAAATCTCATGTTATGGCATTTTTTGAGTGATTTGGAATGAAAGTAGAAGGACCCAGACAGATCCAAGGAGTGAAAGTCAGCATTGTGGGGAGGCTTCAGCGGATAACTGGAGGATCTTGGCAAAAATGAGATGCTTTAATAACAGATGGCAGGGAGCAGGCTTAGCCCGTTCTCCTTCCATCCTTCTCCTGTGAGAAGATCCCTCTACATGACATCCTGCACTGCCTGCTTGGCTCTGTAATTACACAGCCTCCCAGCACCCTGGCCAGAGAAACAGCATTGGGCCTGGAGTCCCTACAGCTGATAGCATCCTGCATCCAGATGGAGTGCCTGGAATAGTAGCCATGCCCTGTTATGCCAGAGCTAAATCTGGGTCCTGGGGGTTGAAAAATCCAAGGGTTTTGTCCTAGCAGCAAGTGAAGGAGAATTTCTCCATGATTTTTAATCCTCAGGTTTGAAACCTTGAAAGGAAATGTGCCAGCCTTGAGCTGGAAAGGACTTAATAATGCCCCGGCTGGTGAGAAATAGCCCATATATTGCTGTGAAAGGTAATGCAGCCCTTTGTGAACGTCTGCACGCAGGAAGGTGATTGAAGTGCTGCTCCACAACTGCTAGTTGCTGCAGGCAGTAAGCAGAGGCTGCACCGTGAGAGCTGTGAAATTCCACTTTCAGAGGAATCTGAGAAAAGCAGGTTTAAAAATAAGTGATCAAGCTGATTTCCTTTGTTAATGACTCAGTGATTCACCCAAGATAAAGCCTTTCACTTTGAAGGGTTCCACTCCTGGGAGTAGCTTTCTTTGGAACCAATTGTTTTGAATGAAAATGGGAGCTCAGCTGAAACCAGTACCGATGAGACCATACCCACTATGTCTAACTTCATTACTTCATCTTCTTTGCCCCTTTTTCTCCTCCTCCTCCTCAACCACAGACCTCCTCAATCACTATCAGCTCCCAGCCCGGCTAAATAGACCTTTTGCTCTTGGCTGACCATTTTAAATGCTGACAGCCACCATCACCACTACACTGCCTGCTTCAGCTGGGAAATGCAGAGCTCCAGTGATCCCCCACCCTCCTGTCAAACAAATAAACTGGTGAAACAAACTGCAGCTGGGGGAATTTCATGGTGGCTTTTCTCCTGCAGCTAGCACAGGAGCAAGGCTGGAAAGGATGAATGTGACGTGCCAAATTGCTGCATACTTACTAAGCTGTGGTCAAGAGAAATTTGGTAAGGAGTGGTAGTGCCTGCCCTGGAGCAGCTGATACAGCTGGAGCTGTCAGGTGTTCGCTCAGACACACAACCCATTCTGGGCTGAAGATTTAGCTGCAAAGTCCAGTACAGGAACAATGTGAGAATAAAGGTTCATTTAAGGTAGGTTTCACTTCTACTTTTCTGTATTCTCTTTGCAGTGCTCAACCCACACAGCCCTCTATCAGTAAGATTTTAGAGCTGAAAACAAGCTCTCGTTGGCTCTTTATCCAGCTATTAGAGATGATGTAAAGCAAGATGTAATCTCTTCCTAAAGGTCTTGCCCCTTTCATGTCCTTAGCGAGTTAAAAGACAGGAGACCCAGGTACTTCACCCTTGGTCATTGCAATAACCAGCTAAAGGAGCAAATGATGGGCTAAAACCCAGATGGTGCTGAAGTCCCTCAGGTGGATCTGCTGTACCAAAATCCAGGGAGCCAGCAGCCTCTAGGGCTGATCCCTTTGACAAGCACCATGGTCTCACTCTATTTCACGTTCACTTTTAAAACCGTCTCCCAAGTTTCCGCCCACAGGGATCTCACCCTGTGATAATGGAGGAAATGCAGAGTTTTGCAGAGGAACGGTGATGCACTAAATAACCCCTGCCAATAGCAGGCTACTTCACTGCCAGCTCCAGATGGGTTTTTTAATCAAGCAGAGCAATATTGATGGCCTCTGCTTGAGCTCTTTCACTAATTGCCTTCCAACATGAACTCAGCAAAAGGTATGATAAATCTGAATTCCCACCAAACATAAGGCTGGGATGAAGATGTATTTTGCCTGCACATAGGCAGAAGTCAGCAAACAGTGAATCTTTACACTTAAGTCTTTCTTTTGAAGATGTTTTCACTGACTTCTCTGGATCTTGAAATGCATAATTTAGCATCTTATGTTTTACCTCATTTAAAAGAAGCTGCCAAGTCCTCACCTCCTTACCCGCAGCTTTAAGGCAGTCTTTAACACTTACAAAGGAGCTGTATTAAGTATTCAATGTTCTCTGCTCATTTCCATTATGTTTACTAAGCAGTTAGTATTATTAGGTTGCTGCTATTTCTCATACTACAATATGTGCTATGCAAGTTCTCAGATCTTCAGTGCTCATCTACAGAAATATCTAATGGGTTTTAGCTTCAGGAATTTGTGTTTAAATTGGTATTTAAGAGGGATTATTAGCATAAATGTGAACATAGCTCTAAACTGGTGAAATATGTTCAAACATTACAGAAGACTTGGAACCCGCCAGCAGACCTTTTCCAACTTACCTGCTGTTTCTAATAGGAAATATTCATTAAACATCGACCTGTTGATGAAAAGGAGGAGATGTTTTAGCTGATATTTTTACCAACTGAGTTAACTCTGCTCTTTTCTCTTACTGTACTGAAGATGACGCTGTTTTCAATTATGCTTTATCCTCTGTTCTTGAGGGTTATCACTAATCCACTGTGTCCTTGCAGAATTTTTGCCTTGGACTCTGCTGCAAGTTTGGGAGAACAAAGCTAGCAATTTTTTATACCCATTTATTCCTATTCTTTGACATTTCCACCCAGGGACCTTTTCGTGTCCTCTCTCCATTACCTTCAATATTTCAGCCAGGAAAGAGTAAGGCCCTTTCCTTTCAGCAGCTGTAATCCCTTGCATAATTTCAAACTAAAACTGCTGATGAGTTGAAGGGTCAAAGGAATGCTTGCTCTGCAGAGAAGGTCAGTATGGGGTTGGGGTTCAGTGCTGCTTTGTGCCAGCTCCTTCCTTTTTTGAGGAAAAAAGAAAAGTTCATTCTGCAGGTCCAGAAACAACCCCAAATGCATGGTTGTGTGTGCTTTTGTTCCAAGGGGGAAGATGCCATCTCTGCCCCATGACAGAGGGGACCAGACACATCAGGGCCTCCAGGGGCTGTGCAGGGATTGTCACCTCCTCACACCTGATCATCACCCTTCTCCCACCAGACTCCATCAGACAAATGAAAGGAGGCTGAGCTGGTGTTTTGGATGTGTCTGTGACTCTGAGCAGTCAATGATTCACTGGCCAACTGTGTCTGTTTGCGTTGCCTCTTGAGAAGTGCTTGAACTAGTCCTGAGCATCCCCTTTCCAAACCTCCCTGTGCTCAGGGCATCTACAGTGCTCTGCCCAGCCGCCCTGGGGCCAGGCTGCCTAACTGTGTTAGGGGACAGTAATTTCCTGTTGAGACAGCCAACAAGCTCCCTCATTTCAAATTTTATGCTTAATTTCATTTTGAGCTTAAATTAATGCAGTTTTCTCTGTGCTCCTCTCAGAGCAGTCTCCCTCCCATAGAGACTCTCTGGGATTTCTGCCTTGGGCAGGCTGAAGGCACCTCTGCAGCTTCTGGTGTGCTCAGACACCAGGTCCCTGGGTGACGCTGCTAGCAGGGGGATGTGGAGGTGATGGCACCTCCCTACCTTCCACTCCTCACCTGGTCTGGAGAGCCAAGGCACCAGGCGCTTGGCTTTTCATATGCAAGAGGCTGATTTTGACACAGACCTTGGGCATGCTTGAATCCTGCTGAGCGCAGGCAAAGCACACTCCTTCCTGGCACATCTGTGTCGTGTCCTCCCAGCAGCTCTGCTCTGCCTTTTGGCTCTGCAAATCCTGGTTTGGGGAGCAGAGGCCTCAGCCCTCCCACACAGCAGGGATCTGATTTTCTTCCTGCAAGCGGCCCTGAAACCAAGACAATACTGCAGAGCCCCTTTGGGTGCATTTCCCAGAGGCTCCCAGGTGCCTCTCAGGGAGGTGGTGGCACAGATGGTTCCCAAACCACCCTGGTCTGAGCTGTCCCACAGGTGAGTGCCTCAAGGCATGTGCATGCACCCTAGCTCTCCTTGATTAAACCAGCAGCTGCCACTTCTTCCCAAGCAGAGAGGAGAGCCTAGCTTTGTACATCTTGCCTGCAGCCTCCGATGATTTCCTCATCAAGGAGAACCTCGGTGTCAACCCATCTCTGTAAATATCCTGAGATGTTTGGCTACAATAGGAGCAGTTAGATGCAGGCACCAGGTGTTTTCATTAAGCACTATGTGGTGCTATAATTTTCATTATGTAGAAACTGCTTAAATGACTCTGCAAGGAAGAGAATGCAGTGCCAACAGGGCTTTCAAAGAGTGACAATTTATTAATATTACTGAAAGCCTCGGAGGTCAGCCTTCCATTGCTCTTGATGTTCCATGGCACAGCTGCAAATACTGGGTCTCTTGCAGGTATTTTCCATTTCAATTTACTGGCAGAGAAAAGTGGGGAAAAAAACTTAATGCACAAACAGTGGAATGGATTTGTCGCACCATACCATTTGCTTCAGCAATCTGAACAGAGAAATAAAATTTCCAGAAGACATTTATAAGCATTTCTTTGTGTTTTAGGACTAACAGGTTTATGTGGGATGAGTCACGGTGCCATATTCTGTTTTTAAGAACAGTGACGCATCCAGCGTAATTCTTTCTGAAGTTGCAGCTCAGGACCTGCCTCAGGAACTCAATGCCACCTAGTGAGGCAGTCACTGTCTGCTGTGTGTACAGGCCAAGTTCCCAGACAGCTGGGCAAGGCTCCCTCACATATATCCCCTCCTGGTCTGCCCACTTATTCAATCTCTTGCTTAACTTAATGAGATGAAGACCAGCTAAATCATCTCCGGATGTTTTCAACTGATTAATCAAAAGGGAAACCTACAGTAAGGAGCTTTCCAACAAAAATAATGATGGTTTTGTAGTTGCTTCCATATTGCATTTGGATATTCAAACTACAACCCTGATTTTCATTTTAAAACAACTTTCATTCTGTAATTTCACATAATTTTTCACCTCAGCCTTCCCTACGCAGAGATATTTTTTTAAATGATTTCTTTTTAGAGAAAACGAATTAACTTAGTTGCTCTGAATTGATTTGTGCTTTCAGTTTGACAAGCCAAAAATGTTTTCATTTGGATGAAAACCTGAAAAACATCATGAGCTGGAGCACAACTACTTGGCTCTCCAAAATGGGAACCACTTTGTCCATCGATTTCCCTCCCAATAATTGCTGGGTGAGTCAGAGTGAGGTCCACCTCAGACAGATGACAACTAGGACAAGAGAAGAATTGATCAAGTAAAAAGGTAGGAAAATCCCCAACACTTCCCTATTTGCAGCAAGCGCTTGCTGGTTTATTCCCACAATAAACATGCCCACATCCCTTAGAAGAGTTTAAAGACATAGTAAGCATTTTTTATTAGTAAGGGGTCATCCCAGAATCTTTGCTGAGCAAATGGAAGATGTGTTTGGATTTCCCATCACCGTCTGGTCAGGGTGAAGGTCCCACCAGGAGCCCCAGGTACCCACTGGTGCTGAGGGAAGCTGCAGGATGCTGAGCTGGGCCTCTCGCTGCACAGCGGGGTTTTCTCTCCCACATGCCAGCGCCAATGAATCACAAAGCCTATTGTTTCTTACTTGAGATTCACCTCCGGGGAATTCAGATGAATGCAGGCGTGGAGGAAAGCCGTCTCACTGCCGTGGGAGTGTGTCAGCACTTCACTGCCGCTGGCAAAGACGAGCTCCCCCAGGTTAAACCTTCGTGGTGGGGATCAGCCCGGGCCCTGAGGCAGGGTATATGGAAAGTACACAAACCTCGGGTTCCTTTCTTTGCAATAGAGGCATATGAAACCTCTTCGGCGTTAGGAGATGACCTGTTGGTTAAAACTAGGGTGCCCAGTCAACCAGCACCAGGCTCAGGGCAGCTGCTCCTCTCTTTTCCCCTTCAGGTATCCCTGAGGCTCTGCTCCTGCAGCTGTTTCAAATGTGCCAATATGATGTCTGTCCTATGAATCACGGCATTACATATAGAATCTCATTCTGTTTGACATTCAATCCAGTCTCTAGGCCAAAACATATGGCAGCATATCGAATGCCTTAGCATGGTCCAAAAATTGAGCAGTGAAGGGCTTTTTGGCTGCTCAGGGAATTGTTCAGATCTAATTGCAGTGACAATACAGCAGTTGTTTACCTCTGGATATTTTTTAATTCTTTTCAAAATAGCATGAAGGCTGGTAAGAGGTGGCCAAGGAACAGTAACATGCAATGGTCCAAGTATGTCCCATAAGCAAGGTACTTGGTTTAGCCTAGGGCTTAGCAAGAGACCTTGAAAAGAACAAGCAGCCAAAGTACAACACTATTTTTTTTCTTCTGTTCAGGACTTAGCCATGTTCTCAAATATTGTAGAGCTGGTTGGAGCTTGGAAATACTTTCCTGGGCTTTCAACTTGTTCTTGCCTGCTTCATTATGTCAAATTATTCAGAAAAGCTACAAATGACTGAGATGCAAGGAATGGTCTTGGTACCAGTAAAGACTGAGCAGATGCTGGTCTCCTTCCTGTTGCTGCTCATACATGAGAGGTTCTCCTGGCTAAAGGTTAGACAGCCATAACCTCCATGTTTCTTAATCACCTCATTTTTCCAACAAAATTTAGTATTAGACTTTAAAAAAAAATCTGTGGGAAGCAGGCCTAACTTTTTTTTTCTTTTTTCTTTTTCTTTTTTTTTTTTCTGCATCATCTCCGTTTTTAACAGAATTGTCTCAAAATACTGCAATGAGCACCTGCCTCTCACAACCACTGTGAAGATTGCCTAAAGTTAGAGCAATGCCTTGAAGACAAACCGTATGTAGGAAGGCTAACTATCATTGCTGTGTTGCTAATAAGGTTATTTTAAACTCAAAGTAGGTCACTGAAGGAGTTTCATAAAAAAAAAAACCTGCAAAACACAGTATTTAAAAACATTATCTGAGAACAAAAGACGAACAGTCTCAAATGAAAGAAACAGACCAGGAATTAAGCAGTGCCTTTTACCAGGCAATGGTGCAGCAGCTGCCACAACCTGGGTGCTGTGAGCCCATGGGTGGCACAGGGTGCAGAAGGGTTTGTATGCCCACCGAGGGCATTTTGTCCCCTGCAAGCCGCTCATCCCGAGATGATCGCTGGAGTGATTAGCAAAGAGTTGGGATGAGGTACATTACTGACGTAATGATAATAAATGGAGGCTTTCACTAATCTGCAGGGTGCAGATTGTCCTTCCATAAAATGAGCCAGATGCTGATGGTATGATTTAAAAAGGGGAAAAGTACAGTTTTTCTGTTCAGCCAGGGTTTGCAGCAGGACCCACCTGCAAGACATGGGAATTTTTTCCCCCAGTAGTAACCTGTCCACAGCAGGCTGCTTGATTATGTTTTTATTTATTTATTTATTTTCCCACAAAAACAGTGATTGCTGCAACTTCCCTCTCCTGGAAAGCACAGAAATGTCCTTACTGAGCCAGAGCAAAGGTCCAGCACACCCAGCCATGGCTGCAGCAGAAAAGCCTCCTCCACTGGAGCAGCTAGTCCCATTTGAAGCCTTTCATCTTGGGTAATCAATGACTATTTCCTTATGAAATATCTGAAGTGGAGCACAGAGATGTCACTAACAACTTGCTGAGTTAAATCAAAGTGATAGCAGACAGCTAAGATGTGAGTGCAGGTCCCTCTTTTCTGTAAGAAAAGTTTGTATGTGGAGTTTGGAAGGCTTCCATCCATGATTCACGTTGGCCTTCCAATGCTCTAATGCTCCTAATACTTGCCCGTGAGTGTACCTACCTGTAAATAAATTAGGCTGAAATATTAGACTGCACCTGAGCCAAGTAATTTCTTTCCCGGCAGTGAGATCCTCCAGTTCTGCAGCCCAGCATTTCCCGGCCAGTGCAATAGTCACTATATTTTACAGGCTCAGCTGAGGTGGCTTATTGGGACTGTTTGGTATCCACTCTTGTTTTCATTCACTTCAGTTCAGTGTCCCCCAATTTATGTCAGAAATGGGAGCCCAAAACTTCAGCAATTCCTCCTCTGAGTTCTAATTTACAGCTATTCATGCAAGAGGGAACTTAGATTTCTTATTTCTATAAATAATTTATTTATTTATTTATTTATTTTTACGTTTTTTATTTTTATCTCCATATAGTGTTTGCAAACCAAAATATTGTGATAAGTTGGGAGCTCCTTGTTTTATGATCAGCATTAAGGAAAACAACTCGCAAAAACCTTGTAAAACCAGAAAAGGGTAGACTTCTATTTCATCCATTCCTAACAGATCTGTGCAATGTAAGTTGGTTTTTATATAATATAATTTTTAACGTAATTGTCATTTTAAAACGCAGTAATTAAGAATAAAATCACCACTGATTGGTGTGGCAGCAGCCTGGGTTAGGCACAACGAGGATGAAGTGAACATTAGGAAATGCCACAACAAATTGGACCTAAATTCCACAAAGCTGCTAAAAATACAAACCTTTAGTTATTATCTCATAACGCCAAGTGAGAAAAGCAATTACTGCCGTAGTGACAAAGTGCAACACCAGCACATCTGCACGCGGTAATCATCCTCCTTAATTACGGTGGCACATGGCGAGCATGCATCACACAGATGGGACCTCATTTTGTTGGTTCCAGCCCTCGCCAGCCTTCCCCACGTGCATGAGGGCTGGTGTGCGGGTAGGTGGAGGAGACCACAGTGCCCAAATATGCCCCAGCTCCTCTCCTGCACCGTGGGGAGGACCTGGGGACCTTGCAGAGCCACCTCCTGCAAGTCCCTCAGCGAGCAAGAGCGCAGGACACTGCCTAATATATACCTGGAGAATTTCACATTTGCATTTCACACTCCTCCGTACACTCAGATGGACGTATTCCCAATTAGCTTAACTTCTGCTCAAGCTGGCAGAACTGAGACAGGAGGAAATATTATCTTTAATGTCAGGGACTTAAAATATAACCTTTTCAGAGCACGGTCAGACTCTGACCGCATCTGAGGCCTCTAAACGATACTTTAAAGGAGATAAATAATATAATAATAGATAATAATAAATGTCAAGTTTGTCATAACTTGGAAATGCAATTTACCTTCTCAGCTGGAGGGAATATAAGCTTCTATGTTGTTCTTTGCCATTAACGTTCTGCCTGTTAATATGCTAGGTTTCTATAATTATCAACCCTCCGCTCATTATATTGGTGGTTGATTGAATGTTTGGAGATACGCACTTGCACCTCAGCCCACATCTTGGCCCTTGATTTATCAAATCTGAGCAGCCAAGGCTCTGTCTATTTAATAAAGATGGAATGGCTCAAGGGAGCTCTGGGTATTGTTGCTGTTTGCAACAGAAAAAAATGAATTACTACAGCTTTGATCTGCAAGGTTACCCCTGTCCACAGTACAAACATTAATTACATCTAATGATGGGGTGCTGCAGACAGATTTTAAGAAACTCCTTAATAAAGTTTGGGAGACAAATGCTTGTAATTGCGTTATCTGTGCACAGGGCTGAGCAGCTCCGGGAAGCGTTGTGTGTGCTCCTTGGCACTGCCACAGGGTCCAAGGTCCTGGCTCAGCCAAGGGCAGGGATGGTGCTGGGGGGGTACAGTGTGTGGGCTGGGGTAGGAAGATTGTCTTCACAGAACTTCATGTGCAGTTGTGTCTTATCTCCTGCATTGCCAAGAAATCTTGTTCTTGCAAGGACCTCAGTTATCGTGAGAGCTCAGAAGATAATCAAAGGTACAGATAAAACCAGTGAACAAATTGATCCAAGGCAAGAAGACAGAGGAGATGTCAGCTGTCAGTTAGGAAAATACCCTGCTATCTGCAGGCTTGCAGGAGAGCAGCTGCAGTGATTTCAAAACAAGGAAAAAGGAGACAGAAAACCACTAGAGAAGCATTAAGGTGGTTCAGCTGTTAACTGCAGCATTAATAGCCCTTTGAGAAGCAGAACTTAAAATACAAGATTAAATATTTTAACTGTGAAGTCTTATAATCCATAAAGTGGGATGTAAAGGCACCTCTGAAAGACAGGAGCCCTCATAATGCAGAAAAAGCAGTACCTAATGAAGAAGACCTAGCAGGCAGGTCCCATCTTCAGGAGGATTGTCTTCACAGCACTTCATGTGCAGTTGTGTCTTATCTCCTGCATTGCCAAGAAACATTGTTCGTGCAAGGACCTCAGTTATCGTGAGATCTCAGAAGATAATCAACGGTACAGATAAAACCAATGAACAAATTGATCCAAGGCAAAAAGCAGGCAGGTCCCATCTTCAGGAGGGCAGAACCCTGCCTCACAATTTTTACAAGTGATTTGAAAATGTCTATACTCAAGGATTCGCTCCGGCAAAATAAATAAATCTAATGGAGCAACTTCTCCAGAGCGCGTCAGCTGCTTGATAAAATAGTTTGCAAACTGTACATCTAAATGGAAATCGAGGCCAGCCGTCTCACCATTCTAAGTGTGACAATGAAGAGGTCTTCGTTAGCATCCAGCACGCTGCCAGAGCATCTCTTGCTCACAAACTCAATCTAGAATATTAAAGAGAGTGGAGTTTGCATCTCATGAGGCACAGCTAACCTTACATTTCTCCTGAAATTCGGATGATGCAAGATTCCCCATCTGTTCGTATTTGCCCTGCTGAGAGACTTGCTGCATTTCCTTGAGCAGGCAGACAGGCACGTGCCCCATTGCAGGCATCTTGGTGGGGAGAAAGGATGCTTGATGAGGGCAAGGCAAGGAGGCAGAGCAGGGCCCTGCAGCCTGGTCCTCGTGCCTATCCATCCTCGCGCCCTCCTCCCAATGCGTTCCTCATCTGGATAAATAAATTAAATATGAATCGGATCAGAGAGAATCTGTTTCACAAGCACAATGGGGTTCTGGAATGAAATCCCCATTTTTCAGTATTAAAGCCCCATCCGAAGATTATTGCCAGTAGTGGCAGAGCTTGCATGGGTTTCAGCAGCCTGCAGCCTGGGTGTTTGCTGCTGGAAAGAGTCTGCAGCGTCTCCCTGCTCCTCTCACGTCTCCCAGACAATTCCCAGTGCAGCCAGTTGGTCTGAGCACACGGCTTCAATGGGGAGCCGGGCACGGCGGCTGGGAGCCATCTGGGTGCATGGATATTAATGACGCCTGTAACGTCGCAGGGTGATTAAGGCAGAGACGAGGAGCAGCCAGCACCACTGCTCTGGGGGATGCTGCGGCTGCCAGCGGGGAGATGCAGGTTGTGCAAACCCCAGAGCAGCCACCTCGTGTCTGCCCCCTTTAGGGACCCAAATTCTGACTCCCAGGGGGGTGCAGACTTAGAAGGAGCCAGGCAGTGAAAATCAGCCTCTGGGAGACATTACATCTTCTCCTGCAGATTACGAGGCATCTGGTCTATTCTGGTTTTCTGAAACGCTGCTAATATTGGATATCCTAGCTGCAAATGAGGGTGATCCATCCATTAACATGAACCTTCGGCTGCGGCGGCTCTCAGGCTTTCAGATACAATTGGTTCATTTTCACCTGCAGACTTTTGAAGGGACTGCATAATCTTTCCACAGGCATCACAGGCCATTTTGGCTCTTTCAGAGATTGTGGGAAAATGGAGCACGGAGCAAGCTGAGGCCCCTGCATTTTAAGCACCTGATGTAACCACAGAATTCTTAAAATGCCACGTACCTGGTGGTGATTTTTTAAAGCTGATTCAACAACGCTGTCCATTCATAAAACAGCAGCTATCCAGCTATGGCTATTTCTAGGAATATAAAGTGTAAAAAGATGCACTTTGAGGAAAAGAAATTTGGAGATACAAGGAGAAAATCACCAAAATAAATTAGAATGTTTTTTATAATTCACTGCCCCTCGGTTCATCCTGAGCACCTGATGGATGCTCACAAGCTGACAGGCAATCTCTGGCACAATTGTGGCCTGCTTCCCCTCACGCTGCCTGCAGGGTGACACAGGGGGTTCCTGTGGGGACCTGAGGAGCACCGTGCTCAGCACCCTGCAGCAGCAGCACATCCCTCACCAGTTCACAGATTTAGAAACAGCTCGTGTAAAGGAATAACCACCCGGAGCCTTCCGCCTCCTGAGGGTGGGATCTGGGGAAGCCTGAGCAGCACAAGTAGGTGTGGGGAGCAGCACGAGTGGGGCCTGGGCTGGGACCAAGCTGATCTCTTCACTGGGTCATCCAAAAAGCATCACCATGGAGCTTCATCTCTCCAGTGACCCTAGGTGCTTCTGTACGAAATGCCACACGTTTCCCTCCCTGATTTCCTAACTGCACAGCTGTTCTGGCAGCGTGTGTGTGCTGGGACAGGGGAGGGCACAGCCTGGGTGCTGCTGATGCCAGGCTGCTCCCAGGTCACCCACATCTCTGTGACTGCCTTATGGCCAAACCTGCACTTTCCATGAGCTAAATCCCTCCCCTGCACCTCCCAACACATCCTCGACTCAGTGGGGCTTCCTGCTCTGGTAAATCATGACTAGAGAGCTGAGCCTGCTGTCAAACCTGCTCTGTCCTTATAATGGCATTTCCTTGAGGTGAACCGAAAACCTGTAAGAATAGGAACCTTCTAAGATGTTTGTTAAGTGTAGAGCACTGAGATGACTTAAAGGCACGATCACCTTCTCTTGTCTGCGCAGACACGATCCGTGCTGAGCTCACTGTATCAGCCTTCACCAGACCCACCCAGGCCGGTGCTGTTCCACACGTGAAGCTGTCACATCCCTGTCACGTCAAACACAATCATCCTGTTAAGGGGGAACATTTCTTCTAGACACTGATGACAGGCACCAACCCCCCCGTAGGTATGAAAACGGAGGCTGTGTGTTTCTGCATTATGTAAACTTCTGCCCTGATGTGCACCCGTCATCGTCAGCTCGCAGTGCCAGCTCACACACTTGCCAGCACCGCTGGGCAAGCAGCTTCTTTCTCCCCTCTTTCATTATCATATTCCCCCTTTTTCCCTTTTTTAGAGGCTCTTGCTGTCTCAGACACCCCCATCATTTTTCAGAGTGCCTCTCCCCAGTTTTTCCTCCAGTTGTCTTTCACGTCGCAGCTCATGTGGCTGTAGCAGGGTGTGTGTCTCTCCATTTCTCTCTCTAACCCCCTGCAGGTTTTAGGGGTGGTATTTCAGATTCTCTGAGTTGCCTTCTCTTTGTACTGCAGTGTTTCATAAGGAATCTTGGTGTTGTTGAAATTTGTTGAGAGAGAGAGAGATGAGTGAGACAGCTTCATGTGCTCAGGAGGGCGATGACAGCACACAAGAACCAAGTGTTCAGAGAGCCTGGGGATATGAAAAGACAGAGGCACAGAAATCTCAGGTCAGAAGTGAGGTCCCTCCTTCCCTTGCTGCGGAGGCTTTTGTAGCATTATGTCTTTCTCTGCAGTGTTGCAGAGCCCAAATATATCTGAATAAGGGATATTGGGTAACAGCCGTTTCCCTAAGAAACTCCACTAATGCTTGCTGAACACCTGTATGCATCAATAAATATAAGAAAAACAAAATAAATCAAAATTTCACAAAGAAGTTGTGCTCTGAGAGGAACAAATGTGTTTTGTGGGAAAACAAAGTGAAAAGTATTTTGCTGTGGATTAAAGTTTGTAGGCACCCTTTGAGCAGAGGGCCCATTTCAGATGAAGCCTTGGTGGTTCTTCTTTTCCCTCTCCTCCCCAGCTGTTCTCCTGCACTTTTTCAAATACACTACACCAGCATTCCTCTGATGGCCCCTCACTAATACATCATGGCTTGGATTAGTCTCTTTGCCAATACTGATGGCAGCAGCAATCGTTCTTAGGCTGTGCAAGGTAGTGAAATGATACCTCTTGCATAATGTTGGTCTAATGAAGGATCATTACTTATTACATGGGGGGAGAGAGCAGAAGAGAGCCAGAAAAGTCTTCTAAGCAAAAAGGGTTTTAATTAGCTTTCCAACCCTCTAAGCCAAAGGAGAGCTTTCAGATCACATGCTGCATGCTGTTCTTGTAAATTACACCGGACCTTGTTTCAGCCCTGTAGCAGCAGAGGGCATAATTGAACCAAATCTGAATTTCCTGAGCTTTCCTTTTGCATTTTCTTTCTGGTAAGAAAAGAAGAAGTTTGCAGCTAGAAGGCAGAGAGACCCTCTCACCTCCCACCTTCAGACTCTTTCTGTAGCAAATCAGCGTGTTTAAAATTAATGCAGCCTCCTTACGGTCAAAAGATTTCCCCTTCTGCTCTTTCTGGAGAGAGAGAAATCCCAGCAACCCTTCACAAGTCCCATGGTCCTCATTTCTCCGTAACAGCTACTGAGAGGTCTTTTGCAGGGCTTTTAGGCTGTGTTTTTGTGGGAAGCAGGCACAAGAAGCTGTCTGGCTGCAATGCTTCCCATAGACAGCAGTCTCATATGAGAAGTTCAGACAAAATGGAGAACTGATCTGAAACCAACTCGCCTTGTCTGAACTGAGGTATGGACCTGCCCTGGATACGTTTTCTAGGAAATTTGTGCAAGTTTCCATGCAAAAGGGCTTTTTATTTTATTTTTTCCCTCTCTCTCTGAACACAGGCAGGATCTCACTGCACTGTACTGGCAAACATATATAGCCAACTCTAAAGAGCTGGCAAGTGTCAAGAGGTGGCTTCTGACAGACGAGGGAGCAGGAGGAAACAAAACAAAAAGGAGTGGGGAAATAGGTCGTGCTGCTGCTATTTTTGTATGCATAATATTGATTAACCAACAAACTCAAGCAGTGCTTAAACCAGCTATGTGCTCGAGCTCCCTTGACTATTCAGTGATGCTTCACTAAAACAGTCAGGAAAAAAAAGGAAAAAAAAAAAAAAAGGAAAAAAAAAGAAAGGCATTCCTGTAAGAATCTCAAAGCCCTGAAAGCCCAGACAATTTGAAGCAAGTGCTCTGTGACATAACTTCAAGGCTGGCAGCAGGAAAGTTTGTGCGAACTATAAATGAAATTGTGCTTTAGCCTTTTACTTTGTTAAATTCAGCACAACAGTACTGCAAAGAGTTGGACAAGGTACCAAGACACGTACCAACGGCTGGCCAGGCACCTGGCTCCTGGCCCCTGGAACAATGTCGGTGTGCATTTACCTTTCAAAATGTCTTTATTCCAGCTCAGTCTGGAAAATGGTACAGTGAAAATCTGTGTGTATCCTAAAATATCTAGGCAAATCCCTTGTTTACGAGACAATTTTGAAGGAGAAAATCGGAAAAAAAATAAAATAGAGTCTTTATTTCAAAGGGGAGTCCTCTGCTTGTGCTCTTAAACCCAGAGAAAGTCAAAGCGCTTGGGGCGGGCTGAACACGTTGGGCTGGGAGCTGTGCTGTGCTGATAAGAGCCTCTCCAGATCTGCTGGCAGTGCCGTCTGTCCTCGTGCTGGGGCTCCCCGCACCCTCCTGCTCCCAGCCGCGGTGAGGAGGAGCGCGGGAGGAAGGCCAAAGCCAGCAGCACCGTGGCAGGGGCTTTGCTTTCAGAGCCCCACACACACTGCTCTCGTGGGCTGGATGCAAACATGCTCAGATAATTTCCCTCTCTGGGAAATCCCTGTGGGCTCACGCAGGCTCCCTGCGGGTGACGGCGCAGTTATGTGACCCTGCCAGGTCCCCATCCCGTGGGGACAGACATGGGGGGTCTGGATGAGGTGCTGGCTCTGCCCCTTTCTGTCGAAGCTTCAGCTGCAGCCATCTCTGTCCCAGAAAGTTAATCAACCAAATATTGTTCTTTGGTAGTAAACCTCCAGCTGCTTGTTTTTGACAATTACCCTAATTTCCCCAGTGCTGGCAGGCAGCCACAAGCCTCCCCACGGGACACGCAGCCCCGTGGCCAGCAAAGCCCCTGGGTACCCCACAGAGGTGCTCCCAGGCGTACAAGGTAGGGCAAGGTGAGGTGTTGTGCCATGCTGTGCCACCACTTCTGTCCCCTGCTGAGGCAAGGAGCCCTTTTTTGAGCTGAGCAGGTCCCATGGGCACCATCCTGCTCGTGGCCAGGGCCGCTGGGTGAGCTCAGCTTCGGTTTAGCTCAGCTGAGCCTCCTGCAGAGATCTCTGTCGATATCAATGTCAGCATTAGAAGAAGCTCTCAGCGACTACACGCCTGGATTCCCGTTTCCCTGATCCCAACTTCACGTCTCCCTGTCTGTCAGCAGCTGATACAACGAGAGAAACTGCTTCCAAATAACAAGCTCTCAACTTACGGCGGAGTTGCTTGTTAAACGCGTTACCTGGTGCTTCGGTTCTGTTCAATTACATCCCACGTTCATTCCCCAGCGGGCAGACCTTCTCTGTGGTGAGAGGGCCTCCAGCTTTCTTTCCTTGCTGAACTTCGTTAGCACACGCTGCCTGCAGAGGCTGCCAGCACACGAAGTGGGCTCAGTCCTGGCCGGGTCTGTGAGGAACACCACCTCTGCCCCCCCTTTGGCCTGGTGTTCTGCTGAAAGGGTGCCGAGTTCTCGCCCTTCCTGAACTTTTGGAAATCATCTCCCAGTTTCCACAAGCCCTTTCTTAGCTATCAAAACTAATAATTTCCCCTGGGGACACCGCAGCAAGTGATTTGCTGATGTCCAAGCCTGCTAAGCCTGCCGCACTTCCCCTGGTTCACAAAACAGCCATTTATTTGACTGACAGAGATGACAACCTCTTTAATGCCTCTTTTCCCCAGTTCCTTGGAGACTTCAGAACAATTCACTGCTGAGTAGTTCAAGGGAATAAACTTTGGTGGAAGCAATTAGAAGCGCTTGGCTGCAAGTAGCTGATCATGTAGGGAAGAAAAAGGCCTGTTTGCTCCAGCCCTACGTGATCCTTGGCCTGGTGGTACTGCTGCCATCCTGCCTCGTCCTTCCCCTTGCCTGGTAATGAGCTTCGTTCCCCATGCTCATCACACAATGCTGGTTCTGGTGTTATAAAAAGAGCTCCATGGTTTACCTGGTATTCAGAGCTGATGCAGGTTAGCACACTCCTTTGCCTGCCAGCATAGAGCATGCTTGCACAATAAAAGTTTTGTTTTGTTTTGTTTTGCAGACAGCAAAGCATTCAGGCTGTGATATGGGCCCCGTTGGGTGGAGTGCTCCGAAAGGGATGCCACGTAACAAGCAGGGAGTTTGAAGCCCTCCCCCTCAGCCAGACCATTGATGCAGAACAGTAAGTCAGGAACATGGAAAAGCCAAAAGGGTGTGCAAAAACATTTTGTTCCTCTCCCAAAGCCAGTGCATGGATACTTGTCTAGTTTCTTTTTCCTCCAAGTCCTCACATGGTTATTCTTTATTAACTGATCCTATGATGGCCATACACTTGCCAATTCAGCCAAGGAGATAATAGGTTAAAGCACATCTGATGAAATATTGGCCAATATTCCAAGAACGTAAGGAAGTAATACCAGCTCGGAGTTATTTCCCAGCGCTGTTAAACCTTTTCTGCAGTCTGCTTGCCTCCTTCAGCAGAAAACAAAGGATTGTGATAACTCAGAGTGCCTCTAAGTTGAGAAAACGCCCCCCAGCCCTCTTGGTACTTGAGAGTGGTCCATGGGGGTGCCCGCTGGTGGAAGGGATCACCCCAGACCTCAAACTGAGGGGGGAAACTGTGGCACCACTGGGAATAACGAGCTGCATGCCCTGGGTCAGGCAGGCACCTGGGGTTGGTCTGTTCTCCTCCTCCTCGTTTGACACTCACAGCTTTTTTCAATGGGGGAACCCAAAACTGGGGCAATCTGTGCCAGGTGCATTGAGGGGAGGGGAAAATTAACTTCCCTTGGCTGCTGGCTGTTTTCAGATGCGCTTACCCGCATTTTAGTGAGCAAAGTCACTGCTGCTACTGTCCTTTTCCTGGGGCAGAGCAGAGAGATTTAGAAAGCAATTTTATCTGCAACCACGGATTAATGCAGAAGGAGGCAGAGAAATTGAAAAGGGGTGACAGGCTCAGGAGCAGGGACTCAGGTGGGCAGAGGGGGGTGAGATGCGGCCGCTGCCCTGCCTGCCGGAGCCTCCCCAGCGCCAGGGCCTCGGGAAGAGGAGGGCAGGATCCTACAAAAGGAGACGGGCGGCCCCATCAAGTGGCAGCTCGGCAAATTGCAGGAAAATGCAACTGAATGGACTGTGCTTCAGGAGGATGGTTAAATATTGAGGTATTTATTTTTCCCATTGCACTGAAACAGTAAGAGTTATTGGTGTTATACTCTCTTTCGAATAAAAGGCGTGCCGCCTGTTCTTAGCAGCACAGATTTAAGAGGTTACACTTGCTAAGGGGGGAGCTTAGAAATAGTACATTTCTGTGCAACAAGAAATTCAGTTAATTTTAAAAGTATTAAATTGTTTTTTTTTTCCAAGTGCCACCATTTATAATAGCTGCTCTTCATTAGCAGTGTCATCAGGTTTGTAAGATTGTGTATAATACGCATGCAATTACTTAGCGCAATGCTTAGAAATTTGGCTTAGATTAAAGTATGTATCTGCCTCACACATAAGAGCCCAACCGCAGCGCGTGCTGCATAAGCAGGTTACAAATGAGACACTTTTGGTGAAAAGCAAATGTAATGCTGGCTTTTAGCTCCAGCTGGGGGTGCAAACCACCACATTTCCAGGCCCTGCAGCTGCAACCCCCTACCCAGGGAGGGCTCTGGGGAGGTGTTGTACAAGTGCAACCTTGCAAACACAGTTTCCTACTATTGGAAATTGCAAAATGAAATGTGGATTATTAGATCTATTACCTACCACATGAGCTTAAGAGACCACAGGCATATATCTCAGCACTGGAACGTTACCACAGCAGTAAAAGGAAATGAAATGTTGCTGTTACTGGCATTGAAGTGTTGTCCAGGGTTATGAATCCTAGGGCTTGCAGTGAGCTAACAGATATTTGAGATACTTGATGTCCTGATTTCTAATGCTGCCTACACGGGTAGGGAAGAGCGGAGAACAGGCTCTGCTGTCAGCACAGCCCTATGTCTCAGCTCCATTTCAAGTGCACTTAAATATTCATAGGACAGAAATTCATGGGGGAAAAAAATCATGAAACTTGCACATGAGAAAAGTTTCTAGTGGCTCACGAGGCATTCTCCTTCCTCCACATGCTGATGTGCCAGTAAACAATAAAATGGCTGCTTGGCATTGCTCACAGCTGGGAAAGCTGCTCCATCTCCAGCCAGAGATCCCTGGTTTAAACTGAACCAGTCTGAGACCATTTGTGATTAACATCAGCGTGCTCAAAATGTTCCCATCAGTTGGGTGCTTTGCTTCTCTAGTACCTGTGAAGAGCTTTGAAAGCAATTCTGTGATTGAATCCGCTAATCATTTTCTCTCCTCCTCACCTTCTGTTATGTTCATTTAAGCAAATATCAAACTAAAAGCTACTTCTTCTGTGCAAATTAATGCAGACACCTAAAGGAAAGACCAGCTGATTCGCATCTACCTCAGCATGAGGTATCCCACAAGAAAAAAACTGCAGCTCCGCTACCAAAAAACAAAAATCTCACTTCTTTGACTTCAGGAGCAGCACTTTGCTGGTGGAATGGACACAAGGAAGGCCACCACGCAATCCCCCTGGCTATAAGGACACTTGCTGATGCCTTGGTCCCAGCATTCCTCCAAGTAATTCAATATAATCCCAATAACTTGCTGAAAGGTCACCACGTAGTAATTTAGCGTGTAGCTGATAGCGAGATGATGGCGGTGCTGGCACACGGCCCATGCGCTCTCGCAGCTAACTTGCTAAGTGAGGCCATTTTCCCTGAAAGACAAAACTGGGGCTAGAAACACAGCCCTCACGCTGGGAGCTGGGCTTTTTACTTTAATTTCACGATGGAGGATCTCTC
Source organism: Anas acuta (assembly GCF_963932015.1). NCBI lineage: Eukaryota > Metazoa > Chordata > Aves > Anseriformes > Anatidae > Anas > Anas acuta. The sequence goes on along the minus strand of NC_088989.1, from coordinate 7,574,777 downwards.
ACTCCCCCAAGGCACTCAGCTGGATCCTGGAAAGAGAAAACTTATGGGTGCGGAAGCTCAGCCAGCACATCAGTGAGTTTCAGTGCATTGGAAACAGCAGCCAAAAAAAAAACAACAGCATCTCTGGGGAAGTCATTTGTCTGGAGAAAGGAAGCAGAGACCCTGTTTTGGAGTGTGCTTGTGTAAAGGAAGTGGAAGGTGTTTTTGGGGTGCTGCCTCTGGATACTCCCTGTGCCATGAGTCCGTGGTAAGGATGTTTGTGAAGTGCCTGCTGGCTGTTCCCACACTGAATCATGGATCTGGTGCTCATGGCACATTCACCTCGGGGGGCTCTGGGTCACCCAGCTGCACCTGTGTCCTCCCTGCTGGAGAGCTGTGTGCTGGCACCTGAGCACCAGGCTCTGCACCCATGGGTGGTGCATCCCCAGTGCAAGGGAAAGAGGATGTGCCCCAGCCCAGCCAGCTGGCTGTATGTGAGGCATTTGGGGTCAAATTCTTGGCCAGCATGAAAGACTTCTGCTCCCGAGGTCAGTTTCTGAACAAGGACTCATTTCAGCCTGAGAAGACAGCTGAGTTTTGTGTTGAGGCAGGAGAAAATATGCAACTGCTTCTTTGCTCTAACAAACTCACTGTTCTTTACGTTCCCAAGGATCGCAGACAAGACCTCTGATCTACTGCAATAAATAGAGCATGAAAATCAGGTTTGGGCTTCAATTTTATCTATGACGTTAGCTCTGCCATCCCTTTTTTTCTCCTGCAGGGTGAAGTCCTAATGAAAAAGGCAAAAGTCACTACTAATAATTTGGATAATATTTCTCCCTTCCTTTCTTTCAAACCTGAGCAAGGTAGACTTCAGTAAGAACGGATCTGCAGTTGGAGCTCTCCAGCAGATCTTCACCTCCATGCTGGCCAAGTCACCACTACCTTGGCATCTCCTAACTGCAGGAGATGCAGTTCCACTTCCCAGTGCCAGCAAGGATCTGCCTAACACCCAACTTCTCACCTCCTTCTGCAGAGAACAGGCTGATAAAAAGTAAAATAATTAAAAAAAAAATAATAATAATTATCCATGGATCAGCTTCTTTCCTATCAGGAAGCCCCATTTTCTCAAAACAGTAGGGTTGCACAGGAATTCCTGACATTTTGTACTTTTTACAAGTTTCTGGGACTTGGGAGAGCACTGATGCTAAAGGCCCCAGGTCTGTGTCACTCACACAGGATACAGGACATATCTCCTACACTATCCCAACAGGGCAAGGATTTTACAGTCTTGTATCAAGGCCAATAGTCCCTGGGCATCCACGGTGGGAGGCAGTTTGCGAGAGAGCTCCTGGCTTAGGGGTGCACTGGGAGCATCCCCAAACATGCTCAGCTGCTCAGGAGTTGGGTTAAAGCAGCAGCCAGGCCTGTCCAAAGCTGTGAAAAGCCTGATGGACGTATCTTGCTGTGTATCGTGCTGTACTTGCTTGTCAAAAACAGAGCAGAGCGCAAAGGCATCTCGCTCTTGAAAGGGCCTGGCAGCAAGCGTGGGTGGAAGCACAGCCGTGGCTCCGATGGGGTTATCAATCATCCCTCCACCGCGTGGCCGCCGGTGCCACCCAAACAGTGCCCTCCTGAGCACCCCGCATGTGCCAGAAAGCCACATGGCCCGGGCAGCTGCTGAGCAGTCAGCCCAGCAAATGCCAGGGAAAAGCAAAGCACTCAGCCGCTTCTCCCGAGGAACTGCGTGTAAATTTGATGACAGGCTGGGTTATTGCCCCCGGTTTCATTGCCTGGGTTGGATGGCTGCTGGTTGGGGCTCCATCCTGAGAGACAGCTTGGTGCTTGCTTGTGGTCCCTCTACCATGTCCCTGTCATGTCAGGGAGCACTGCAGGGCCACAGGCGGCGTCCCAGGGAAGGGACAAGCCGAATGTGACCCACATTTGAAGCTCCCCAAGCTCTTCTGGGGCTGGTAAGAGTGAAGTGTGGTGTGACTGCCTGTGCCAAAGCAAGCAGCAGCCTGGCTTTTCCAAGAGGCTTGCTGTAGAGATCAGAGTTATCTTCTAAGTCAGGAGGTGAGAATTAATCGCGTTGCTTAAATAATATTGCACAGTGGTGAATTAATAGTGCCTGGATTGTAAAACACTCCCAGGCTTGGCAGAAGTCTCCTCTCTGTGCTCATTTAGAGGAAAAAATACTTTCCAGAAATTCATGAGCAGCAACTCTTTTGCATCACAAAAGTCTCCTGTTCCTCCAGTAACATTTTCCAGGGGATTATTTTGGAACAACATGTGGGATCAAGGCCTCTGTGTGGCTGCATGGTCTATTTGCCAGTTATAGTCCTATTAGTGCTCCTTTCAGTTCTGCTTTCTGTGGGAAATCTTGCCTGTTGCTAATGCTTCTGACCTCCCGAAAGGCTTCAAGATCCAGCGCTGACAAATGGTGTGCAAGAGCAAGATGTTACCACAATTAGCCAGACTTGTTAAGCATATCCTGGCAGGTAACGAGTACATGCCATGTGTTTGTGCAATAATTCAGCAGCTTAAGAGTGTTGGGGAAAAAAAAATGTTTCTGTTTTCTAAATGCCTTCGGTTTCGAAGAAGGGAAGGAAGCCACAGCTGCCTTTGCAGGGAGGCGCCACGTGAGGGTGAGGCTGAGAGATGCTAGGGCTGTGTGAAGGACAGAGGGAGCCCAGCATCTGTCTTCATCTGCAGACATTCAGCACCCTTCTCATGCAGAAAACCTAACCGGGGGCTGTCACACAGTGAGCTTTGGCCCTGGAGGTAACTTTCAGGCGATGAAACCAGCTGCCCGCGGAAGCTGGGATGTCACCACAGGAGGGTGGCAGAGCACCCATGTCCTGAGCATGGCCACAAGGACTCACCCAGCACAGCGGGGCTCAAGGTAGACTCCTAAAAGCCCCAGGACTGAACCATGACGTGAAGCACCCCCAGCTCCTGCAGCCACCACGAGCTCCCCGCTGGCCCCATGCTCCCCGTGTCGATGGCAGGAAACCCTCCTCTCCTTAGCTTTCCTGTCCAGGCTGATCCCAGCAGCAAACACACAGCCCAAGTGTGAATCAACGTCGTGATTCATCCTGCCTGCAATGTATCCTTTCACTGTGATTAAACAGCTATTCTGTAAGACATGAACTTCACTTAAGACTACATGGTTTATTTGGGTTTGGGAATACAGATGCGGTCCTGTTCAAACTGCCATGCCCGGGAGCCAATGACAGAATATAAAAATAGCTTATGCTGTCAGCATGGCTTTTTCTTATTTGTATTCTGAGTATCATCACTTTGGCAGGCACAGGAAGCTCTTCTTGTTTGCATTTTATTTTGCCTGCAGAAAATTTACAGTTCAAATGACTTCTCTATGCTTCATCAGACTAATCGGATGACAAATTGCTTGAGCTACAGAGAAGAGACCTCAGACAACAGAAAACTGTAATGGAAGAAAAAATTAAATGCATGCTTTTGGTAGGAGCAAAGATTTTGTTTCATGGCAATCTCAATTTTCATTTTTTTCCTTCTGTGTTAGTGCGAAGATTCGTGAAATGGAAATCAGATTATTTAATCTGATTACAAGGATCTGCAGGCTTGACATCATCACTTTCTTCAGTGACACAAAACCTCGAAAATGCCCTTCTTTCTTACTTAACCAGAAGAAACAGCTATGTTCTCTATTTATGCTGCGTCTCCTCCTTCCACTGAAGCCTCATAAAGCATTGAGAGAGAGGCTTGTTTTGTGCTCGTCTTCTTTATAGTTTTTGATGGCTTGCTGCTCCCCAGGAAGAGTGTTTTAACAAATACCCAAAGATCTATCCCTTTTTCAGAAGGGAACGGGGAGATGGGATGGGTTTTCTCTTCCTTGTCGTGCTGGCTGACCTTGCCTGGAGTGACACAGAGCAAAAGCAATAAAGATACATTGCCCTAGTTTTCAATAAGAGCCTTAACACAGACTAAATGTCAGTTTTGGAGCTTTGAGCTGCCCTTGAAAATAAGTTTACTCTTAAATTTCGATGAAGTATTATTTTCTGTGCAAGGACTCTCTCTGGTCTGGAATTCATTTTACAGGCAGAACTGTGGCACCATCTTCTGGATGACTCTTTAGACAATAAAAAATAACCCACCAAAAGCGATGTTTCTTTATCATCCCTAACAATGAGAACAGCTTGAATATTCATTGACTGTGCACTCCTGATTACAGCAGGCTTTAAATCATTTAATTATGCCAACCATTTTGGAAACACGAAGAGCTAGTCAAACTCTTGATTGCTGAATATTGTTGCAAGGGAATACAGATTTTGCTTCTGAAAAGAAACTTCTGCCTACAGGGCTGGGACAAGAAGGGTCCCATATATTAAACACAGGGGCATAACACTCCTGATGTGGGGTTACGAGCTCAGATTATTCTGTAAGGAAACAGTTGTGAATTCTTCTGTGTCAGAGTGGTGTTTATGAAAAGTTTACATTTTGTGAGAGGAAAATTGAAGTAAGAGGTGCAAAAGGAGACTTGAGAAGTAGCCTGGGACTACCTGTGAATGTAACGCACAGCACAAGCTGTAAGAACCTGACACAGGACTAAGGAATTAGAAAAGTGTTTTCCTGAGCACAGCTTTTAGAACAGTATTTACAGTTAACCCCCTAAAGCATTTTACTACCTCAGGGCATGGTTCACCAGCAAGTTAAGCAAGCAGTTTTACAGGCACTGAGGAGTTTGGGGAAGATGCTGAAGCACAGCAGTTCCCCTGGCACCACAGCTCCCCCTCAGGCTGGCTGTGCTGTGCTTTCCCCCCCCCAAGTGCAAGAGAACTTCAAAAAGCATTTGTTACACATGTACTTTTGTGGTATTTTCTTTTTTCTTTCTTGTATTTTTTATTTGGTGGGGATCATTGGGAACTCTGCAGCAGGTGAGATTAGTGGTAGGATTCCAATTAGTGCCTGTGGGGCATCTGTCAAGTTCATCCACTTTGATACTTAGGACACTTTGATGTCTTTTTGTCTAAAATAAAAAGCTTTTTGGATTGTGTTTTGGCAGGACATAAAGGACAGAGGGGTGCAAAGGCTTCTCACCCCTGTTGACTTTTCTTCTTCCATTGGAAAGATTAACTAGGTGGGCTGCAGCTCTCCCCTGTGCCTCCCCCAGACACCACCTCCTGGGGAACGCATTGTACCAGGTATCCCATAAATCTTGTGTGAAAGGCAAACCCAAATGTTCACAACCTAGAAGCTGGCACAAGAAACCATTTTTGGGCCTGACACTCTGAAAATTATCTGTAGTCCCAGATTGCACGGTACCTGGTGATCTCTGTCCCTTATCCTCAGGTTGTTATTGATGCTTTTCCTAGCGATTTAAATGCATTGGGGATATTCACTTGCAGCACTGGCCATCATTCTTAAATCCAGAGTACAAAGGCCCATTCAAAGAATATTTTTTTAATTTCCTTGAAACCATGCTCTGTGCATGGTGAAGCACAAACAGAGGGTACTTTTATCAGGATGACTGTCCACCTCATGGGGACAGAGAACCTGGGCTGTGAGCTGTATTACCTCCTGCCTTTTGATAGCTCCTGTATGTTATACGTGATAACAAGTCATGCTGTTTATCTTGGATAAGTGATAATTGGGTTGCTCTTCATAGGTCAATATCTTGACAAACAAAATCATGATCAGTACAAAGGAGAGCCATGACTGGTGCACCCTGGCATTTTTTGCCATCAGCTAAACCTGCTACAGTTTCCAGAACCAGCAGCATATCATCACATCAGATAAGACTTCTGGGGTCAAACTTCTGTAAGTACAGGAGGTGACTTAGGTTGTCTCCTTTGGTGGCAACTTAGAGGTGCAGTATCTTGCTTGAAATAATGCAGGAGCTCAGACCCCCAGCCTTGCTCCCAGCAAGTTCATGGGAGCCCTGTTGCCAGCAGCATTTCTGGGCTTGTGCTCACCCATCCTGCAGGCAGGTATGCAGCCACTCAGGCTGCACATAACGCTTTCCCTCCCTGCCTCATCACTGCAGAAATCAGCAGCTGGAACTGCCCAGCTCACCTTGGCATGGGGAGCAGGACCATGGCACATCCCCAGCAAGCTCACAACCCTTCCTCCTTCAGAGCTCAGCTCCTGGAGCTGCTCCTTGGTCCCCCTGGGTCGCTGCATGCTGCCAGTCCTGATTCCATCGGCAGCAGTTTTCCCATTCAGATGTCCAGTAATTGAAAGCACTAGGATTTCTGACTTGCATGCTGGTTTATAGAAAAATACTGTGCTTAGGCATTACACTCATGCTGTGAAATACAACATATGCCAGAGGATACACTAGATATTTCTGCTCCTTTCCCCTCGAGGTTGTGCATGATCAGGGTACAGCAGGGACTGGAGGAATAGGGGTAAGGGTTGACTCTCAGCTGGCACAGTAGGTGGGAATTTTCAGAGAAAAATCATTGCTTTGGTGTCCATTCTCTCTCCCCCAGATTAAACTCTGGAGCTGTAAAAGGGAACACAGACCTCTGCTCCATTTCTCTCTCCTCAAAATTAAACTCAAGCTATGTAGCGGAGCACAGATGTCTGCTCTGTTCCTCTCTCTCCCCAGAATTAAAGCCTGCCTGCACAAAATAGCTCCAAAGAGAGGTTTGCATGCCATGCTTATAAAATGCATTAGGGAAAGCATATGCATGGTGTGATTAGGGAGTCTATACAATGAAAAATGAGGTATACTTTAGCTACTTATTATCTCTGGTGTTATTTTGATGTCTTTCTATGTCTGAACCGAAGCAAAAGGGAAGTTCATTTGACATACAAGTGCTTTGCTCTTCAAAGCCTCTGAAGAATACAGGTCCAGATGTTACACTGATGATTAGAGCAGGACCAAGAGTGTGGAAATGACATGCAAATGTTTGCAATCTCTAAATCTTGATGATATCCGGTCACGTTTACATCACCTTCTCTCTTGCTTTTCTCCCAGAATGTGCATGTCAGGGTCTGACTGCAGAGATGCTGAGCAAGGAGCTTTTCTCTGTGCAGATTCAAAGGCTTGTTCGCAAAAGGGTGCATTCCTCCTACAGAACCATCTCTCCTGTCTCAGCCACCACACAATCACCTGTGCCAAAAACAACCGAAGAAAACCAAACAGCAGATCTGCTAAAAGTCCACTATGTACTAGGCTTTCTAGGCAAGGACTTCTAACAAAGCATTTTTGTTCTCTGTTCCTACAGCTTCTAGCACATGACCAGGGCTGTAAATTACTCTCGAGTACCAGTAATAAATCCCGTCTCTGCTTCTCTCGGAGTTAAACGCAGCCAGCTTTGAAACTGGTATGCCCATGCAGATCCAGGCAAGGTTCTTCTCCTTTATTCGGGAAGGAAAGATGACTTGTACAGGCAGTGGCTTTGGGTAGCATAAGGATGGTTTTGCTCGTGTCCTCCAGGAGAGGCAGAGTGATGCTTCTGGTGGGAGCTGGGGCCTTGGGTTGGTTCCCTGCTCTCAGAGGGTCTGCTCAAGGGGAGAATGCAGCTTTGTGCCATTGAGGCCAGCACCACAGCTAGTTAAAGGAGATGAACTGCAGTGATTGTGCTTGGCTGAGTCAAGGGGGTGTTCTGCATGCTCTGGTGCTGATGGGTCTCAGGATTTAATCAGAAGCTTGGCAATATTTGTTATTGTGGTGGCTCAAGGAATAATTCAAATCAAAAATGTTGATCCCTGTGCATCCTAAATCTGACTGGGAAGAATCTCAGCTTTATTTTAGCAACTCACATTTTAATGTGCCATAATAACAGTTACAAATAATGAAACTGAGCTCCTGGAAAATAAGGTAGAAGAACAAGAAATGGCTGTGAATTCTCCCGCTCTGAAGCTAAGGTAAGTGCAGTAAAAAGCTGAGAAAAGGTGCAGACAAGCCATGCCCCCACTGTACAAGAGCCGTCAGCGGCTGCAGAAAATGACATCTGGCCTGGGATAATCTGCCTGCGCACACAATGGCTTTATGCGAGGGAAATGCCACTGATCTCAGAGGACTTGTTCCAGATTTAGCTCCAGGATCAGGAGAGTGGCTGCAGCTCAGCCTCGCCGGGGGCAGCTGCTCCAGGCTGCCTGTCCCGAAGCCTCGAGCATCCTCCGGGCTGGCTCTGGATTTCACAGAGCAGGGCAGCCTGCTGGCATCATGCCTTGTGCTGCACTGAGCTGAACGGGGGCAGGATAGGACCTTGTGTTGGCTGAATGAGCCATCTCCTTCCCAGAGCAGAAATCTGGCCTGCTCCAGCTTCTTGACACGTCCCAGCCTGGTGCTGATGGCCAAAATATTACCAGTGGTTTTGCACTAAACAGCACTGAACAGACTTTGCACTAAATGTCCTGCTTGACAGTTGTGAAAGATCTTCCTAGGAATCTACTTCCTCTTCTTGCTATGTGAACATCACTTTCAACGTTATTAAAAGTTGTACCAAAAATAATTTATCCTTTAAAAACAGAAAGAACAGGAATCTATTTGTGTTTAGTCAGTGGCTAATTGTTTTCCTTATTTTGTTGCATGGTTGTTCATGGTAGTAAGGATTTCAACGTAAAATGGAGCAAGTTGTTAAATCAACGTGCTTTGAAAGAAATTTTAAAAAGCATTTTCACTGCCTGAACTGTATCTTTTTGCATATATCCAAATATTTCAATTGTTAGAAGGATTAATATGACAATGTAAGGGCTTTCTGGTCTTAGGTATTGCCTTGCTTTTAAATCAGTGTCCCAATAACAAGAAATTTAACATCAACAGGTAGTCTGTGTTAAATTCAGGAAGAATAGGAGACTCAAGACTCTTTTGCTTTATTTATATAGCATCCAAATCCAGATTTTTAAGAACTCTGGTGTTATATTACCTATCCAAGGATGTACTTACACAGTAAAGGCATCTTGGCCAAGGTGCTTGGGAATAGCTGTTCCTGGCAAAGGAATCAAGCTTGAGCCCTGAGCCTTGAGGACTCTTGCATAGCCAGGGCATGCAGATGGGCACAATGCTCCCTTCCAGGCCTTGTTTTGCTTGGATAAGCAGCTAAACTCTTGCACTCTTCTTTCTACACCTTTGCCTATGATTTCACTTTTCTTGTTCTTGGGTGACCATAACATCACATGACATCCCAAATTCAGTAGTGATACAAGCACTCCATTATCCCCACTGAAAATACCACCCTTAAGAGGGTTCTTCACTGCATCTGCCTTTTCACGGCCACATCACATGGCTGGCTCATAGCTCTGCTCTGATGAATACCCAGACCTTGGCCTCCTTTTCACACATGCTGAGCTCCTTGCTTAAGGCCAGAACAGCTGGATTTTGTTCTGTGATTACACATGTCCTTACAGCTCGCATCCCCATGTGGTGGCACTGCCAAAGCCACTGTTTCTATAAGGTGCTAGGACTGTCACCTACTAAGGCATGCACACACGCTCACACAGGACTTCTCTACAGATCTCCAGGCTCACAAGGAAGCTCTGGTGTACATGGGTCATTAAAACAAACTAAAGGGACTTCATAAAGATCAGGCTGCTTGAGAAGTTGCTTCTGCCAAGGCAGATTCTGAGAAAATCAGTACAGTGCCACTATGTGACCTTTGTTGACAACAGCCTGGGGGGAAAGGAACCCTCTATTTTCTTCTCTATCTGCCCAGTCTTCCTTAGGCCTACCAAATGCCCTCAGACAGCCGGAGCTCATCATTTCTCCTGGATAAGTTATTTCAGAAACTCAGGCCTCTTTTCCCCTGCATTCCCCAGACTGATTCTGTGAGAGCTACCATAGCCCCCTGCTCCTTCTGCACCTAAAGGAAAGTTCTTGAAAGATTTCAAATACTTCTGAAAACTGTAGCAGGAAGTGTAGACAAAACCCCAAAATACAGAAGGGAGACAATAGGTGATAAAACTCAAGGAAGAAGACAAAAAAGATACTGCAGAACTCCCTTCTGCTACTCTCTTCTTGTTTTAAAGGTCTCAAGATCTCTCTTATTTCTAAGAAAAATGAACTTCAGCAAGAAAAGAAATTGTCTTAAGAAGTATGCAACTGTAAAGAAGACCGAAACAAGAGATACTCTGCAGATTTTGCCAGACTTTAGACTCACCTAGTGCTTTACTGTACTGCTGCTTCAACAAAAGCCTCACCTGCCTCCTCTTCCCCCAAACCCTCAAGCTCTATCAGGCAGAACTGGCCATTAGAGGGCTATACATAGCCTTCCTCACCCATCCCTAATTGACTTAATAATGCCTCTGGGAGGGGCTAACTCAATAGAAACCCACCCTAATTACAGCTACTTGGTGTTCTTGCTCTGGGCTGTATTCTTTTTCTTTTTAATTGATCTTTTGGATTTTTTTTTTTTAAGTTGCTTTTTTTTTTTTTTTTCAGTTTAGCTTTGTGTTTTAATTTGTATGCTAGTTCTTGTTAGTCAGCATCCCTTTACTGTGCTTTGTTTTGGTGTTAGTGGTCTTTTCCTGCTCTCTGTACCACAGGGTTCTCTAGTGTTGCTTTTTTTCCAATGAAGAATTGGTGGTAGAGTCTCTTAATACTTCAAAATAAAAAGTATGTACTTTCATTGTTGTTCCAGGGACTTGAAGCTCTAGAAGGCTATTTTTAACCAGTTTGGAGAACTAATTTATCCTGATGAGATCTAGATATTCTTTAGTAAGCTTCCATTATCCATGAAGAAAGCAGGTAGCTTTCAGTGGTGCTATAGCTGGTCTCATACTGTAATGATAAAACTGAGCGGGAGTGAGGGAGACATTGGCAAATGCTGGATAAGGAATCTCTTCCCTTCCTGGGAGAAAAGACAAGGAACTACTGGGAAGAAAGTCATCAAGAAACAAGAGCTTATATAGTTTCCTAAAGGCTAGAAGAAGATCTGTGGCAGAACCAAGGTTTGTTAAGCCTCAGGTTTTCCGCGCTGGGGTCTGCAAGTATCTTGTAAGGGACAGGGCTGCAAGGAATAGTGAACTCTAACAGACCTCAAAAATCTCGAGTTTCTTGATGAGATCCTATATGATGAAGCAAAATTTTGAAAAAAAATGGCTTGGGATGAGGGAACCAATGTTAGTGTTTTCAATGGCTCTACAAATAAGTCATGTTGGTTGCTGATGAACTGTAACAGCTTTAGCCACATCGCAGAGCTGAAGAAAATTCAGGTAGCATGAGAAAGGGATGTTGAGATACTTTTTGGTGGTCAGTTACTGTTTTAAACAGTCTTCTTTGTGATGGATAATTTTGTTTAGAGGTGCTACTGGTAGTCTGATTTCAGCATGTGCATGCAAATTATTCGTATTGTTGGCAGAAGAAAAAAAAATCAGATAAATGTAGCCAAGTTCCTTATGAAAACCTGGAGGTTTGAAGCACTGTTACTTGCTCAGCCCCAAAGCCTGAGAAGGCAGTTGGAGAAGTGCAGTCAGCACGAGGAAAACAAAGATATTGTGTGAATTGTCTGCAAGTAGTAGGGTGTTACATTAAGGATGTTACAGGCAGTCTCTTGTTGGGATCTTTGGGGTTTTGCTTCCCCATAATTTACACTTGTCCATTTTCTGTTTCTGATGCTCAAAAAGTGGGATAGAGAACTGCTCGCTTGAGTTTCTCGACCGTTGCAGATTACAGGAATCAGCACTACTCTCAACTCTTCTATCCGCCCACCAAGTACTAATGAGATTTCTCTTGCAAGAACATCCAAATGGGTCACAGTCTTTAACGTCTGGCATGGTCAGGCTTTCCCCAGTGAAATCTGCTGAGTATTTCAAGTTTATTTGGAATATCCTGCTTGCTGCTCTGACCTTGCTGGAGCTGCACAGCAGATGTTTTGCATCTCAGCCTGGGCTTGTCTGCAGCCCAGTGCTTGGGGCACCCTCTGGAAAGGATGCTACAAGTTTGAACTTTCCCTGAAGAAGACTGAAATTTCATCCCATGCTTTGTCAGGCAGCAGGGTAAAAAGCAAGCAACAGTTTTTAAGGAGAAGGAGATATTGCTGCTGTCTTGCTCTAGATTTTGGTTGCATGGGGAGTTGGTTGGCATGCCTTGGAGAGCAGAGGTGTTTGAGAAATTTCCCCTTCTCTACTTTTTCTATTAGCTATCTTACATAGCCAACCATGAAAAATTCCTTCCAAATTCCAGAGCTGTCCTGGTGTGCATTTGGGAATTTTGGTGCGTTTAGCTTCCCTATTTTCCACTTCTTTGGGCGATTTGCACCTGCTATGCTGCCAAATTGCAGGGCTTTAAATCCCAGAGCAAGGGAGGCAAATAGATGCTCACCTAGAGAGGGAAGGAGAGGGGAAATACTTATTGGGATACAGGTGTGCATGCAGTATACCCACCTCATCCTTTTCTGAAGATGTAAATCGTGTGTGTCTGCTTTACACCAGCACTCAGAGACAAAGCTCGTGGTAATTCTCATTCAAGCATCAATCCTAGAGCTGGCAAGGTGGTTGCTCTTGCTCTGGAGCCCTGTGCAGGGGTGTGGATACAGGGAATGGACTCATCCCTTATGGGTCTGGGGCAGTTGAGGGCATTGTTTCCATGCAGGGCTGAGAGCAAGCCCCTTCCTCTGCAGTTACCTTAGCACAGCTCTAGCTTCTGGAGCTGTACCGTGGAGGCAGTGCACTGACATTTTCCCCTCTTCCTTTAAGAAAATGTAGCATTTAAACCTTTTCATTGGTAAAGGATGCAATGGAAAAGTAGGTCGTATTTGAAGGATCCCAGCCCTGACAGCGTCCCTTTTAGAGCTCCAGACCCAGGTTTTCGGAGAGAGACAGAATCTGACTGCAGCAGTGCTCCTCACACTTGTCTCTGCTGTTTGTGTTCCTGTGTACAAATCACCCGTAAGATGCCCAAGATAAACTGCATTCCTGTGCTTTTAAGAGGAGGATTTTGTTGCCAGCAAAATAATTATGAATTGAAGCTACCCCTGCTCAACTCCTCTGACACTCAGCTGGGTTTTACCAGGAAGCAGGGCTATTTTTCACTTTTAAATAGTCCAAGTTAAATTAGCTGGAACCTAATTACAGAATGCTTTTGATTAAAGTCAGACAATACACTCCGGAAGTCAGGATCAAAAATGACAAGACTTGATGTCAGTGAAGGATTAAGACAGAAAAGGGAAATGACTGATTAATTTTTTAAATCAAACCAGAATTGCTTTGTACCCTGAACAAAGGTTTCAGCACAGTCAGACAAGCCTTTTGGACTCAGGAAAACTTGACTTTCAATTTCATTTCAAATGCACATATCTGAAATCCAAGAAGACACCACAGATGATTGCTACAGCCACTCTTAGAGATCATGAGAGAAATAATTGTAAGTCCTGTGTGAGATCTAAGAACTGCATTAAGATAGTCTGACTTGTAGACATTAATACTTGTGGGTCAACATCAGCCATGCAGCTAAACATCTGGTGCTTGATTTAATCACCAAACCTTTATAAGGTGCTCTGTAATTATCTGCATCCCACACTATGAAAATGACCCCGCTACCTGCTTAAAGGAAGTGTGTTACTGGAAAAACAAATGCTGATAAAACAAAATTAATTTTAAAGAAAAAAAACACTTCTGTATCTTTAGCTTAATAGTGAACAATTTTCTCACTGCTCCATTTTAGTCCTGTAAACTTTGCATTGTATATGGCGATGTATTTAGGCATGTCTTTTCTGAGCTATTCTGCTCTGAAATGATCACACAGGGATTTCTGTCTGGGAGCTTTTTTCAGGTTCTGAGGGTGGAATATTCTCCAATACCATGGCCTTTTAGTTCATTGACTTTAACATGCTGGGAGGCATTGATGTCCCCACCTGGTGCTGTTCTATGGAGAAGAGGAAATGAAGTTCATTGGGAAACAGGGTTTCCTAGAGACGATTTGTATGCAGGGGTGGACACCTAGAATTTGGAAATGGGCCAAGGCCTGAAGATGCTGGAAGATGTGCTAGAGGGAGCAGTCTAGGGCAGAGATGGTTGCTGCTTTTCCCACTGTTCACCCATGTGTGGTTTCTGGTCACTCGGGAGGCAATTCTTATCCCATAAACCCATATTTTATTGCCTAACTGTTAAATTTTAGAGTGGAAACATCAAATGAAATAAAACCATGAAATAAATGGCAATTCCCATTTGGATGGGAGAGTGGTCTCCCCACTGACAGGAAGAGGTTAAAAGCTCCCTGGTGCAAAACACAGCCGCGGGGAAAAATATTGTAACCTGCTCCAAGGGGCTGGTAGCTTTAAAAACAACAAAGATCCAAGAGGCAACTCTCCCTTCCTGGGGATAACGTGTTGTGAACAAATTTGATGGGGACCCCGAGAGGATGAAATGACCCTCCATAGTGTGGATCTTGGGAAGAATGACAGGTAGAGTGTGAGACTGAGGCCTGGCTGGAGCTGAGAAATCTGGTGTGCTAAGCACCATATGGTCCTCCTCGCGCCTGTGCGAGACCTCCTTTCCACACCCAACTGCTCACAAAAAAAAAATAGTGCTGGTGCTATCACCAGTTGCCTTCAATCCCTTCAAATGGGGTGACCCCCACCGTCTGGCCTTCACTGCTGCAGCCTGGATGGGCCCACGGGCCGTAGGCTTTGTGCTCTTTTATTTACAAAGAGAAACGTGTTTTCAGCTGTTTTTTTTTTGTTGTTGTTGTTGTTTATTTTTTGTTTTTGTAGGTTCTTGTTTTTTATAGGTGCGTGTGTATATGTGTGTGCGCTTTTAGTGTCCAGTCTAGCAGAACGAGAAAAACTTCCCTGTTAGCAGATGGTTATAAGATTTAGACCAAAGATGTCCCAAGCAAAGCTAAATCCCCACTGTCTTGCAGTGACTGCAGCAGAGGCAGTGCCACCAGGTCCATCCCTGATGTTGGTGTCCCCCCCTCTCACAATGGCCACTGCTTAGCTCCCGTGGGTATCACTTAATCCTGAGCCACGTGGAACCTCTTCCAGGAAAGGGAAAGGTGGGAAGCTCCTGTATCTTGGGAGCACTTGCATGGTGTGAGACCTTGTCTGGGGAGAGCAGAATTATTTTATAGGGACACTTTTTCATTCGTGCTGTTTTCTAATTGTACCTTTTATAGCTTTTTTTTGATGAATGCATGCCAAGCACAGTCATCCAGGTGTGAAAACAATGAATAAAATTTAGTAAAAGAAGTAGTCTTAGTGTGCAGGTTCTTGCTGTTTCTCAACTAATTGCAGACCTATCATGTCTGCTGGTTTGAACATACGTTTCAGTGTATTATATTTTATCAAAAAAGCGTGGATCTCTAAAAATATCATGCGCAGAGCAAGTTGTGTAGTGTGAGGCTCAAGAAGTAAAAGAAGATGCTCTTCTAAGCTAACTGGGACTGCATGCAAAGAGAGCAGCTGTGAAAGCCAGAGAGACACGTTCTGCCATACCAAAGGACAGATGCTAATAGTCATCGGGAAGACTTACTGAAGGCTGGAAGAGGCACCGAGTGCTGACTATAAAACCAGGTTACTGCCACTGTTCTGCAAGGATTTCCAGCTGGGGGGAGCTGAGGTGGGGATGGCTGAGTGCTGAACAGCTCCAAGCCAAAACTCAGCTGGGATGGTGGAAAGGGGATGGAAAATGCAGCACAAGGAGCTCCTCAGCTCCTGAAGTGTGCCGAGTTGGAGAGCAATGGGGAAACCATTATGGTTGTCAAGAGAGACCGTCCTGGTGGAGCTGAGGGTCTTCAGAATGTCTGCTTTTGTGTGTCTGAGACTAACGGTTTCTGAAAACAGAAGCTCAGGTGCTCCTAAAAATCTTAGGATTAAAAGAAAAGGTAATTAATGAGAGAGTAGGTGAATAGGCTTATGGTCCTTCGTGACAGTCAATGGAGATTCAGCTTTCATTTCTACCAATAAAATTAAGGAAAAAAAAAAGCCCACATCTTCCTGGTCTGCTGCTCAGTTATAACTTTACTAAATGTTTCAGTATTTTGTGTGGCTGCACTTTTTGGGCACTGGACTGGTTTCTGGCCCAGGTGTGTGAGCTGCAGGCAGGTGGCTCACGGGGACCTGGCCCTGGTTCTCTGCAGCAGTGGGGGAAGCCGTGGCTGAAAGGCAGAGGGTGGCAGGGTGCTGCCTGCTTGTGCCCTCTGGAGACTTAGGGGTGCTCTGTCCCTTTGCCTCAGCCAAGGCAGTCTGCCTCCCATAGCACTAAGCCACCTCTAGGCAGTTACTACAATTGCTGAAAAGTGTTGTGGTCCCTTAATATATATATATATATATACACATATATGTAAATAAAAAAAATATTCCATAATACTTCATAATCAGTTTCTTTCCTGATTCTTATTTCAAGGGCAAGAAGAAAGGAGAGCTATAAACTACAATGGCTGTGTGTGTTTGTTTTGTTATTTTTTTCCCCTTGAAAAAATGAAATGTAATTTTGACCCCAAAGCTATTTTTGATGGGGGAAATGTTTGTTGTTTTTTTTGTTTGTTTGTTTTTTTTTTTTTTAAAAAAAAAAAGTTGGGTCCACTCCCTTTGCTGTCATAGGATGTGGCTGGGTTCCTTGCAGTTCCATGATTCTGACACAGAATCTTCTACATCAAACTCCACTTAAACCTTCAGAAATTCATTACCCCCTCATGCCTCTTGTTTGCTCCTAGAGCACATATGGATTTTTTAATTGAGCTTTGTTTTGAACAAAGCTAATTAATGTAAACTCCTGCAGCTGTTTGGTTGCTTACAGAGAAATCTTCAGGTATTTTTGCGGCAGGTAGTGCTGTCTCTGACCTACTTAGGGCCCAAATCCTGTTAGAGCGCTGGGGTCCTGGTGGCAGAGCTGTTTGTTGGGGGTGGTGGTGGTGAGTGAAGTATGTATGAAGCATGTAAGTGCTTGCAGAACTGGGGGCTAGATCTTGCTGGACATGTGCTGTCACGTAGGGCCATGGGTTTATGCCCTCAGTGCCATCCTGAGCCCCTGCTGGGCAGGATCTGGCCCCATCAGAAACCTCTCGTGGTGATGTTTTAAAGCCACAAGGAACTGGAAGCTCCGTCAGCACGCGAGGGCAAGGCAAACACGGACTTACACAGGGAACTGCTGCTCCTGCCAGGCTGTGCCACCCAGGATAAATTCTAATTACTGGGGTTACGTTGGGAAATGAGGCCAGCACAACGACAACACACATGGAAAACGCTGCTCTGCTGTCAAGGAAATGCTACAAAAGCACGAGGGAGCGCTTAGGGAGCGGGACAGCAGCGGGGCTGCCGCGGGGGGCTGGGGGCGGCGGCAGAGTTTGCCTGGGGAGATCAAGAGGGGAAAGAAGGACACGGCCCTGCTGCTCCTGCACAGATACGAGTAGCTTCTTTGCAGGTTGTTTTTTTTCTTCCTTTTTTATTTTTTATTTTTTATTTTCTTTCTTTTTTTTTTTTTCCAACGTTTTCCTTCTGAAATAAAAATGTTTAAAAATTAAAACATTTTTTTAATTTTTCTTTTCCCAACGTTTTCCTTTTGAAATAAAAGTGTCTAAAAATTAAAATATATATATTTCAAAATAATAATGATATGAAAAGTGAGTGGTGGAGTGAGGGGCGTGCATCAGCCTGCGCATCAGCCAGCAGACGGAGGTCAGAGAGGTGCGGGGAATCTTGTACTTATTTTTTAACTCTTTCCCCGACCTTTTCCTTTTGAAATAACAATATATAAAAATAATATATACACATATATATATATATGTGTTTTAAAAAAAATGATAATAAGTGAATGGGGGAGTGAGGGGCGAGCGCTGTGCACATCAGCCCACGGATGGAGGTCGGAGTGGTGCAGGGGCGCGGGGAACCTTTTAATTAATTAATTAATTAATTAATTTTAACTCTTTCCCGACCATTTCCTTTTGAAATAAAAATGTTTAAAGATTTTTTTTTTTTTTAAATAGAGATTTATGTTTAATAATAATAATACGATAACAATAAGTGAGTGGGGGAGTGAGGGGCGAGCGCAGCGCGCATCAGCCCGCGGGCGCTGGTCGGGGAGGTGCGGGGGGCGCAGGGAGGTGCGGGGGGCTCGGGGCGGTGCGGGGGGCTCGGGGCGGCTCCGCGGGGCGGTGCGGGGGGCGCGGGGCCCCGCCCGGCTGCTCCGCCCGGCGTGCGCGGGGGCAGCGGCGCGCAGCGCATCCCCGGCTGGCGGGCGGCTCCGCTCGGCTCCGCGGGGCTGCGGCGCCATGGAGGCGGTGGACCAGGTCCGCGGAGCTCCGCGGGGTGCGGTGCGGGGCCGGGGGGGGTGGAAGGTGCGGAGCGGAGCGCGGTGCTGACCCCCTTCTCTCTGCCCGCAGCTCGCCTCCGCGGGGACTTTCCGCGTGGTGAAGGAGCCGCTCGCCTTCCTCAGGGTGCTCGAGTGGGTGAGTCCCGCGTGAGGAGGGATGGGGAGAGGTGGGGGGGTCGC
The DNA here is from genome assembly GCF_963932015.1 of Anas acuta. NCBI lineage: Eukaryota > Metazoa > Chordata > Aves > Anseriformes > Anatidae > Anas > Anas acuta. The sequence goes on along the minus strand of NC_088989.1, from coordinate 7,556,438 downwards.
CGTGGTGGTGGTGGTGGGTTCTGGGGGGGTGTCCTCAAGGTGAGCCCCGCGGAACAGGTGGGAGCCGGGCTGGGATGGGGTTGCCGGGCTGAGGATGGGGACCCGTCGTCCTGCGCTGGTGGGGTCGGTGGGACGGGCTGGGGAGGGTTGGGGGTGCTCGTTATCCTTGTGCTGGGTGTAAACAAATTTTTAAGAAAAGGGGGGGGAAAAAAAATCCTCGTTATGCGTTGAGCAAACTTGTCTCTGGGCCGAGCGGGGAAGGAGGCAGATAATTGGTTTGCGGAGCAATGTCACTGTTGGTTGCTCTGATGCTCATTCGTAGTGAAGTCTGCAGGTCAAATGACATTCATCGCCAGTAGGTCTGCGGGAGGAGAGAGCCTCTCTGAACGGAAAGTTCAGAACATGTCATGGAGGATTAATCACATTCCCCTAACGCCGACTGGCTGGGGAATTATGTAAGCCGCGTATTTTGGGGGGCGCATCCGTGCGCGGGTGCCTTCACCCGCACGTTGGCACCCGCCGTGTGCAGCCTGCCCGCGGGGTGCTGCTGAGGGGGAGTTTTGGCATGTGTGGGGCAGCTGCTCTCCCCAGAGCCAGCTGCTGGTCCCTGCACACTGCCAGCAGCTCCTCTCCACTCTGAGAGCCCCAAAGCCCTGAGTCCTGTGGCACAGGGTGATGGGGACATGGGCTTGAGGTGGCCCTGCAGTGGGGTGACCTGTGCGTGGTGGCTACGGAGGGTGGACAGGGTCCCCAGAGCTCATGCAAAGGCAGCTGGTGCTGCTGCCCCTGCCTGCAGGAGAGGTCGGGGTGCTGAGGGGCTGAGCACCAGACATGGCTCTGGGGGGCTTCAGCCACTCTGCAGCACACCCTGCCACTCATTGTGAAACTGAACGTGAAGCAGAATGGGGAGCAAAGCTTTTTTCTTGGCAAATAGCTGCTGGGAGTGTGGTGTCTTCAATATCTGCCTGCTGAAGCTGTGCTGGTGGTGGTTGGGCAGTGAGCACTGGAGGGCACAGCCTGAACCCTTCCAGGAAACTGTTCCATCTCCCCAGCGCGTTGGTGTCTTTGGGACACGAAGTGTGGACTCTCAGGGCTCTTTTCTTGATGATTTCCTAGTTCTGTAACTTTTTCCAACACCTGAATATAAGTCTGCCTTTGTCATGGTTGAAAACTACATGTGAAACTCTTGTGGTTGTCTGTCTGTAAACACGTGTGTCTGTGTGGGAACAGCTCTGACACTGCTGGCGTGGATCAGTCCCTTGGGAACGGGGAAGGAGGATGCAGAGTGCATTAAAACTTAAGATGGTCTCAGAAATTACTCTTTCCCCCTTTTGAAATGTATCTGCGAGTGGAATTAAACACATCTTAGTGCAAGGAGTGTGTAGGACTGTATCTAGCTATATACTCGACAGGTTTTTTGGGTTACACAAATTCCAGTTCTCCTCAGCTCCTCGTGCTGCTCCCATCATCCTCCTCCTCTAACCATGCCCACTAACTGCCATCCACCTCTCCCCACCATCTCTGGTCTCAAATAAGTGGCCATCTTTCCCTCAAACTCCTTTCTTTTTTTTTTTTTTTTTTTTTTTTTTCCCAGCCTAATTGTCATTTTAAACTTTACAGAAATCTCCAGCAGATTCTGTGGCAGCTTTCACATCCCCCAGCAGCCTCGCAGCCTTCAGTGCACTTGATCAGAACAGTCAAATTACACCACTAATTGCTGAATTTACAGCTGTTTCATTTCGGGTGTTAAATGATGTGTGAGTAGGGTTTTTATGCAGAAAGTGCTGGTGACAGAGGAATTTATTAAACCTGCTCTTGTTAACGCTGATGAGTTTCTCAGAGGTTCGCGGTAATCACCTATCGGAAGGTGTGACTGGTGACGTGACAGCTGAATCATAACACAGCTTTACATGGAGTTTTGGGGCTCAGGAAAGCAACAGCGAGTGATTGTAACATTGCCTTCTCCTGGCTTATTTACCATCTCACAGGGAGGTGTTAACTCGTGCTTTTGGAAAACTTGCGCTTTTTTTATTTGTGTTTCCCAGAAAGCCAAGTTTTTGATTTCTAGTGTGAAATCAAGCAGGTAGGATTCAGGAGTGGGGAAAGCCCTTTCCACAGTCTAAGAAGGAGAAAAACTGGCACTGCTCCCCTGTTGTCTGTGTGCTGTAGCCCACGTGCTACTCGTGGCACCTCTGAACGCCTCCCACCTGGGACCTAGGTTGCATTTGGAGAGAAGCAAAGCTCATGGCCCAGCTGGAGACACGCTGGTTATGGATGTTGGGTGGTGGCATGGGCAGGGTTACAGCACAGGTGGCAGGGCTCCTCGGACTTCTTTGATGATTTCCTGAGGCTTCCTTGGAAAAGTTGGTGGCCTGGAGGTGGTGTGGACCAAGAATGTCCTCAGCTGGTCCAAGCAGTCCAATTTTGGATGCGTGCTTTTGGGCAATTTGGGTAGGCCCATGGAGGAAGTGACTCAGGGGTCCACTTGTCTTGTTATTAAACCTCTCATATGCCAACTCCAGCAGCACTGTTGTACAAGCAAGTGCAAATATTTGCAGGTCTGGAGACAACTGGGATGGCTGTAGGCTTCTCAGGTGTGAAAGTGTGACTGCTGCAGGAGCAATCTGTTGGTGTGCGAGTTGCAGCTTCTGTGCAGTCACTGACTGGTGTCTTGAGGAGCAGGGACTCGGGCCTTTTTCAAGCTTCTGTTTTGATTATCACCCAGAGAGAAGATGCTGAAACAGGGCTGAGTCTTCTTAATATTCATGGTACGATAATATGTTTTCATTTATATTTCTCATGTATGTTGTAATCTTATTTCCAGCCAAGAAATTGCATTTGGAAGCCATGTAGAGACAATGTTGGCTCAGGCCCAGGAAAGGTTAAAAGAAAAAAAAAAAAACAAAACATGGGACTTGTAGCAATTAAGCCTCAGAGTTGCATATTTTTTTAAAAAATCCAGAGCTCTACCACTGTAATAGTGTACTTACAGCATACAGATCACAGTTCTGGAGTTGGAAAATTGCACACAGCTGTACAAGATAGGCTCGGGGTGTTCCCAATTTTGAGTCAACTCTTGCTTCATGGCACACGTTGGGGGCAGGGGAAAGCTGTTTAAGAGCCAAGTTTGTTCTTCCTCCTCTTCATTTCCTTGTCTCACTTGAAGGTCCATGGAATAACAGACAAGGATACACTGCTGAAGTTTATTTCTCATGGCTATCTACTGTGGCACTACAGTCCTTTGTGACCAGTTGCAATGCCATAGACACTATTAAAGCTCTGCTTGAGAAATGACTCCCCTATATGTGCACCTGACAGTAATGAGAAAGGAAAGATGGAAGAGAAGAAATACGTTCATCTCCCTGGATTAATTTCCATCATGTAGATATCTGGATATGCTTAGGTTGCTGTTATTGGGTCCGTGAAAAGTAAGTAAGAAAAGCAAGTTTATTGAGTGTGTTATATTTGTCCCACAGTTGTTGCCTCTCTGGAGCCCTACAAAAGCAAATCAGCTGAAAAGCAGGGCGTTGTGCATCTGCAGTATGACATGTATACGACATACTTCATATAGATTCATGGGGTTGCCTGCAAAAAAAGATTTATTTATATATATATTTTTTGTAAATATGGATACTTTCAGTCATTAGGCTGAGGTTTTAAAGGACTTTGCTACTTCTTCACAGTGATTAACCACAAACAGCTCCATTCCTGCAGATGCAAAACAGCCTGGTGTTTGTCCAGTGACCACATAAAATACCAGGAGCTGCGGCGATGTCCGTAATGCATTTCCCTGGAATCCTTGATAAAGCAGAGGTGCAGAGCCTGCACTGCTCTGCAGGTGGAGGGGCACTGGCATAGCCCTGGTGGCTCTGCAAGTGCTTTACAGCTCCTCATCACAAGCTCCTTGTTCTGGGCAGGAGCTGACCACCGCCCTGCCCAGGCATGGGCACAGCCAAGGGGGTATTTGGGGCACGAAGACCATACAAGGAGCTCTGTCTAAGCCAGTGCTGCTTTTACTGGGACAAATGGGAGACATTTGTGTTGCAGGACCAACCTTATGGATGCATTCACAACAGTGAGTCGTGTGTGCCCTCAGCTCTGGTTGCTTACAGGACTGTCCTGCTACTGTGTCCCTTTCACGTTGGTGTGGATGTACCTGGGAACAGTTTTATAGCTGTGGTTTTCATCTGCCGGTGGTGTTGCAGTCTGAAGAACACTGCTGGGGCTTTTCTTCATAGGTCAAGTTGGATGTGGACATTAAGCTGTTTAACAAACCTGAATCTGTGCAAGTTGTTTCAATACTTGCTTTGTGCAGAAAAAAAAAAAAAACTACGTTCCAGTTTTTGCATGACTGTAGGTACTCACCACACGTGGTCCTTCATGGGATGTACTAAAAGTTTTCAAAGCAGTGCCTGGCATTTGGACAACAAATCCCCATTCAGCTCTGATGGAAACTGGACAAGTGAAATGCCAATGCGGTTTCAAAACTCTGTGTATGTGGACCGAGCTGACCTGGCTTTGCTTCCTTGCCTTTGCGACATGATCACTTGACTTGGGAGATGAGAAGAAGGTCAGGCTGTTATCATCTTGGCAAGAATCAAGCTTGCTTTGTTTGTACTGCCTCTGAAAGGTTAGCACCCTCGTCTTGCAAACAGATGCGTACTTGGAAGGCAAAGGGTCTCTCAGTCTTAAAAGACTGATAATAAGTCTTGTCTTTTGTTCTATGCTTGTCTGGCCATAGAGTGCTTTTGTTGGGTTATATTTGCATGCATATGAATGGACTGAAGTAGCTGCATGCTTCCAAGTGTGTCCTGGAAAAAACTAGAGATCTTGGTGATGACAGTAAATGGGGGGGAACAAGGTGACTCCTGCATGAGGCATTTGTGATCAGCAGTTTGCTCTGTAAAGTGTACTATGGGCCAAAGGTGTATTAAAGTTGTTTGAGCCACTTCATCAAGTTTGCTTGTGCTTGCTTGGTTTTTGCTCAACCAGAAGGCTGCTGTCTGGCGTGGGCAGAGAGCGATCCCTGAGGAGTACTGCAGGTGATGGAGCAGGGCAATCCTGCTGGACCTTAATGCTCCTTGTAGATGCAAGGCTGGAAGATTGGAGTGTTTGATCTTCCCTGACCTTGTTTTAGGAGAAAAGACTTAATAATATCTTTTTATTGTTGAAAAGTTGATGTTGCTTATGCTCATGCAACACCAGGACCAGACTGTACGTTCTGTATTAGTGCTGTCTGTCTCCATGTATAGGATACACAAAAATATTAAATAAATAAAAAAGATTGGTTTTTGAAAGTCTTCCTCGTAAAGCAGGCTGTTTTTGCAAACCTGGCCCAGTTCCTATCTCACAGACCTTGTATGTAGAGTGTCAGATCAGTAAAATGTGCTACTTAATCAAAAAACTGTAAATCCATTTCTATGGTATTTTAACGTTAGAAAGGTAATTACTGTGTAACTAACCCTTCTCTGTTAAGCTGTCATTAATTGGATGATTTCTTATAGGCAGCTTAGCATAATGCATGCAAAATACACTGTGGTTCAGCACGGACAAAACCTGCGACTTCAAAACAAGGGCTTGTGAGCGGCTGAGAGCAGCGAGCCCTGCAGACGGGCCCTGGAACTGGATGCACAACTTCTGGACACGTACCAGGGCACTGCTGCTCTGCAGGCAGCAAACTCTGTTGGAGAAGTTATTCTAATTAGGAAGAACTGGGAGGTGGTTTTTGCCGTTAGACATCAGGCTCTGTTGCGTGTGGTATTTCACAAACGTGAAATTTTGGAAGGATCTGGGAAGTTTTTGCTGCAGACAGATGTGAGAGCGTATGTCACTGTTGGTGGGACTGGGGCAGAGGCAGCAGAAGCTCTCACAGTGCCTGCACAGTTTTACCTTGTGGTCCTAAAGCCTCAGCTTCTGGGAGCCTTGTGATTTGGGAACCTTTGGCTCTGACAAGCCATATGCTGCCATATGGTAGCAGGAGAGAGATGGGAGCCCTAAAGACTGCAAACTCGGAAGACAAGTGGAGGAGCAGGAAATCTGTTCTGTGATCCTGTGTCTGTGCAGACTGTGTAGAGCTGGCCCTTCTGCACGCTGCTCACATGGATGTTTGTGTGCATAGATCCCGTCGGAAACTGGGAATCGTGTTGATCTTGTATCTGGAAGTTGTTTTTAAAATGGTGCAAATGCTGGCATAGGCAAGGAGGGAAGGAGAAAATGCCAGTAGTGCCTGAACACGTTGGAAGTAAATAGTGTCTTTCCTTCAATATGTGCCTCATGTTTCCATTTGGGCTCATGTTATAGTCATGGAAGTATCAATTGTAAAAGTCACCCAAGTATTCATTTAAATCTTGATAATTCTCAGGCAGGTCGAGCCCAAACTGAGTGGGACCAGGCACGCAAGAGTTACATGTATGTTGGGTTAGCGCGTGTGGTTGAGGAACTGTGCTCAAGGAAGCTTGAGTTTTTGGAGTTAGGGACTGCTCCCATGGAAATCCGAGTGAAATTGGTAAAATCTCCTTATGGTAAGCCACCTTCTTGATGGCAGAATCAGATGGTATTATCTGAGCGTGGCTGCTCAAAGCATTAGGAATAGAAGATGAGGAGAGAGACTCATTAATGCTAAATTTGATTATATATGCAAACCAGGTTTCTATGAAAGGAAGAACAAAAATGATCTGACTTTCAAACTAGCAAGAAGATGCACGGAGATAGAGGGCTGTGCCATTAGACATACACAGTTAAAGGCTCCTTGCCAATTTTTATGAGGGAGATGTTTCAGTCATCACTCCTGTAAATCAGCATCTGCATAATTGGAGCCCCGGGTAAAAGCCCTGCCTGTTGCCATCTCCGGATCCAAATGTTGCAGGCAGGGAGGAATGTGCTTGTGATAAACAGCTTCCATCCTTCGCATCCTGTGGTCCCCACGTGAACCTAAGCTCGTGGCACCCCACGTGGTCCCCAGGGGCACGAGTCTTCCTGATGAGGACCTGAAACCTGTACTCAGGGAACCCCCTTGTGCTGCGGGACAAGGGGTGCAGAAGGGTGATGCTGAGCCCTGCGAGGGCTGGCCATGAAGGGCAGAGCACCACACCTGCACCAGCTTTCTCCTCTGGCACCGAATGAAAGCAGTGACATGTTTTATGGTCGTGGGATGCCCAGGGGAGAACAGCACTGGGCTGTTTGTCTGTCCAGCATCTGGCCAGAGGGCTCTGAAAGGCTGCGACCCCTCAGGGGGATCCACAAGGTGCTGTGAAGAACATTGTGGAAAGGAACAGAAGGGTGGAGGTGCTGCTTTTAAGGTGTTTGTTCGAAGTGACATATGTACTGCAAAGTGTGACATAGTTGCTAAGGTGACAGCTTGCTTTCTTTTTGGCAAAAAGCAAGGGAATACCGAATATAGACAGACTGCCAGCTTTTGCATTGTTTAATTTGCACAATTTTTTATCTTTTGGCAGAAACTTCTCAGGTTTGCCTTTGGAAACAATGTTTTTCCATTCAGAATACTTCACTGCTCAGCTGGAAAAGCTAATATTGCTGCCTGTTTTTAAGGAAATGCTTAAGTAATGTGAAACGATGGATTTTTCAATGGTTCTAACTGCAGACACAAATTATGGCATTAAAAGGGTTTGGTAATGACATTCAGTCAATTAGGGAAGATTTCCAGAAGAGAAATCCAGGAGATTTTTGCGTGTTCTAGTTCTATATGGTAGCTAATTGCTCAAAGCTGAGCTCAGACACCCAGAGAGGTGAGAACTCCTGGTGGCCACGCTCGGAGGCGGTGGCTGTGATGGGAAGGAGCGATCCCACACCAGACAGCTCGGGTACTGCCAGCACCGAATGTTTTTATAATATTGTGATGGGAAAAAGCTCAGCAGAGGGTTAGCCTAATGTGAGCCCTCGAGAGAGGGGCTCTCCAGAGCAGCAGGCATCTGCAGCGTGAGGCAGCGCTGTGGTCCTCAGAGAGCAGAAAGGGCTCGGGAACCTCATGCCAGCTTCAATCCTAAAGCAGTGGGGAAGGTGCATGGTGCAAGGAAGCTGCCTGGGAAAGGCTGCAGCACTGCGCCTATTGCTTTTTTGTTACACCTTTCCTTCTTCTGTGATGTTCTGACGGATGGATCAGCCTTGCTGTGAGCAAGCTGTTCCATCTGTGCCTCTTCCAAGACGCCGTAACACCTGGGAGAGAGCTGTGTTGGAGGTGGTGCCTGTGGGAGCTGCGGAGCTTGTGCCCTGGGGAGCAGAGTGTGAGGCAGCTGGGGCCTTGTTGGAGAAATTGGGGGAGCTCTGGGGGCCGCCCAGCCTCTGCTCAGAGGTGCCATCGCACAGCAGAACTCTGTGTGGGTATTGTCAGAGTCAGAGGTCACCACACGCTGTATAGAGGGGCTGGGGACACCTCTTTGCTAAGGTCCCAGCGGGCATCCTAGGCGCTGAGGAGACAGTCTCCCATGCCTCTGTGTTAAGGAAGCAGGCAAAAAACTGGAGCAGGAAGATTTCAATAGCATGTTATAAATGTTCAGATGGGTGTACGGTCCCAGAGCCAGCCACTGCCAGAAATAAATCTGATTTGACTGTCCTGCAGAACTCCCGGCCTGTCAGCTTGATCCTTATTCCACAAGAAGCACCCACTGCAAGCGGCCTGGCTGAATATTCTCTGGAAGTGCACAGGAACCCGAAGTACCAAGGGTGAAATCCTGCCCAGAAGGTCTCTGAAAACAGTGCAGCCTAACAGCTGTGTGGTCACTGCTACCTCGGCCACTGACTTAGAGTAGCAGCACTTCAGCAGCTCTCTGAATTTCAAGCAGAGGTTTGTGTCTGTCCTCAAAATTCATCTTAGACGTCCATGCTCTGCCCTCCTGTGTTATTCCTCAGGTAATGAAAATGCAAAGTATCTTTGGTTTGAAGTGCTAAGCCTTGGCTCAAACCCTTTGGCACTTGCATGTTGGGTGCTGCTATTGGTGCCCCATGTGTGACATTGTGTTTGCTGATCTCCCTGATGCTAGGGGAAAAGTCTCTCTGGCACCAGAAACGTTACCATAGAAGTAGCAAACCCATCCTTGCAGAGTTCCCAAAACCACAGAGACACCTGGCCTCTTGGTTCAGCCTGCCTTTTGGGGAAGCTGGCACGTGAGCTGTGTTATGGTCCATGGCTGCTTTCAGCATCCAAGTCAAAATTCAGGGTTTAAGAAAATATCTCAATTTAAGAAGCAAACTTGAGCCTTGCATGGAGTGTTTTCAGAGTGATCTTCTCCCTGGGTGTCTGCTGGGCGTATGCTCAAAGTAAAACAAAAAGATAAAAAAAAAAAAATAACAAATCTGTGAGCAAATTTGAAAGCTGGTCGCTGCTTCCCCTGCTACTCCTCGTGCAGATGCACACAAAGAAGTGCCGCTGCTCTGCATCAGTTTTCCCCCCCCTCATTGAAGCAGTTTTCCTATGGAGCTGGCTCTGGGGTTGACTGAAGAGGGCAAGGTCACAGCTCCCATTTGGGACTCTAAGGGGGAATTACGCCTGGGTATGTATTATACATATGGGGTTACAATGGGGTTAGGTTTGATCCTGGAAATTGCCTTATTACCACAGAGTGCGTTCACTTGCATAATTACCCTTTAGAGTGGAGCAGTTTCTCTGGGTGATTTCTCTGAAATTGTGCTTTGAAGCCTCTCCCCACCAAACCACAGTGAGCACAAGACTCCCCTCCCCACCACATCCCGTGGCCAGAAGCCCGCAGAGCTCTGCTGGTCGCCATCTCCAAGGGCAGCTGGCGTGCTGGAGTGGAATTAGGTTCTGCTTTGCAAGAACACGCCTGCCAAAAAAATTAAACAATGGATGCCTTCCTGTTTAATTTTAACATTTTAATTAAATTCTGTGCTGCTGTGTGCCTTTGATCTCAGCGAGCTGATATGCACAGTGTCTTTTGTTGTGTCCTAGCAGCTTTTTATTCTAATCTTGCACGCGGATGCAGGAATGCATTTGAGTATAAATGAAAGTGCAAAAGCTGCATGCTGTCAAGTAGTGAGTGCATCCCAAACAGACTTTGCCAACTGGTGACCAAAGACACATGGACCAAGAGATTATTTGGGAATATTTTAGTGATGTCTCAGTAGAGCTTTTTAAATGTAGTCTCTTTTTTTTTTTTTTTAATCTATTTCTGTGAATGGTATGGGAAGAAAAAATGTCATGGGTGGAATTATCCACTGAAAGATTTGAGGCTGAGAGTGGTTTATTGCAAAACAGAATCAGCTTCAAGCAGGATAATTAATAAAAATTAATAAAGTTTGATCCCTCCATCGGAGCAGAAGCAAGGCAGCGCTGCCTTCCTTGTGCTCAGGGCATGTTCATTGACTCGTCCCAGCCAACTGCACAGTGCGAGAGTGTTTGGCAGGCTGCTGCTTCTCCGTACAGAAACACAAAACGTGCATACCGAGTGGCACGTGGCCAAGCAGCCCCGCTGCGGCGGGTCGTCAACGTGTGGCAAAGCCCTCAAATAAAGATGTGGTTACACGTTGCTTCCTCTGTGCTGCTGGTGATGGGACTTTGGTGATGACAGGAGGTGAGTGAGGTAGGAGCGTGTGGTGCTTTTATGACAAATGTATCAAAGCAAGCTTTCTGCTGTTCTGTCGCTTGGGGGTGATGACTGAGGAGCTGTGGAGTATTTGGCCTTTGTGATTCGGGCTGTATCTAGGTGTCAGGGAAGCAATGGTCATTGCTGCATCAGAGTTGTTGGTAGAGCTGGTTGGAGAAATGAACTTCATGTCATGGGGAGAAAACATTTTTTTGTGTAAATTTCCACAGGAATCTTTGGGCTTTCTAGTGAGATAGAAAATAAAGAAATATTTTTTGCCAGAAGCTACAATATTTCAGCTCAGAATAATTCCATTAAGAAGCAGCAGCCGGGTCATGTTCTCCTCCTGTCCACAGCCCAGAACGATGTGCCAGGCTCACTCCTGGTACTGCACCCTGTCCAGCATGGCCTCATGCTCCAAAGCCCTTTGAATTGGGACTGGCAAAGGAGAGTTGACATTTTTGGAGCAAAGACAACAATTTTTTGGGAAAAAGGTGAGTAAGTGTATATGCAGAAAATGGCTTTGGAAAATTTTCAGCTGGCAAGCACTGAATTTTTAGACAGTGCATGTATCGGTGCCATGGGTTATGCTTATGCTTTGTGCTTAGCCCCCCCTTTTTTTTTTAATTTTTATTTTTTGGTCAAAAATGAAGTTTTTCAGAGCTGCACCGTGTCTGGCAGCCCTTCTTCTTTTGCACCTTGGCTCCCTGGGTGCGCATGCTGCCGTTGCAGCTTGTCGCATGTGGCAGGCGGGACAGCAAAGGGGTACGCATCCCAGCATGAGATCCATCCATGCCTGCCCAGGTTGTGATGTCCTGGCAGGCAGCAGAGGCTGTCTTCGCCGTGGCTGACATATCGACATGCGCAGGGGACGCGGGGTGGGCGCAGCAGAAGGTCTCCCTCTGCTGCCGAGCACGGTGCCAGGGTGCTGTGAAAATTAGCTCCTTGCCTGTGGTGCTCTGCGGCTGGATCAGTGCTCTCCCCACCACAAGGACCAAGTGCTGGCAGAGGTGGTTATTTTTGTTTTTGCTTTTTTTTCATCCCCTCCATCATGGTTTTCATGGCAGAATGGCAGCAACAGGAGACCGAGGAGGGGTTCGGAGCAGAACCGCGCCAGCACAGCTTGTGCTGCTGAGCAGCGAAATGGAGAAGCTCTTTCTGCCACAGCATCAAAATGCTCTGCTCTTTTATACAAATGCTTTTCCATCTTTTTGTTTCTGTGCTCATTAGCACTGGCCACCGTGGATGTTGTATGGGTTGCTAATGCAGCTGAAGAGGCTCTGACAAAGCTAACAAATATTTTTTTTGTGCAGCTCAGTGCCCAAAAAGTAGTGACTCAGCAATGATCCAACATCCCTCATGGGACGAACAGTTCCCAGCTATTCCCAACTCGCAATAAAATCTGCGTGTTACAGGGCTGCCGGGAGGCAGGGCTCCAAGTACCCCACATCTGTACCGCTCCTGCACAGAGAGATTGCTAAGCAAGTACTGGGTGTTAGGACAAGAGTACTCTCTTAAAAAGAGATTTTCTGGGGATTTTTACACTCCATCCCGTGATGCGCTTTGGGATGCATTCAGCTTTCTCTTCTGAATAGGGCTCCAGATGATGGAAATAAATTATCATAAATTAGAATAGATTGCACTCTTCAGCATCTCTACATCTGTCATTATGTTTCTTTAACAGTTCGGTTTAACATTTATACACACTCTGACAGCAGCTACTGGTGTGTATGCTATAAATATTGGCTTGCAGAAGACATTAATGGAGTTTAGGTAAACGTTTGATGACGCTGAGATTCTGTTCCATATGGTGGCACGCAGCAAAATCGAATGCAATGCGCCATGTATAGCGCTTCTGTGTTCCTTAGGCACTGGCCTCCCGGCATCTTATCGGTGTTCCTGTGTATCGGTCTACCAAGAAATGCAGGTGCCCCCAAAGAGTTTCCTGCAATCTGTTCTGTTGCTTATCAGCTGTATTGTTTGTGATGTTTGAAGCCAGCACGTGGCATGTAAGGATGGGAAGGGCCCAGGGAAAAGAGATCTCAGAAACAGCAGGCAGGAATTAGGTGAGGAGCTGCAGGAACACTCCGCTTTGAACGCGTGGGCAGAAAACCCATGAGATTTTTCTGGCCAAGATGCTATTTTATTAGTATCTGAGCGAATCCCAGAGGCAGGGCAAAATCTTTGCATGTTGGTTAGTCATAGTTGCTAAAACACTCTCTGAACAAAACTGTCCCCAAAACCACACGTGACTGGGGAGTCTGACTTGCATCCCACTGCCTGATGAGAAGACATAGCTGAGGCCATCATGGCAAAAATTAGGGAGAAAGATATTCTGTGCACTCTGATGTTCCTTGCCATCATTCAACAGAATTAGGATGTCTCCAGCAACTTTTTTTTTTCCTCCTCTAATTGCACCACCTTGATTAGTGCAGCCTGATGATGTGGCTGCCTTCTCCACAGCGTTTCTCTGATTTATCCTGCTTTGGAGCTCCAAGGGTACAAAGCGTTTTGTTTGGCTCCACAATGCAGAGGAGCTGGGCAGCCCAGATGTGGGGCCCTGGGAAACATCTGGCCTGGGCTGGCCCCGGGCACGGCTGCCCCGGTGTAATGCAATGTAAGTAATGGAGTGACCCTAATGTACGGGCTGGCTTGGAGCAGGGCAGTCTGCAGAGTGCTCTTCACGCTGTAAATTGCTGAAGGTCTTCGTGATGCCAGTGAATTAAAAATCCGAGGAGAAAAAACCCTGCAGTGCTGTATGTTCAAGACACTTCTTTTAAAAGCTGCTGGTGGGGAGGGGAAGAGATAACTTATCTCAATGGAAATGTATTTAAATTGTGTCTCTGGCAGCGCACTGGGTTATTGCAAATAAAACTGTGCTCCCTGGCACTCAGCTGCAGAAATTCTTGTATAGGCCAAATGGGTAATGTGGTAATGTTAGCCCTTGTGAGCAGAATTGTGAGTTTTTCAGGCCCTTGCAAGTTGTTTCTTTTAAAAGAAGCTGCTTCAGGTGTTTTGGTGAGGCACTCGTGCTTATTTGCACGGGCAGTTTGGAGGAGCCTTATGTGCTCCTGAGCTCCATGAGGGACACTGCTTCTCTCCATCCTGGCTGGGCAGAAAACCCTCTCTTACAGTTTCTCAAATTTACAGTTTTTGACACTGTTCTGACTGGATGTGTTGTTGTTCTGCCTCAACTTTCCTGTTCTTGCTGCTTCCTGCAGAAAGAAATGTGTTCACGAAACCATTAGCAAAAAACCTCTTCCCTGACAAAGTAAAATCTTGCCTGTGATTTTCCTCTAGGCAGCTAGTTGTGTCTGTCGGAGCTTGAGGCTTGTGTTTGTCTTTTGAATGATGCTATAAAGCAACTAAATTGTGTTTAAAGAAAGGCACTGTTTACATTTGCCTGCTCTTAAAGGCGTTTTATCCTGAATATGATTTCAGTGAGCCTTGATACAGTGGGGACCCACTCAGCTCTCTCTAAGCTGAAGGAGAACCTGGACTCCAGGGAATATTTTCAAAGCCTTTAATTCCTCTTATATTCCTGTTTCTTGTATTTCTTTTTGGGGACTTTTGGCCCTTTGAGACCAGCAGTAAGACTTGTAATTTCAGATCCAGAGGCTGTGGGTGCAGCCCCTACCACGCAGCTATGGCAGGCAAAGGTTTCTGTATGATGCCCTCATACAAGCACAGTGAATTTGAGAAGGGATGCGCAGCAACAGAATATTCGTGGGAACAAGCCACGTGGGTGCATGCATCTTGAGAATATCTCCTTAGATTGGTTATTTAATTACGTTGTTTTATTTAGCTCTGATCTCAACTGTAAAGATACTCTTGTGTGGAGGGAGAGAAAGGAACCCTTGTTCTGGCTGGATTTTTTGTTTGTTTTCCCATATACATGGTGTTCCCATAGAAAATGGGTTTATGTGCTTCTTCAAATCTGCCAAGTTTTAGCTTTCACATGTGACTGATGTTCCTAAATGGAGATGACCCATTCCCAGCTCCTACTGTCACCCATACCTGGCTGAAAGACCCTTTACGGTAGGACGGGAGAAAAGTTGCACTTTTTGCACTCAATCAGCGCGAGTTCTCAGCTTTTAAAAATATCACAAGTGAAAAACATGAATGTGAGTCATACAGGCAACCTCCATTTCCAAGAAAATATAAATATCAGAGAAACACATTCTTCAGATGTTTGTTCCTCCTGACAGGTAGGAAACATCCAAGGTTTCCATATGAAGTGTTCAGTCATCGACATCGGTTCCCTGCTGTCAGAGTGACCACTGGGTACAGGAGATGCCTATTAAATGTTAACAGCTAATGTTCTGCAGGAGCTAAATTAGTCACAAGGGTCTGAGTGAGCTTTGTGTGAAGGCAGAAGGCAGAGCAGGCTGTGACTTCCCTTCTTGTGGCAAGGTGCTCCAGCGATCCCTGCAAATATACCTCACTTCTGCGTGGGTTGGTCCTTGCTTTGGACCTGGATGCTCGTACACATCTCACACATCTGGTGCTACACCCCAGGGCAGCACATCTGCAACCTTTTTGGGGGGCAAGTCCCCAGCTTGCCTCTCAGCAGCTGGAAAACCAGGATTTTGTATCATCCGGGCTTACTGGTATTTTGATGCCAGCATGTGTTAAAATGTATATGCATTTCCCTGTATTTTAACAGGATTAATATTTTTCAAGGCTATTTGATCAAAAAAATCCAGAAAATTATTTAAAACTGAGGCATGCTGCAGAGATCAGAGAACTCTTATGAACTGTTGAGTTGGTAATGTCAAATTAGATATGAGAAAATCCTTTTCGGCTTAAATGGTGAATAGGCTTTTCTCAGAACTTTTTTCCATGTTTAATATCTTCATTCATCCTACTAATAAATGTTACAGATTTGGTTTTCCCTGTGTGTACGTGCAGTGGTGCACAACAGACACAGTTCGGGCCCTGATCCATTCAGCCAAACTGCACATCCCTAAGGGTGTCAGGGAGCCCCAAAAAACCCATCTCAGGGGTATGTTTTCCTCCTGTGGTTGCTGAGCCCTTCATGGACAATTTCATGCTTGTATTTGAAGACCCTGCTTGTGCTGCTGTCTGAGAGAATGGAGCCTGTGAGCGCTCTTCAGTGCTGACACGTCAGCATTGTCTTCTAAGAATCCTCCAGATTTGAACTAGAAATACCATTTGTGTAATATTTTGCGAGAAAGCTACCGCAAGGCTCTGCAAGGGGAATTGCAAGCATTACAGTATTACAAATACTGCTTTTTTTTTTTTTTCCTTAACTTTTGGAGGGCCCCCTCGGTAGCAAGCTGCTGCGATAGCTCAAGAAGGCAGCGCGCGTCCTGCTCGCACCAGATGGGGCTCGTTTGTGCTGCCACTCGGAGTCGGCAGCGGCAGCAAATGGAGTGGAGCCCGAGGCAGTGCTTTGCTGCCTGAAGTTGGTGCCTGATGAACTACAGAGATAAAATAAGGCGAGAGTCTGCCTCCAGCGTTTCCCTTTGAGTGTGCGCGTAAGTGTTAGGTGGCCCGTGTTTGAAGAGACAACGTGAAACGCGCTTTCAAATATTTTCTTGAAGTTCTGTTAATTATTTCGTTATAATGGTGAGGAACAAAGCAGGAGAATCAATACGCCTAATTATTACATCTAAATGCAAGAGAAATTAGCCAGTGAACTCTCTCTTCTCTGGGGAGGATTAATCTTCCTATGCTCTATTTCAAATGTCTTCCAGAAAAATGAAAGGCTTATCGCCTAGGAAACACGCGGCCCTAAGCGCCCAGGTCCGGCCCTTGGATTTACGGGCAGTGAGGGGACTCTTACTTAGTTGGTCTTCCGAAGCACAAAATTAGATTGTTTTGCTTGCATTTAACCATTGTAGTTGGAGTTTTGTGGCTGGGTGATTTGAACGACAAATGTTCACAGTGCATGCACCACGAGTGATCTGGAGATGCCTCAGCCAGCTCTGGATGCAGTGGTGGAGCTGCATGTCCCATTGGAAGGGGACGGGATGGGCCTGGACCTGACCTTGTCAATGGGGCATTGCTAATTAGCTGAGCTCAGCAATGAAGTTCTGTGATGATGGGTCTATGCTGCATTCAGAATGGCAGTAGAGTCTGGTTCTAGCTCTTCCCTGTTGATGTGGACCAAGCCAAAAATATTTCATGGTATTTTCTACTAGGTTGATTATAATAATATTAAGCTGTAAGGTGATTTCAAATTGAGTGTTAAATGAATAAATGCATTTTTATATGAAAGATGTTTAACCTCACTCCCCCAGTGAGGTCTGTTTTTTTGTAGGTTTTGTTATTTGTTGTCACATGTTGTCCCAGTGGAAATCCAAGTCTGGAAGCACAAACTGTACTTGTCCAGAATATCACCACATTCGTGCACATGCAGATCATGCCCAGGAAGAGATGTGTTAGGTTTATTCCTTGCCTGAAAACCCGCCTTAATGTAAAGAAGATGAAGCAGCTAAAAAAAGGAGTCTAAAGGACAAAAAAAAAAAAAAAAAAAAAGGTCAGTTCCTTTGCATAACACGGGGGAAATCAGCCTTACAATTCACAAACCAACAAACCAAGATGACAGCTTGCTGTAGGGAAATACTTCAGTCCATCAATTATTTTGCATTTTTTGGGTTGCATTACTCATGGCAGTTTATTAATTAGTTTCTATTTTGCACTCTTCTTTAAAAGAAAAAAGATTTCAGCTCATTATGTATCACCCAGTACCTTTCTCCCTTCCCAAATTACTCTCCAAATCGCGGTCGGTTCCCATCTTTCCTGGCTGTCAAGTTGATTAACTGGGCGATGCTGACTGGAGGGCATGGGATGGGCCACTGATGCACCACCTGATTATGTGGTCATGGAAACCCCCCGAGGTAAGACCTCTGTTATCAAAATAAATTGGGATTTTCTGCCAACTAATGGTTGGCGGAGCTTGCACTAATGCTAGATTCTGCTGGATGATGCACTATGGAAGCCAATTAGCCTTTGCTGTGATAAGCTCGGCTTTGATTAAGCTTTTCCAGGCTTTCTCATCGCAAGAAACATGTATTACTCATTGAACATGCAAATGCATTTGCAGTGTGTAATTACAGAATTTTCTAAAGGAGTGACCTATTTTAAACCGGGCTTTTGTTGCACACTTATTCCTTAGTTGTCCTTACCAACTCGATCACGCGGTGTAATTCAGCAAACATAATTGACTGGTTTTAGGAGTTAAAATATCCTCTTGTTGAATGTTTTATGCTTCAGATACTGAATATAATGAAGACCACTGCGGTGGGTACGTAAGCTATCTGCAGCCACTCTGAAAGCCTTGCCCTTTGCAAGGAGCTTTTGGGAAGCAGCAGACTGGCAATGCTGCCATCCCCAGCTTCAGCCAATCTAGAAGTGATCTTGTCCCGAGAACAAATCCTTTTTCTGTAGCCGTGGACAGGGATAACTCTTATCCTGCTGAATGTGCAGCTTGTTCCACTTGATGGGAATTCATTTATTGATCCCGACTCATTTGTAGGGTGATTGTGGATGAAACAATGTAATTAAATTTGATTATGGCTGTATATCATGTCTTTAGTCTTTGACACTTGGGATTTGGATTTTATGGTGTGCCTTCTGTAGGTGATAATGGCTTGTGAAGAGCACCAAGGAGTTAATGTATTTTCACACTCCTTAGGAATACATTTTCTGTGTTACTTTCTCATGTATCGTGTTGTTAACTGAGTGACAGTATCATGTTTCTTATCCGGTCATACATATTATGATAGCTTTAGTCGCTTCATCTTTGAAATTGTACGAGCTTGTAGATCTACATCTGTGTTCATATGGTGCTGCTTTAGAAAAATGCTTATGAAATGAAAATTTTGCTTCCAAACCTAACTGTCATAGTCATCATGGGTAACATAAGCCTTCCTATAGGTAAATGTATATGCTTCCTATTTGTGGTGCCTCTAATTTGTTGCCTGACTGTTTTTGGTTTTTGTTGTTGTTGTTTTTTGTTGTTTGTTTTTTTTTTTTTTTCCTATTCAGAATTATGTACTGTGGTACTATATTTGGGTCATATCATATTGGCCTGTTTAGCACTTTCTGATTGAACAGCATTGCAAAATCTCACATCACAGCAGAAGGAAGAAGTACTGCAGCAGGCAGTGCAGTGCTCCAATCTGTACTTTCCCAATTTTACGTCCCATCTCTTCTTCCGTAGCCGCAGGCTCCAAAGTGAGTATGGCCTCGTTCCTCACTTTGTGGTGGTGTTGCTCTTGAGGGAACCAAGGGCTTGACTGTTGCAGAAAACTGTGGTTGAGAGTCATTATAAGCCCCAGTCCTGGGTGGTAAGCTTGTGTGTGAGAGAGGATTCGTCCCTTTCTGCAGAGTGTGATTGATGACTTCAGTGTCTCTTGCCTTACCGGTGGGGCTGGTGGGTTCAAGAAGTGCACGGTGTGAGGGTGTAAGCACATCCTTCGCTTGTGGGGCTTTGGTATTCCAGACTGTGCTCTCTTGTTGAGTTCTTTCTTCTGATAGCATAGATGCTCCCAGGGTTCCTGCTGACACCACAGAGCAGACTTTTCTTCTTGCTCTAAAATACTGTATTTATCCTTTTCCAAATTAACAGTTTTCAAGTGTCCCACTGGACACTCAGACTGGAATAGTCTGAGCACTTCTGCTGTTTTATTGTACTTGCCAGCTTTTATGCTTGTACAGAGGCTCCAGTGAGCCTCTCCTAAGCATTACTGTGTCCTTTATTTAAATTAAATTCCATCTATGGTAGTAATTTTGCAAGGGAAGGTCCCAGGACTCAAGTTTGATTTTGATTATCTGAATTGTGTTTTCAATTCTGCAGCGTTTGACCTTAAACAGTTTTTTTTTTTAAATCTTAGGAATCGTAATTTTTTTCCATTCTATCAATAGTAACTGCAAACTTGAGCATATGCTGCAAAAAGCATGGAGGCAAAGCATTCAGTTAGAGAGAGAACACAAGTGCCTTTTTAATCTGAGAAAATTAGCAGAATGGATACAACTTCCAGCAAACTGTGGCTTCAGATCTGCAAGCTGATAAAATCTGCATATTAGTCACAAGTTATTTTTCCAGATTTCCAGTTCATTCTGTTTTCTTAATTAAAGATGCTGCAATTCCCTTTCAGCCCTTTCAGTCTCTGTTTCATAACCAGTACACTTGGTGGGTGAAGGGGAGAGCCAGCATCATCACCACCACGTTTATTAGAGCTCACTTCTGGCAGGTTGTGGTTTGTTTTTGTTTCTAAACCAACAAAGATGCCAGGCTGTCTTTTATTCAGGAGTAAATCTAAGGAAAATACATTCTTCTCTTGGGACCAAATACTGTAAAAGTGAGATTCTTCCCCAAGGGAAGATGTTGCTTTATGACACACAAACAAAAAACAAGAAGAAGTTATTAAATCCAAACCCATCATTGTGTGTTTTTGTTGTTGTTGGGTTTTGTTTGTTTGTTTTGCTCAGCGTCTCAGCACAATCCAGTATTTGCCCACTGTATTCTTCTAAACCTGGGGTAGATCTGCACATTTTATGCAAGTGTAGAAGCTTATAACCTTTCTGATTCTTTGCAGGGGTAGATGTGTGTCTGTCTGTGTCACATGGCATCCATTGCTTTGAGAATTAATGGTACCTCGCTGATTTTACCTACCTATCAAGTGTTCTAAGTGCCATAAAGTTCTAAATACAAGAACGGTGCCTGGCCCAGGGAAGGGGCACCATCACTTGCCTCTTTGTCTAATGGCTCAGGGAAACATTTCCCTATCAGAAATGGTCCCTTTTGGTGCACCAGTAATGTCATCAGAGAAGGAGCTTTTCTGCCAGAAATCTGTTTTTTTTTCTTACTCATGGCAAACTCTTAAAAGTTAAATGCTGAATTCACAGTGGACTATGTGTTCACTTTTCTGCCATTGTTCTGTACTGAAAATGTCCTCTTTATTTTCTGTTAGGGCAAACTGATCGATGTAGTCCTACAAGATTTTACCTCCTCAATGTCATGTCATTAATAAAGACAATGTTTACTAATAGCTGTAGCATTTTGTCTTTTTTAAAAAATATTTATTTCCAGCATGACTTTCATATTGTATTTATCTATTGTTAGGTTGAAAAAGTAACAATATTCTACAGTGTTGTAATACTATCATAACAAAATATGTAACAAAAGCATTTGGGTATAAATTGACTGTTGTTGCGGTACAATTATGTGGTTATGTGGAGGAGGTTGGTGACTTCTTTATTTCAGGATACTGCTCTTCTTAAAAGGCTGCTACAAGTGAAGAAGTGATGTGTCTCTTGGCTGCAGGAGGATTTGGAGGAAGAAAAAATTGCAAAGAAATGTTTCACATGAGCAGCCTCTGCTGTAGGAGCTGGCTTAAGCAAACAGGCTCAGCTAACACCTGAGTGGATGTACCTGGGAAATCCTAGTGGAAATCCTGCTGGGATGGCTCTAGAGGGCATTACTGTGGATTGCCATGACCATCACCTTGGCTTTGAAGCAAATCTGTGATTCACCATGGGTAAATGTTGACTTTTTCATGTTATTGAGGTGAGAGTTCAGCAGCCATCATTCTGGATGCATGGAACAGACAGAATGAGGGACTCTGTGTGTGTCCAGTGCAGGGCTGGGCTGGTATCTGTCACCCGAGCAGGGTAAGTGCTGCTTTCTGGAGCAATTGCAGCTGTGATATTGCTGTGCTGTTGCTATAATATTTAGATCTCCAGGAAAGACAGTTGGGTGCTATGGATGTTGGATCCTCTTCAAAAATAAGCTCAAAGTCGTTTTGGAGGGTGGAAGAAACAAAGGCATGGCTCAAAGGGGAGCAGCAAAGCACCTGATATGGTGGTGTGGGTGATAACAAGCCTTCGGCAGCCTCCTTGACCTGCATCTCCTGGAGGCAAGGAGGCTTCTGCTTGGATGCTGGGGTACAGAAAAGCCTGTAGGAAACCCTCGGTGCACGCTGCAGAAAGTACAGGGCTCATTTTGAAATTGAACTCCTGTACTTGCAATTTAAAATTTTTTTTTTTTTGGCCTTTACATGCTTGAAACCTTCATTACCTGAAATGAGCAATGGAGAGCCATTCTTCAGGGCTCTGTAGGTAAGAAAGCAACACATTTCTGTAGGCACACTGATTTCGTACTTCCACAGCAGAGGCTGTGATCGCAGTCAGTTTCCCCCCCTAGGAACATGCATAGAGCAGATATACCCTTTAATGAGTGCACTATTAGAAACATTTTCCTCTTGTTTCACTACTATTATCTTTTTTCTTTTCTTTTATTTTTTTTTAAGTGAAAGCTTGTAAAACATGGGCAAAATGTAGAGCTGAAAGGAAGAGAAGCCAGGAATACTAAAGAGAGAGAGAGAGCTTGCTTGAAAGTGTTGGCCAAGCAGCTGTTCATGCCTCCTATTTAGCATGAATGGAAGACATAGCCCTGATTAAAAATGGTAGGTAGCAGCTGCACAGCCTGGGCTAAGGATTACCAGATGGTTAACTGTGATTGACTTGTCTCCATGGAGCTCAGTGGGGAGGGAGGAATGGAATATCTGAAATGTGATGAACATGCTAGGTACACAATTTTTTTTTTTATAATGAATGTGCCAGATTTGTTTACATGCTTCTTGAATAAAATATGGCTGCTAGTTTGACTTAAGACAGACATCTTTAGTACATGCTATGTTGCAAAACCTTGCTCTTTTGATTGTAGGTGTGATGATTTCCCCCCCCTCCTCCCCACCCCCCGGTGCTGTGATACAGCATAAAATAATTGGTTGACAGAATGTTGATTCTGCAGCACGGGGAGGATTTGCACAGATGGGAGTCAAAATATGTCTCCTTGCCTTATGCTAATGCCACCACAAAGGTTAGGGAGAAGTTCAGAACCGAATGTGGAATCCTTGTGCTGCTTTAGCTGTTGCAAAGTATTTAAAGCCGGTACCTGAAGAACGAAGATCTGGATCCAACTGCTCTGGTTGTCTGCTCACTCTGCTTTACAACGAGAGGGTAACAGCACTTGCTGTGTTCAGAGCACAGTGATACCAACTCAGCTGCTATTCCTTTCTGTGTGCCCATCGTGGCCAAAGCAGATTTATATATATTTTTTTTAAGCCTGGGAAGGGCCAGTGCTCGGCAGAAGTGCAAGAAATCACAGATCACTCTAAAAATACTATGGCAAGGGGATGACGCATCAGCACGGCTCCAAACAGCGCCTTCTAATGGGGCTTGGCCAAATTTCTTCCAACTGCCAAACAATTGGCATTTGTGTAAGCAATATGTTCTGCAGAGGCTGTAGCCGTGTGTGTGGTGATGTATTCATCATACAACCAATTTGTTGGGGCAGCAGGAGAAAGGAAGTATCGGCCGGGTCAATGGCCAGCACATCTCTCCCAGCTCTTCTGGGCAATCCCAGAAAAGCAGCTGCCCCATGACTCAGTTTCACTTCCTCTCCCTCTGACCTCAGCTCCTTTGCAGCTCTCCTGGTGTGTTTTTGGAGGATGCCTGGAGCCCTGGCACTCCCGCGGAAGGCCCCAGGGCTTGCTCAGAGCAGAGCATCCCGTGTGCTTCCAACCTTCTGCTCCAAGCGACCGCCACGACTTGGCTGGCAGGTGGCAGGAGGTGGGAACTGCAGCTAACCGAGAATAGAAACCAGTCATTTTGGAAGTAATACCTTGGCATGTCGTTAGGAAAAAATAAATAGTAATACCAGCAAATACTTTAGGAAGGCAAAGATAAATACTGTGTTTGAGGGAATGCGTTGCCTCCAGCTGAGGGGAGTGGGAGGCTTGGGCTGTGCGTTTCTTTATCCTCTGCTGTGAATGTTTTTACTTTGTCTGCATTAATTTTTTATATCAAATTACAAATATGTCAAAAAGATGGAGCTGACAATTATGCCAACTCATTCCCTCGGATTTGAGTATGAATGAAACTGCAATACAGATTTGTCTTTGTAAGTGCTTTGTTACCTAGAAAACACTGCTTGTGAGCCTGTGGCAATTAGTATGGGCATCAGTCTCACCTGAATGTCATCACTGCATATAAACACAAATAAAATGATAGTTAAAGCTTCCAGTATTGAAATTGAAATGGTTTATTTCATCTTTGTTGTGGGGTGTGTGAGCATTTTGACATCACAGCCTGCCTACCTAATCCTTCACTAAACATAAAAGCAAACCAAGACGCCATCTGATTTATCAGAACAAGCATCAGTCCCTTGAAAGCAGATTGAAACTCTCCTTGTCCTCAAATAATAACCGTAAGTGCCAAAGGGAGGAGGTGGGCCTGGAGACGGCAGCCAGGCCCTATCCCTCCACGTGGGATGAAATATTTGGCCGTGGGTTTCATGGTACCGCTCGAGTGTCCTGGCTGTAGCACTAACAGCATCTCCTGATCTCAGAGGCGTGAGAACTGTGAGGTTTGTCGTGCCGTGGTGAAGGAGCAACAGGCTTTGGTCTCCTCATACACATCACATCCCCTGAATGCTGGAATGGGGTGGATGCCCATGGCTGGATCGGTTCCTTCTCCCCACATGTGAGAGTCATTTCTTCTTTATTGATGATTGGCTAAGCCATGAGGGAAGCAGCCTTCATGTCTTACCCCTCCAAAAAAAAAAAAAAAAAAAAGAAAAGGCTGCCAAAATTTTGTCTGCTTTGAGTCATGAAGAAACGTTGGAATCTTGAAAATGTATTTGCTTTGAAAAAGATACCCACACCCCCAACCTCAGATCTGGTCAATTGAAGGATTTTGATTTTGATCCATTATACTTTCTTTCTTATATGTGTTACAGTCTTGTAACACAATATTTTTCAACTGAAACTGTTCATTTTGAAAGCTTCAGAAGAAGAATTTTGACAATGTCAAAAATTTCTGTACAGAACATGTCATCCTGCCTGTCAACAGCTATTTGTGACAAATGAAAGTTTTAAAGGGGAAAATACACACTTATAAAAACAGTTCTTTGGGAAATTTCTTTCTGGCTGCATTGTTTAATGCATTATTTCAATTTTGATGAAATAGAAAATGGTTAGTTTAGCGTGTTGTGGGAATTGAGGGCAATTCCTCTTGAGGCTCCACCAGAAGGTTCCTTGTTGTCAGTGGGGAAGTTTCGTCTCAGCTCTGCTGGGAAGAAACATCCTTCACATCCTTCACAAGCTGGTCTCGGGGGAAATGCTGGGGTTTGAGGTTTAAAGGTTCATGTGGTGCCTCCTTATGGGTCCCTCTCTTCCCCTCCAAAAGCACCAGGAGCCTTTTACTGGCTATAGGGACACCATCAAGAGTGACAGCACCATACCAAAGGCATCTTCCCAAGTTGCAGGAGCCTCCTGTCCCTCAGGGTGAACAACACATGAGGCACTGTGTCCAGTATTAGTTTTGTAATTAAAAAACGCACCTGGCCATCACCACGGTAAAAATAAGGGGAGCTGAGCTGTCTGCCAGCGCTGCTGCAGCTCAGGCTTTCCTGTTTGCCTTCAAGACGGCCGCCAACAAAGGCCTATTAATGAGATGGCAGCGAAGCTTCCCTTGGAGGTAAGTGTCTACAACCATGCTTTTTAGGTTGTTTACTGCTGCATGTTGTAAATATTACTATATGTGAAGAGAAGTATTTATACCATTTTACTCTTGCACAGCATTGTCTTCTGCTAGTGCAAAGATGCTTCTTATAAAACATTCCCCTCTTGGTGAGCTACACATCAATAAGTGCTTGGTAGCAAACAAAAAATGTCCGACTGCCATTGTAAACAAAACAGATGCAAGTGATTTTTCTTCTTAGCATTGTGTGCTGACTTCCAGGGTTTGGAAAACACAGATTGTCCAACCCCATCTATGCTCTGTTTTGCTAGTTCACTGTCAGCACAAACCCCATCATTTCCAAGCCATTCTGTCACGGATACCTCACTGTGTGACATTTTCCTGGTGATATTTCTAAGCAGACTTTTTGTCCCCGGTAGCATAAACACCATGGACCAGGATTTCTTTTTTCTTTTTTTTTTTTTGGTAACTCAAGGCCTAGTGCTTCGTACTGAGAATAGCACCTCGCTGTGAATAAAAGCTCAGTCACAAAATGTCAGGTGGCTACGGCATCCTGCCTTTCATGCTGCTAAATTTGTCTCAGAAAGGGTGTGATGAATTAGTTCTTTGGCTAATTACTTGGACATATGTAGTCTGCTTTGTGGGTGCTTGGGTGGCTCACTTGTACTCACACAATATAAATCAAATGCATCTCCTGCTGGCTGAACACTGCCTTGAATGTAGATGGTTAATTCAGAAAATGCCTTTTTTACAAACTGCACTGTTTATCAGCTTAAAATTAACTTCTAAAATGAATTATTTACACTTATACAAAAATGTGGACAATTAGTCCAATTTATTTTGCAAATGTAAAGCAATATAAAATTGGCTTTAAAAAGACTGTGTACATAATGTGTGATTTTGTCTTAGCCAGCTTGACTGAAGAAGTAAAATCTTGATGTTGATTTGCTGCAACATAAAATAGAAATATATATAAAATTCAAACGTTACACGTATGTAATGAAAATATATTTTTTGCACACGTATGTATATATGAAGTAGTGTGTGGGTGGCCGTAGGCATCTGGACTTGAAGCATCACCTCTGAGTCTGAAATCTGTATCTTGATGGGGCAACCTGTCACTCTGCTGTGGTTTGGATTCGTGATGTGCCAAGAGCAAGCTGCATTAAGCGAGGCTGGATTAAACCTCATCTGTGCTGTAAAGGTCATTAGCAACAGGGGTCGGCCCTTTCTCCCTCTCCTTACCTGAGTGTCCACAGTTTCTTTCAGCTGGATGCTTCTGTGTAATCATCCTTAAGAGTAATCTATGGATGGAAAATAAAAACTCTTTCTGAGCTGGCTTGTGAATATTGCTATGGTGCAAGCCCTGCATTTGCAGTCATTCCTGATGAAGGTGCGCAGACATCCCAGCACTATTGTCCCAAAGTGTGTGATCCCTAAACTTCATATTTAAAACTTGGGTAGCTTGGGGAAGCCAGGCAGCAGCTTCTGCTTGCATCTGTGCCTTGTCTGCCTGCATTTTTAGCCGTGCCTGCAAGATGAGGTGGTGCTGGGCTCTAACACTGGTGCTGGAGGAGTGCTAAGCCCAGGGGAGCTCAGTGCTGGTGCTTCAGGACTGTGCCTCCCAGATACGTCGTCTCCTCTCGTGGTACCCGCTGTGTTCATACAGCACAAAAATCTCATCACAGAGGATTAGGGGGTTTAGTTCTGCACTGTGCAGTTGAACCGGTTAAGCTGCACTTGGTTTATCCACGTGCCCAGATATCTTGATGAATTCATCCCGCCCTACAGCACGTGCACCTTCTGCTGAGAATTAGATTTATATTTTTTAATTTCTGGACAAAAAGAATCTAAATAAACTAACAGAGTTGGGCAATTCATCTGGATTAATGGGGACTGACTCTATTAGCCTAATACAACACTAATCTGATTCCAAACTGTTAACATATTAAAGCCGCTTAATTATATGTTTGTTTGACACAGTGTGGTAATCCTGTATGATTTAGGGTATATTGTCACAGTTCTTGACTTGCAGTGACTCACCATTGATAAAAACACAATTAAAGCCCTTCAGTGTGGGTTAGGCACTCACTTCACCCTTTGCTGTGTTGAAATGTGGCTCATAGTAAGCACTGCCAACCATCCTCACAGCTTGTACAAGCAGGAGGGAAGGAGAAAGAAAGAGTTTCCACCTCTGTTTAATGCATGGGAGGGCAAGAGGACAAAAAGACTGGTTGCTTGTGCAGGAAACCAGTGTCTGAGCTGAGAAGTGATTCCAGGGTTCCTGAATCCCCTTTGCTGATTTAATAATATGACAAACTTCTTCCTCTGCCGATGCTGCTAATGAACCTGGGCTTCATCATAAATACAAAAATTCAATAAAGGGGGAGGTCTGGAATTACTTCTAGATTAAGCAGGAGGTCAAGGGATAAGAGGATATAGCACTTGGATGTATTTGGACAGTTGTCTGGTATCACGCAGTGTTTTCTACCCAGTCTGCAGATAGCAATGCTCCAAAAAACGAAAAGCCTCCTCACATCTGCTCACTGTGAAGAGTGGGATAATGAAATGCAAAATCAAAGCAGAACACAAGGCCTCTGCTTGTTTGAGCCAGGCTCTGTCGGAGGAGAAGATACCCACCCCGAGAAAAACACTCAGCTGCTGGTGAGTACTGCTTGTGCAAGGGGCCTCATCCTGGCTTGTGAGGAAGATGCTGCCCTGATCCCCAGCAGGAGTAGGGCCAAACCTGGGACATTTCTGCATCACCCACCACACTCCTCCATAGCGTGGTGTTTTTCTCAGCAGAATATGCAATGTGTTATGTGCTGTGGACTCAATTTCCTTGTGCGAAATACAGCATCTTTGGGGCTCTACAGAGAACCAGGAGCAGGTGCAAAATGTGTAACTCCTGATGAGAAATGAGCCCAGCACACCAGGTCACTCACCGCTGAAGATCCTGCCAGAACTGCTCAGCTAATTCCCCTGTCCTAAAACCACAGGTGGCACCTCTGCTTTTCAGTCGGGCAAAATCTCTGCTTTGTTGTCCCAAATGACAATTTTTTTTTTTACACCTTGTGCAATACCTTTGAGATTTTATGTTGCTATCAGGCAAGGTAGGGCTGCAAATCTTACACAACATCTTTGAAATCAATACAGAACAGAGGCATGGTTACCTGCAGCTTTGTACTTAATTGAAAACCTTCAGCTTTTTAACTACAACTGACAGTCTTTCAATGTTTCTTGCAGCTTGGTGGGAAGACCTTAGCTTAAGCCTGATGTAGACGATATGGGGCTTTGGTGGCCCTCCAAGGCTGAAGTCTTCCTGGAATGGGTGACATATAACGTTGTGCCTCAAAAACAAGTTAAATCATTTCTGATCTTGTGTCTCTCTCAGATTCAGCATCTGCACGGCCTAATGAAGCAAATGCAAAAAATTCAGATTTCAGGAATGGTCTTATATGAGGATGTGGACAACAACATCCCTGAACCTAACAGTGCTGCCAGTGGTAATGCCTTTGGTGGGCAATATGGGGACAGTCTCAAAGGGTTATGGTGAAATGAGGGCCACCCAGAGTGATGCTGTGAGTTCTGGGGTATTTGGCCAGGCTCCAAAGAACAGAAAGTTCTAATTTCCGTCTGATTCTGAAGGTTTTGAGTCTGCTGTTAGGTTTTGTCACCCTCTGAGGGTTTGCTTGCTTCAACAAAAGGACCTGGGGCTCATCAACCAGTAGGGAAGGTCTGTTCCCAGTTAGAGAAATTTGTATCCATGGCAGCTCAAATCAGAATAAAAAGAGAGCTTTGAGCCCCTCTGGGAGTGCCTTTCACATGACAAGGCAGTGCCTGGATGCTGCGGGAATATTTCCTCATTGATCATCTTCACAGCGTGGCAATGCCTGTGAGCTCCGAGAGCGGTGGCAGCGTGCCTGGAGTTGGTGCTGGGGGCTGCTTCTGTGTGCCCCTGCCTCCACCTTGTGTCCACCTGGCACTGCAGTGGTGGACAGTACACCACTGGGGTACAGTACCTCCTGTGATACCTTTTCTTTATTTATTTTTTCATTCCAGGTAGTTTTCTAACAGATACAGGGGTATCAGTAACTCATGTTTTGTCTCCAGTTCTCACTCTGAGCTGACTGTAGAAATGTCATGCCTGCACATAAACATATCAGACTGTTTGGAAAGATTATTTTTTTCCCACCATCTGAGCTGTTTTCTTTCCATTGCTTCCACTTCTGTGTTATTTCTGATTGACATGGGAAGTCGCTGTCCCAGCACCGTTTGCTCCAGCTATCAGGACCGTTAACTGTGCTTCTTGCAGTTACCACTTACCCTTTCCCAAGGTGCTCTTTAACCCTGTTGTTTTATACCTTCAGCCCCAACATCCTTCATGGGGATGAGTTAAATTCAATGGTCGGGTTAGGTTTTCTTTTTCTAAAAGGTGTCAGGCTGCAGGAATGGCTGCAGACATAATGCCATTGGCAGGAGCAGCCGTAATGAAAGCTTTGGTACAAGAGTGGGTCTTGTGCCATCTGATTTTGGAGGGGAAGGTGGGCATCTTTTCTGGTTGCTGGTGGTATGCGTGAAAGTCGTCCCCTTGGGAAAGAAATATCCTGATAAAGGAGCGTTTTCAGATCAGATCTGCGTTAATCAAGAAGTTAGTGACACCTGGTGGCAGGCTCTGGCCGGCTGTGGAAAAACATGAGCTTTTCTGGTGACCCAGATTCAACAGCTGCCCTTCCCTGCAGAATCTGCTGCTGTTTACTAACGAGTGCAAAAGGCTCCAAATTATGGTGCTTGTTTTCCAGGGTTTTGCAGAGAGGAAAAACCTGGTAGGTAATTGTGTGCAGTGATGGGAGCATCCCCACCAGGAGTTGTGCCCTGGCTCTGCAGGCAGGATTATGTCCCTGAGCTGTCCCCAAGTCCTTGCATTCAGCTGGTCCCCTCCTCTCCAGTCACCCAGAGCACGTTTTTTGTAACAGATGAAGAATTTGGGGAAGAACAGGCTGCAGCAGGGACTAAGCTCAGCTGAATTCTTATCCAGTTCAATTTGGATCAGTTAATTGCATACTTAACAGGATGCATAAGTTTGGTATTATTTGTATCTGGCTCATCTTACAGAGACATAAAGGAATGCATTACTGACATGACAATAGCATGCTTGCACTTATCCATACTTGCTAAACCTAAACCTGCCAGCACCTAGCTTGGCAGAATGCTTTACTCAGTTAGGGGAGTTTTGGAGTCTGTGCACAGGGCCTGCTGGGCTGACGTGCTTGGGGAGCAGCAGGTTTGGATGAGCCCCAGCTGCTCTTTGGGGCCGGCCCTGGGTGCTGCTCCCTGCTGCAGAGCCAGCAGGACGGCCTCGGGGAGGTTGTGCTGGCTGCAGGAGGGATCCTTGCTGCCCCTTGAAAAATAGAGTGGCTGCAGTTCCAAAACTGCAAAAAGAAAAAAAAAGTTAACATATTTATGAAGGCTTCTTGAAAGTAAAATTTTATCCCTTATAAGCACATCTTCTAGTCGATGGAAGTAAGTGTAGCATCATTATATCAGCGAGTGACATGAAAGGATCATTCAGTAGGTATCGCTGCTGCTGTCCTTCTCCAACGATGGTTTCACGGCAAGAGATTAACAATCAAACATGTTTCCTGAATGCTCTAAGCTCCCAGTGTTTTGGGATCAGAAGAACAGAGACTTTGCTGAATTGCGGTCAGTTCAGTTGTACTGAGGTGTCCTTCCAGCCATCATTTAATGCTTTAGAAGTATTTTATGCTTTCTGTTTAATTAGTTTCCTCTGAATGTGGTTGGATTTTGTATGTTGTCTAAATGGTTCTTCTCCAAACCGCCTGAGGTGTCAAGTTGATCCCGACAGAAATGCTGAAGCAATCAGCATTATCTGGGAGCTGTGACCACGCGGAGCTGCATCGCTGGTGCCGAGCTGCTCCTGGCTGTGACAGCTCATTATCTCTGCGTTCCAAGGCACCGTGATATCAAAGTCACTCTATCTGTGTTCTAGGGAAACCTTTTTGTTTATCCTGGTGGGTGGAAATACATTCGCGTGTGATTTTGCACGTATTGCTGTTTGTGCAGTAGAGCAACTGTGTTTAGTAAGTGGTCCAGCAGCTTGGTACTTTCACTGGTGCAGAGGCCAGTGGGGAGGCTTGTACTGCTGTGAGTTTGTTTCATGAAGTCTGTGATATTATTTATATTCATCTTTATATACCATGATATATACATTTACATATATATTACATCTTTAACAATGTGGAAGCATGGATGAAGATGAGAGCTGTTTCCAGTCCTGACGAAGTCTCTGTTCACCTCTCAGAAGCAGTCAATAAAGAGTTTTCCTGGTCTAAAATATTCGGTGATGTCTTTTTGAGCTCATCTGGATTTTGTGATGGACAAAGACAGTAATGTTAGCCACGCCAGGTGAATTTTTAAAAAACACTTACACCTGAGTGTATTTGTTGTGATCTGTGGAGTTCGTTGGAATCACTGTAAACCTTTGAAATTGTTCTGAATGTGCAGCAGGTGGTTTTGTTTATTTACCTTTTATTTATTTTTTAATGTTTAATTTCAATAAAGGTGAAAATATTAAGCATTCAAACTCACTTTTCTTCGTATTGCTCAGATGGAATATGAACATATAAAAGCCCACCATTAACTGACATTCTGTCCATCTTCTCCTTTGGGTTAGCAGACAGCCTTTCACATGCACACATCAGGAAAGTGGAGTACAGGGAAAACTGATGTATCCTTCTCTGGCTGGGAGCTGTGTTTCCTTGTGCTTATTGCAGCTGGGTCATCTTAGCAGTTGAGCTTATTTTTAATTGGAATCTCCTGGTTTTGCACAGGTGGCTCTGTTTACATTGAATCCCATAAAATGTGGTTAAAAGCAAACCAATAAGACATATTGCTCTTTTCTTACACATTAGAGGGGAACAGTGATGGAATCATAACTGCAGAGACTTTCCCAGGTCAAAAATGCTGTGTCTGGAGATGGAGGACCGTTAGCATCTGCTGTTTCAGATACCAGGTACAGAATATTTTGGATATAACATCTCTCAGCTGGAGCAGCTGATTCAGCATCAGCAGATTGAAGAGTCACAAATTTTCATTATTTATAAGAAAATTTAAGGAAAGATGTCTATTTCTCCATGCCCTGTGACAACCTTGTGATACTGACCTTTTTTAATGTACTCAGAGCCTGTAATCTGCATTATATGTGTCAGCAGATCATGGCGTGTTAGAAAAACAAACACAGATCTCTGGTTTTACCTATGCAACAACCTACTTCATGCTCCCATCAAAATCAGGGAGGGATCCCTCTTGAAGCCCAGGAGCTTGCCTGCAGCTGTGATTTAGAAAGCTACTTCAAAATAGCCACCAGTTGTGGCTGGTGCTGGGAGATGCCACTGCAGGGGAAGGATGTTCTGCTCTCAAAAAAATAAAATCTCACCCAAAAATCTCTGTCCTGTGCAGATCCCAGGTGTAATACGGTGAAATTTGCTGGCAGCCTGATCTTTCAAGGCTTGACTAAATGGATTAACCTCTTCCGAGGTGCTAGGCTGAGGAGCTCCGCTAACAAGATCTGCCTGGGTATCGAGTCCTTACTGTGATGTCTGTTGAAGCAGTAATGTGATTTATTTAGTCAGATAGAGGACATTGCTCTCCCAGCTCAGAGATGCACAGCTTAATGTGCCACAGATGTTTGTGGCGGTGAGTCAGGGCCCTGGGAAGCTTGCGAAGAGGGAGGCTTTGCTGCCAAAGCTCCTGCTGAACACCAGCTTGTGCCAGAGAGCAGCCCCAGCATCCTGGGTGGGGGGCTGTTGTGCAGAGGTTGGTCATTGGGAGGCTTCTCTGCTTCAATCTGTATTTGTTTTTTTGTTTTCTTTTTTCTTTTTTTCTTTTTTTCTTTTTTCTTTGTTTGCAATAAATTTCACCAATGAAGGAAACAATGAATAACTTTCTGAAGGTGCTGACAGTTGTTCCAGACTGGAATATTTTCCCTAAATTTTTCTTATTTCCTCAGAAACGCTTGCCTTTTTCTTCAGCAGGACAGATTCATTGCATTATGTATGTAACTTGTCATAAAAGTGCTGACAAAAGAAGTTGCCAAAGTGGCATTTATTTGCATAAATTTAGCATATAAAAACCTACTCATGATGATCTTGAGTGCAGGGAAAAGCTATTTGGCACAAAGAGCAATGATCCCCACTTGCTGTACTATGGGTTATAATTTCATCATCTGAGACAGCCAAAGGTGCATGGATTAGTGCACAATTAGTGTGTTATGAGTGATATTTTAATGGTATTTAAGGTGGTTTGAAAGGAGCCTGTGCTGCTGCAGTGAGACAGCAAGATGCTGATGGAGGAAGGTTTGCATACAACTCATCCCTTCTCGAGGTGAGCTCCTGCTCCTCGTGCTGTGATCGAGCTGAGGCTTGGCAGCAGAGCTGTAACGATTCTAGGAACTCACGATTTCCTGTGCTTGCCTCCTGTAACATCCAAAACGTGAGAAATCCCCACTCCCCTGCCCGTTCACCTGCTGCCAGTTTATCTCACCAGTGCATGTTGTCTACGAGAAAAGGATATAACAAAAAAAAAAAAAAAAAAAAAAAAATGGGACAGTTTGAAATAATTCCCTATGAGGAGAATCTGTGTTTATCTGGGAACTGCAACCACCCTAACATTAAAGGCAGGTATAAGGATGCTCTTTGCAAGGGACTAAGTACAAAGTGCTTGGAGGCAAGAAAGGAGGCAAGCTGACCTTCTCCATCAGTGAAGACTGACGGCAAATAAGTGCCCGTGTGTGAGAGGCAGGATCACACCCAGCCGTTCCCTGACAGAGATGTGCAGGTTGCCTTCAGAGTGGTCACACTGGAAGCCCAGAGGGGGCTGTGTTCATGGAAGAAGAACATAAAAAGAGCAAACATCCAGTGCTGGTTCCTCGGAAAAGTGCTAGCAGCATGGGCTCGTCTGCTCTCAGTGGCTGCTGCTGGCTGTGAAGCAGGGAGAGAGAAATCAGAGCCTGTGAAAATCCATGGCTCTGGGCATGCCGATGCCCTGGGGCTGGCCCTTTGGGGCAGAGCAGGGAGGCAGTGCCTTGTCCCGAGGGCAGTGGGCAAATTGGTATTGAGATTGTAAAGTATCTTTGGTTCAGCATTTCAACTAACCTGTGGTTCTTCCCTGTAGGCCAAGCTGGAATTCCCCTCTGTTAGTTTAAGGTGATTTTTTTTGCTCATATTTTGTAGAGATAGCAGCTGCACCTTCTCCTTCTGTGTGGAGAAGGCAGTGGGTGACCTGGGCAGGAGACAAGAGCCGAGTCGTGCACCGTTCCCTTCCTTCCTTCTCCTCCCTATAGGTTTGGAGGTGTTTTTCCTGGAGGTTAATTAACGTCTTGCTTGAACTTAATAACTGGCTCACTTCTCGTTTCTGGCTGCTGTATTCTCCCACAGCCTTCTGAGGATGCAGTGTAGATCACAGTAGAATTGAAATTAAATTTATCGTTTTCCTAAAAGATCTGTAGCCACTCCTCCTCTGTGAGCATTACATAGGAGCAAGTATGTGACCCAGAAAGTGGATTTGGGAATAGGATGCTTGAAATGAGCAATTATTTCCTCAGCAAAAGCAGTGTGGTCTTTCCAAAACCAAGCCCACACGTGGCTTTACAGAATCTCTTGTCATTTAGAGACATAGAAAGGTAATGCAGTAATTACTCAGCTTTATCCGTCCAATCAGTAACATTTTTCCCACGTGATTCAGTTATTTCTCATCCTTTTCGATCCTGAGAGTTCATTGAGGCCATCCTCCTGCCCCAAGGCAGGATCAGCCTAAACTGTTCCTGACAAGGATTTATCTAAATTATTCCTACTCTGTACCACGGTGGAGACCCATAACCTCCTGAAAAATACAACAGTGCCTCAGTAACCCCAGCTACTTATTTCCGTTCAGTTCTCAGGAACACCATGCTATGAAGATGGGAGAAGCTTGCAACAGAAGGCTGCCAGTCTTAGGGCAGCCTGCTTTGACGTGAACTGAGCTGAGGAGCTTTTTTGTTGTTTTTTTTTGTTTTGTTTTGTTTTGTTTTGGTACATAAAAAGTGCACGATAGAGTATGTCAGAAGAATTACAGTGATTCACTTACAGACACAGCCCCACAACTACTGCACTTGTTACTGCACTCTGTAATGTAGAAGCCTTCAAATGATGCAGAAAACAAACATTTCTGTGCCTAAACTCAAACGTGTGACTTGGGCCTTAATAGCAGGCAACGGTGATATTTATGAAACAACAACACAAATCCCTCTTGAGCTGTAGTGATAGATGTCATAGACATGGAGGAATATATTCTTAATTAGGTAGGTGTAATTTTCAGGTACAGATTTGCACTGCTGGGATATTTCTTCCAGGACACTGGGCTGCCACCGAGGCTCAGCTCTTGGCTTGGCTGCAGGCTTTCAGTGAGAGGCTGGCAAGCCATTTCTTCTTGTGCCTTGGTTGTAAAGGAGAAGAGTTCCTTTTTGTCTGCCGGGAGCTCAAGGCTGCTCCTTTTAATAATGCAGGGGCCCTGTTGCTGTGGTATGAATAAGGCTTTCTCTGTGCAGCGTCTGGATTCATCACTTCAAAGTTATCTCCGGATTTTTCACTCTTAGTGGTATTACCCTGCCTCACGCTTTCATTCGCATTTGCCTAATGCTGTGATGAAGAGGAGAGGCGTAGGGACAAAGTGCAGCTGCTGCTGTTCCCCTGGCAGGGGGGGCTGAGGCGAAGAGCTCATCTGCCACGAACCTCCCCTGCTGTAATCCTGACTCGGTGCTGGAACACACAGAGGGCTCTGAATGATGGTGGAGGCAACGTTTGGCTCATAAATATTTGTGTTTCATCACCACATCAGTGAAAATCTGGCAGGCTGTTACACCCAGTCAGGTCTGCCTTCGGTGACAGTAATATTTTAATTGGTTTCGCTTCTCGTGCTTATTAACCCAAGCATGATGTCTGCTTTGATGTCAAGTTCAAGAGGAAATGAAATCCTCTCCAAAATTTTGGAAAGAAATTGCTTAAATAGAAGTCTGTTTTTGTGATATTTTTTTTCAATAAAATATTTTTCCCCTGCTCTTTGCAGAAGAAAAACCTCCCGCTGCCTTTATTCATACCCCTAGTTCAGCCAGCGTGTTTACAAGGGCTGAGCGTTAAAATCAAAGCCCCAGAAGGACTCAGCTGTGACTTTGCCTGGATTATAGCAACAACAAGATCACTAAATATCTGTATTATGTTCTTACCTGCTGTAAGCTCCAGGGAATATGCAGCCTTGGCTTTTTCCTTTGCATGCCACCTCCCCTAAAACCCCCTGGCTGTTGTCCTGGTGATACATGGAGCATCTCCATTTATTTTTGGACACACGGGGGCATGCAGCAAGCACAGCCAAGCTCCAAGGCAGGGAGCAGCTCTCCCTTGCATCTCTGCCCAGCAGGAAGCCTGGCCGAGCTCACAGAAACCTCAGAAGTGACCCAGGCTTCAAAGTGCCTTTACTTTGGAGTGGCTCTCACATGCCTTTAGCATTTCTTTATATGTTTCTGCAAAGAGGATGGGGGCCTTAAAATAGCAGAGGCACTGAGGAAAGCCACATCTGCTGAAGTTGGTGCAGGAGCAATACCATGGAGGCTGCTCGAAGGCCCAGGTGAGTGGTGTCACTGGAAGGATGTGGCGGTCCCATCCCAGCATCATCTCTGGTGGTGGAGCTGGGAATGGAGAACTGGCAAAGAAATAACTTTGTTTTCCTAAGAAAAACACTCTTCAAAGAGGGGGTTGCTGAGAACTTCACGTTTTGTTAGCTTGTGAGATTTCTGAACAAATTCCTCTGCATCAGATGCCTCCAGGGCTGCTGCTGCTCAGCCGTGAGGAGGCACCAAAATAACCACGGCTGGCAGCAAGGCCAGCCTCGCCAGAAGGAGTCCTGGACGTGACAGTCTCAAAGCTTCTCTGCTTTCCTGAGTCCAAACCTCAAAACAAGGGAGGGAGCAAAATTGTTTTGCTATAGTTCTTTAATTAGCTAAAATCTTGATTCAGTGCAGCCAGCCCAGCTTGGAATGGATCGACTGAACTTCACCCTGCCAGGATAATTGTGCTCCAGAGAAACAAGGAGAAAAATACAGAAGCAGCCAAAGATTTCTTCCAGGGTGTGAATACCTGGCCTTGGGTTGGCCACGCCAGGCATCTCCCGAGGGAACTGCATCTCGGTGTCTGTACTAACATGGGAACGTAATGTCAACAGCGGGCCCTAGGCATGGCCTCGGGAAATTTTATACTCAATTTTTAATTATATGCCCTGTAAATAATAGCCTGTTTCCCCCATCGCCTCCCAGCACTTTATACATGCAAAGGTGAGGGCAGATTGTGACCTCTGTTCGATTTTGTGTCGACTAGTTTTAGCCACAAACAGTATCAATTACCCTAAAGCTGACTGGATGTGTTTGTATTTTAGTAACACTGCCTACAAAGCCTCCTTTAAGCCTGTGTACATCTGAGGTTATGTACTGCACAACATTGTCAAGCTTTGTCACTGACAACCCTACTACAGCGGATTTTTCTTTCTTTTTTTTTTTTTTTTACAAAAACAAGGAAAAGAAAAATTAAGAAAATCACTAGAGGCTTCATGATCAGCTGAAATAAACATGAGACTAGTGATTTTTTTTTTTTCATTTTCCCACTCATTCCTTCCTGAGGTACAGAGAAGTACTTGCAGTTTTGGTTAATCCAAGGCATGGGCCGTGGTGTCACCTGCTGGCAGTGACCTGGCTGACATTTCTAAGCCTGCCCCAAATTGCCTGCTGCAGATGGGAGGATGTCACCTCTGAGCTGGGTGCTAAAGTCACAGCTCAGGTAAGAACCAGCAGCCCATTTATGCCTGCAATTATTAATTTTAACAGAAACTGGCAGGCTGGAAATGCAAAGATCTTTCCGGCATTAAAACATCTTCAGGCAACAGTGGAACTTTGCAGAGCTCTATAAAACCTATCAGCTCTAATGAAATCACTCTCTTTGATCCCAGTCTCTGTTTTGGTTTTCTACAAAATTAAACAAAACTATGCAAACATCATAAAAGAGAATCAAATTGTTATATTACAAATAAAGAGGCTTTTTTTTCTTTCTTATGGAGCACGTTCTTATGAAAGTTGAATTTAAAAATACTTGCACGATACAAGAGGAGCAAATGGGTACGTTCGTTATGTGGGTTTGCAGCTACAAGGTGATTCTCAGTTTTTAAATGTCACATTGGATATTCTTTGGTCCTTTTTTTTTTTTTCCTAACTGGTGAGATACCTCTTCAAAATAAAAAAATAAAAAAGGCAGTCATATGAGACAAAATGTGAGCTGCAGGTACAAGGCAAAGAGATCCCAGGCTGCTCAGTGTGTTCCCCAGCCCAAAGGTCCTGGCCCTGTACCTCTGAGCCCCTGTGCTGGGTGCCTTTCCTGCCCACTGCAGGAGACAACACCAGGAGAGGGAGGCTCTGCGGGCATGGAGAGCATCATGGGGGTGAGAATGGGCGCAGGCTGCGTGAAACTGCCCCACAGAATAGCACCTGTGTGCCCCCTTCACAAGCTCCTCCTGGATGGCCAGCTATGCCTGGATAGTACCTGAGCAGGTATCGTGCCCATCACATTTAATGTGATGATAGGCACAGCCAAGTGACAGCTATGCTCTGATCTTAAATCTGTCCAGGCCCTGGGGTTCTCTGGCTCCTTGATGCTTCTCAGGTAGCAGTTTGTGTGTGTTTTATTTATCGCCTGATGACAGGCCCCAGTTTTGCAGTAACAAAAAGGCTGCTCTACGCTTAAATAATTAAATAGTCAAACAGCTTCTGAGCAGGCACTGAAAAACTGTCTAAGCTAATTGAGCATTTATGATTATCATGAGAATTTGCTTCTGCCGTTCAGGTATTTTGCTGCACAACCACCATATGTGCTGCCACAAGCAGATTTTGCAGGTATGTGTGGGCTACAGTCACGAATTGCTGTACAGTAAAACCTGGGGGTGATTTGAACCAGGTTCAGCCTTGGTCATGGACATCAGGAGGTGTTAGCTTTGTAATGCTGCTTGGACCTTGTCTGGCCTTGCTTCATTTTATGTAGGGTGCTAGTATTTTGTGTCCTTCTTGGTACGGGGCTAGTTCTTCCATATGGTTTGTGAGTTTATTGCTCATAATTTATGACTTTTTAATGAGACTTGCAGCAGACCTGGAGATAACATGTAAATCAAATGAGTAAATGTAAGTATTCTATGAAATGAGCCCAGCAGAGCTGGACCACCACTGCCCATGCCAAGCACAGTCACAGTTAGACAGCAACCAGCCAGCCAGCCAAAGAAGTGGATCTAATGTTAGGATAATATAATGCTGCTCCTTCCAGCAGTAATTTGTTTATAATCATTTGGGGAGCAGGAACAATATCCATCTTAATGTTCTGCCTGACTCTGTTTGAAGAAGATAGCTGCACGCCAAATTGTTTAGTGCACGATAAGGGGTGAGGGAAGTTCAGCTGCAATCTAAAAGATGCTCGAGTGTTGTGCAAAGCAGGAGGAGGAACCCAGCCACACCTGGCCTGGCAGCTTGAAATAAGCCCACCAGAGCTGAAGGTCTAACTCGGTGCAGGTGATTCCAGGCCAACCAGGCTGAAATTTTAAGAGACCATCATTAATCCCATCTGCAGAGGCTTGTTGGGCTGTGGCTTTCAAGGGAGGAGCAGCAGTTTTGTACCTAGTGGCTGGTATGGATGGAAGCTGAGCAGGCAATGTGTGTGTGTAAGTCAGACCTAAAGCTGGTCCTTGCTGGTGGCTTCTTCTTCTGCAGCATGTGAGTAAATGGAGATGTGCAGGGTAGGACTCAAAGTGTGCACGAGGCAAGCCAAAGTAGCCAGTGAGTAAGGGGATCAGGAGCTCTTAGGGTAATTAAATTGTGGTGCGTAATCTGCCTGGGCCATTATGTAGCCAGTGGAAAGAGGCTGGTGGCTCCTTGAGGTAATTTAAGAGTTGGCTTTGATGTGGAGAAAATATCTGGAGCCATCTGGTTTCCTGTAAGCATCCTCTGGGGAGGTGCAGGAGCAGCCTCACCAGCACAGCCTGGCTGTGACCCCACAGGGGACCCTGAGGCCAGGCTCTGGTTGTGAGCTGCTGCTTCCCAGCCTGAAGGAACAAGGGTGGTGGTGCACAATAGCCAAGTAGGTGTGGGGTATGGCAGCTGCCTCGTGGGGAAGAGAAGCAGTCCTTCCATGCTGGTTAGACCTTGGGAAAGCATCCTGTTTTGGGCTTTGCCTTCAAAAGAAGAGGTAATTGGGGAAGCAGAGCACAGAAAGGCACACCAAAAATATTCTGAGAATAGAGGCTGTGAGGGGAAAAAAGTTGTATGACTAAGGCTGTTCAGTCTTGAGAGGTGGGAACTGCAAGGAGATGAGATTGCTGTGGATGGGTTCTCCAGGGCTGCTACAGAAAGGAAGGGAATGGACAGTTTTTTACATACTTGGTGGTAGGAATGAGCAGAAATGATATTAAGGGATGTATAACTTAAATATGAGGGCTGAGAAACACTGGAATGGATTTGCCCCAGGAAGCTGGGGAATTGCAGTTGCGGGGGGTCAGAAGTTGGACAAACATCTGCCAGAAATGGCACAGCTGCCCCTGCCTTGGGCAGGGCAAGAGCTTGCCTGGCCTCTGCTTGAGGACCCTGCCAACCCTCTTTGCTGGGTGATGTTAAAAGCAAGTTCTGCACAAAAACAAGTCAATGCGGTGCCTTTTCTCTGCGAGGAAGGAAATGCAGGTTGTGCCTGGGAGGCAGGGATGTGGTGCAAAGTAACTGTGGCAAGGGGCAAAGTGTGACTGAGACATAAAACCAATATAACTACAATTTCCTTCCTGCTCTGTAAGTATTAATAATAGATTTATTTTTTTTTTCAGACTATCAAGATCGCCGGCTTTATTCTATGCCGTCACCTAAGCCATTAATGCACTGTGCTCAGAGCTGTATCTTGCAGGCCTTTTCTCTTCCCTCTCAGGAGAGGTTTTCTTATGAAGTGCCATCGTAGGAAGCGGGGCCAGGTGCTCTGGTACGATGCATTACAGTTCTTCATAAGCAAGTTCCCCTGTTTCTGGAACAAACAGTGACTTTCCACATAAGACTCCTCCGCTTCCCTTCCCGGCAGCAGGCAGACCTGCAGGGTGACTGATTTTGATGATAATAAAGAAAAGCACACTGTGTGTGCACTGGGGAAATAATAAGAAAATGATATCTG
The DNA here is from genome assembly GCF_963932015.1 of Anas acuta. Lineage (NCBI taxonomy): Eukaryota > Metazoa > Chordata > Aves > Anseriformes > Anatidae > Anas > Anas acuta. Next base: position 7,515,085 of record NC_088989.1, on the reverse strand, counting down.
AGTGGTTTGGAGTGGGGTTCTTAGGACCTGCATCCTCAGCTGGGGTTTCTCAGTGCTCCTTCCCCGCTGCTCTGTTGCTGCCCATCAGCTGGACGTCTCCTCAAGCAGCCAGGCCTTGGGCAGTTGGTTCCAGGAGCACGTCAGCAAAGTGCAATAAGAAAGTTAGGGATTGTTATGACAGACAAAGGCTTTGGGATTGTATAGGGCAAGCAGGCAGGTTTGGGGATTATTGTCCCTCCTGCATGAGGTGCAGTGAGCTGAGAGCTGGAAGCCGTGGTGGTCACTGGTGGAGGTGCTCACTGAGGCTCCTGGCGTGGGCGGGTGGATGTACCCTCAAACAGCCCTGCTTTACTGCCTTGGGGGGGGCTCCTACAAGCTCTCTGCTCTGAAAATCAAAGCTAAATAAAGCCTGGAACACTGTGTCTGTTCAGAAGCGTTTCTCAGCTGCTGAGAGGCTTAGCTGCAAGCCTGGCCAGGGGAGTGTCAGTGAGGTCTGTGATCTCAGGGCTCTGATCAAAGCTTGCTGATTTGCAAGGTCCTTTTCTAAAATCAGTGATGGGAATTAAACAGGCTTTGCTATCTGCCCATCGTGGAGATGATTTGGAATTACCCCATGTCCTCAACTGCAAGAAGCCCAGGCTGGCAGTGCTGCCAGCAAGAGGCAGCCCCACACATGGGGTCTTCCAGGTTTTGGGAAGGCAGTCAGAGCAAGGAAACCCGGGCTTGGCATTGGCTTGTTAATGCCTGTGCTTGTGACTTCTAGACAGAAATGTGCTGTGTGACTTTTGCATATTAATGGACTTGCAGATTGGGCAGTCATTTAGAATTCAGATGCTGCTGAAAATACATACTTTTAGTTTTTTTTACTTGGTGTCAGATATGCTGAGGGTAAACAGCTCTGCCCTCTAGTGCTGTTTGGCAAAGCTGTTAAAACCAAGCACGTTGGTGATGCTGGGAAGGTGCCTGACCCAGAGCATCCCTTGGAGCATGCAGACCCCTGGGGATGCACAGGGAGGGCTCTGTGGAAGGGCTGGGACCTGGCAGCCCCAGCTGCTGGCATGAGGTCCATCACACAGCGTGGCACGTGGCACACCCTCTGCACGGCACCCACGAGGTAGCATCTCCATTTTCCCTCAAGCAACCCCACGGAGCCTGATATTTGCTTTCCCATAATGTTTATTATGCCTTTGAGAGGCATGCAGAAGAGCTAAATGATGAGCAGCCATTTGAGCAGCTTGGCTCTTTCGGCCCCATAAATAATGAATCCACTGGTGTGAGAAAACACACGCCCAGACACAAACCCATGCAAAGCCTTGCAGATGAAAGGGAATAAGAGCACAGAAGCTAGAGATATGAGCGCAAAGTCCTGTGCCGATAATTTAGGATCTGCTTCTTGGAGACAGAAACTGTCAGCGAGTTAGGAGTTAATTGCCTCAAGGGGAGACGAGCACTTAGAGATGCCTGGGAGTGCTAGCTGAGGTTTGAAGTGATGGCTTGCTACCTGCCTGGCTTCTGGGGAGGGCAATTAGTTTGAGCAGGATGTTTGCTTTATTGTCTGCAAGTCCTGTCTTAAGCATCAGCTGAAATAACTCGGCTGTGAGTCAGCTTGTGTGTGCGCTGGCTCCCTGATCCTCAGCAAGGTGCAGAAATAAATTTTGAATTTGCTGGCTGGCTTCAGCACAGTTGAGCTGGGTGGTGTGGCTTCAAAGAGCCTGTGTTTCTGGAAGTTTTCTTTTAAGAAATAATAAATAAGCAATACCTGTGTTGCCTCAGAGAGTACGTGCAACCTTTTGTGAACACCAGGTTAGCCCCAGCACCCAGAGTTGCTGCTCTGGAGGGATGAGGATTGCAGAGAAGTGCCTTGCATCAGGGGCACAGCACGTCCTGTGCTAATGGCAGGGAAGAGCTGGCTGCTTCTGCTGCACTGGAAATAAACCAGGCAAGCACTGTGGTGAGAGAAAACCAGGTGTCTGCAAACCTCCACTGTAAGGTAAATGAGATGCGGGGGGCTCACCTGGGCAGACCTAGCGATGGCTTGCTGCCTGGAGAACAGCATCTCTGTGATATCTCTGTTAATTTATCTTCTGGAAAAGAGCAAAGAAAACCATACTGGTTTGCAATTAGTCCTTCAAACACGAGTGCTCCTGGACAGCCACTGGGAGCACGCAGGCGGTGGTTTGATTTATGAAATGATGAGATTTCAATTCTCTGATCCGTCTTAGCTTGATCTCTCCTGATAAGAGCTAGGGCATTTTCATAAAGTTTGATCATCGGCTCGCAGCCTTGTCTCACATGCTTCACGATTCAGCTCCCAAGATGAGATTATCATCTTGTGGAGCTGGGAATTTGTTTAGGGAGGGATGGACAATCCAATTTGGAAGCACTTTACCCCTCGGTGGGTAGTGATGGCATGGGGGAATCTCATGCAGAGCTTCAAGATACTGAATTTCAGAGCTTAATGGGGGCTTGTGGCTTTCATGTTGGCATTGAAACCAGAACTACTTGACTGCTGCATAAATAGCCCACATGTGGGGTTGGCTGCTTTACTAGTCAACATACAGTAATTTTTTTTATTTATTTTTTCCCTGAAACCTATGTTTTCTATAAGTCCTGATTGGCTGTATTTTCCAAGTTGATTTCTGAAGCAAATGAAGCCTACAAGATCACATTATTTGAACTCCCTCCTCCTTCCTGTGGATTTTAGCCCTGTTAGCCTGTTTAACCAAATTTGACTGTGGTTGCAGGTGTGGTGGCCCAGGTGGCTTGGTTGAGCAAAGAGCTGTCAGTGCCTCTGGAGAAGGAGAGGCTGCTGCAGAGGGTTCCTGCCAAAGGTGTGACAAATGCAAGTGGGGAAGAAGGAGAGACTGGAGGGGGGAAAAAAAAAAAGCATTAGTAATTCCAAAGCTGGTGAAAAGTTCAGCCAGAGCTGCTTCTTGGTAACTGTCAGATCCCTCCTCATCCCTCTTTATCTATTCTGTGTAAAGATAAAAGCTCAGATGTAAATGCAAATAGAAGGTAATTTTGCAGAGCATCGTTCCTACAAGCGCTACATTCATTACAGGATGAAATAATATAATTAGAGAGATAATAGCAGAGAGAGGGAAACGGAGAGGTGTGAGCAGAAAGAGAGCAAATAAGTTTACAGCCAAGTTTCATAACGAAACAGAGAGCTAATGAGGTGGAGCTCATCTAGATGGCAGCAGCAGGCACTGCTTTTCTACCAAGAGAAGTGATGTGCCTGGAGAATAAAAGAGTAAATTGCTAGGCTAGTGGATGGGGTAGAAAGAGCTACAAAGAGCCACCAGTAGTAGCCTGGAACAGCTGGGGTGTGATGGATTTATAAATACTCATTCAGAAGGAGTTCCTGATCCTGGGCAGCTCACTTAAGATCCATTTGCTGGAAGTGACTGGCACGGAGCTCACAGGTGAGAGCTTGCGTGCACTGCGTGAGACTGGGCAAACTGGGGTGCTGCTGGGGGGTTCCTCACATCAAGAAATAATAACAAATGCTTGAGTTTCATATTCACAAAAATGTGCACAAGTCTAAGGACAATGAGCTGACTTGCACAGACACCTTCTGATGCTTGGACAAGGACAGTCTCCTGCGCTCCAAAGGGAAGTTCCACCTAGAGGACTTGTGCGGCTGCCTAACGCAGAACTTAAAAAATGCACCATTCCCCTTCGTTCACAGGGGAAATACAGTACCTCAGCACCTGACCCTCCTGAAGTTGATGTTCAGAAGACCCCTGCTGCTGCTGATTCTGGTAAGATATAGCCAGAGGAAAAAAAGGATAATGCTGCTTTCTGTCATGGGCATGGCTGGTTTTATTGAGTGTTGGGATTACACGAGATGCCCTTGTGACCTTCCATGGTCAACGTGTCTTAGAGCTGAAGAGATAGGGCAGTGCATGACCAAGAAAGCGGCCATTTGCTTGAGCATCCCTTAGAGAGGTGGAATCTTTCACCAAATGGCCAACCCACTACTGCTGAGGGAGCTGGAGCAGTGGGATGCCCCACATCTGGGAGAAAGCCTTCTGCTAAGAGCTGGCTGAAAACTTTTAGTCATATGTGGCCTGCAGACTCACCCAGGCATACAAGATTTGCCAAAGGAAAGGCTCCCTGCTCAGCTGCAAGCACAACAGGCCTTGCATTCTGTGCAAACCCTTAATTACAGCCACCAAGGAAGGCTGATGACTTCTTTGATTGAACTGTTAAATGAGAAGATGATGGCAAGGCCTATGTTTTGCTTTTGCATCTAAAATCCCACTGCTAATTAGGTGCTATTGAAGCAGAAATGCACTTTTCCTTTTCCCCTGGCCAAATCATCAGCCGAAATGCATTTTTACCCATTCACCTACAGTACTTTAATCTGAGGAATAGTGAGACCTGAAGCACGCTTTCTTGCATGCTCAAACCAGATTTTTGAAGATTTGAAAGTTATACTTTAAAAACTTGATTTATGTAGTGTTAACGTGGCCTGTGCTCTCCTCTTCCAGGTTCCTCCCGAAGGACCTGTGGTGATTGATGAACACATTGTGCCACATCAGGGGGAGCAGAGGACAGCCTGGGACTCTCATTCCCCCTTCTCTTTGGGGGGTGAAGAGCTGACAGAACTAAATGGACATGCCACAGGCACTGGAGACTGGGGACACAGAGGAAGAGCAGAGCAGTGTTTGAGGCACCAAAGGACTGCTACCCAGGGATGTACATCTGGATAAGAGTGATTGCTTTATGAGAGTGATTGCTTTGCCATGTCTCCTCGAGGACCTGGCTGAGCATCCCAAGAGGAGGCATTTGCTGTCAGCTCCAGCAGAGGCAGGCTGGCCTGTACCCCCTTGTCTGCTGTGGTGCTCTGGGTGTCTGCACATGGTGTCCCCTCACCAGTGCTTCTTCCTCTTGCCCACATATTTGGCAGCTTCACTTTCCTTTGCCTTTTCCTCTACTCCTGTACTTGGACATCGTTAGAGAACTGTGCAGGGACAGTTCTTACCCATGGTAATGGGCTTCCTTCAATCCTGGTACTTGAGCCTTTCCCTCCTTCATCCTTTCTATGTCCTGCAGATGTGGAGGCAGGCCCCAGAAGGTGGGCTCTGTCCCCTGACCCCAAGGCCAGGCACTGGCAGTTCAGTGCCACCACCAGCAGGGCTAACCTTGGCCTGTAGCACAGCTTCTCTGCAGCTCTGAGGCTTACTGGACAAGGAGGGCTGTCAGCCTGCAGGTTCACTTGCACAAACATCAGTGAGAAAACGAGAACTACATCAGGCTGTGTTTATTTTAAATCTTTGGGGCTGCTGGCCCCAGCCCCAGGGGACACCCAGATCTCCAGGCTGGGCTTGCCGGGAGCAGCCCTGGTTTGTGTGAGAGCACGGAGGGACTGTGCAATGACATAAATGAGTTTCCTTCCTCTCATCTCAACTGGGAAAGCAAAGGTGGTGCTGCTGCTGCTTGGTGGCTCTCCCAGGAGTGAAAACACTCAGCTGAAGCCATCTCCTGTGGCTCCCCTGCAGGCACGGGGTGCCGCTGGAGTGTTTTGTGCAGTTTTGTGCTCTGGGCTGTGCATCAGTTGCAGCCAAGCAAGCAGCTGAATGGGTGCCGAGCTGCTCTAGGTGTGTGTGGAAGCCCTAGGAGAAGGGTTTAGTATTGTTTCCTGTTCTCTGCAGCTCTGTCGGAGGGCAAAGCTGGGGTCCTGGGCTTGCAGGGGAAGCAGCTGCTGGCCAGACGCCTGTGTTGGATGTTGCATCCTTTCCCATCTGCTCCTTGCCTGTTCTCAGCAGTTTCTGTGCGTGCCCACCAGAGAGCATCCCTGGCACAGGGCTGGTGTCTCCAGAGACGGAGCTGGGGATAGCAGGGCTGGGTGTGAGACCAAAGCCACCTTCCTTCACTATTTCCAGCCCTGTCGCCTCACCCAAACCTGAGCTGGGTAGAAGTTATAGCCCTGCTGTGTGTCCTGGGCGAGAGAAGCATCCCGCTGGCAGGAGGATGTGCCGCTGTGTGGAGTCCTGCGAGAGCCTGGCTCTCCTGCAGCAAACACCATTTCTTTTAATGATCATTCATCTCAGTTTCTTTGCTTGAATGTGGAATTCGGTGCCCTGGCACGGTCTTGTGTGTGAGATAAATACCTAGTGCTTGGTGTCTGGGGAAGGCAGAAACCCCTGCTTTCCGTGCACCCGCAGCCTCTGCAAGCATCACCTAAACTTCAGCGCCAGCCTGAAGTCCTGGGGTGGGCAGAAAGGTTGGGTCTTAGAGGTGGGGTTCAGCTGTGTGATGTTAAATATCTCACCTCAGCTCTCCTCAGGAGGCAGAGATGGGCAGGAGCTGTCCTGCTGGGGGCAGTCACCTCCATCCCCATGCCCTGTGCTCAGCTGGAGCACATTCCTGCAGGTAGCTGTGGGTCAGAGGGATGTGGCCCTGCTGAGCTGCGGCCCCAGCTCTTGTGAGATAGGCTTTGAAGGAAAGCTGAGGAACGAAACAACTCAGCTATTTTTATCCTTGCACCAGCCCGGGGATTTCAATTGACAGGATTAGTTATGAAGCCAATATTATGAGTTTAACTATGAGTGAAATAACACAACTTCTGTGGGAAGCGGAGTAAAAGAGGCAATTATGCAGTAGTTTAATAACAGCACTCTGCTGGCTGGGAAGCTGAAAACTTACAGTTGACAGTAATTAGATTTTTTTTTTTCATTCTTCCTGTTAAATAGCTACAAAAATTACAATAGAAATTAATCTGATTCACTCCTGTTCCGTGCTGTTTTCATCATCCAGTTCGTGCCCACTTGGCTTTCAGGTTATTTTTGTTCTATGTTTTTCTAGTCTTTGGTATTTTAGAAGTGCAGAAACAGTACTTAATGTTAAAGACATGGAAAGCAACAAGAAAAAGCAGGCTGGGGGAGTGGGCAGTAACCCCATCAGGAATACAGGAGGTGTTTGGGTGGATGGTGAGGGCTTTCCAAAGGGAGTTGCCAGGAGTAGCAGCCAGACTTCTAACCAGTCATGCTTAGTGGGGTGGGAGATGCCTGGCAAAGAGCTGGGCTTAGACTAGTTTGGGCAAGGTCCTGTGTGGTCTCTGGGGTCTGCAGGGCCTCTTCTCTTCCTAGTCTTTGCTGCAGAGGGTGCTGGCAGCTCATCTCCCTGCTGTCTCCATCCCAAGTGATGCTCACCTGTCAGCTGCCCTGTTTTTGAGCACTGTCCTCTTCTTTTTCATGTATAGGCATGGCATGAGAAAAAAACTTAATGCTCAAACCTTGAATTACTTTAGCAACTGTGTACTTCCAAAATTGCAGGGTGGAACTTGATGAGCCAGCAAATGTGTGACATTTCGGCTGCTTATGATCGTAGCTTGAAAGTGCTGCACAGCATGAAGGAAAGAGCTCTCAGGTTTGCTGTCATCATTGAAAGCTCAGGATGGGATATTTGCTTGGAGGCTAAAAGTATTCTTCCTCGTGCTTTCATTTGTTTTATAATGCAAAAGAGCCAGGTATGATTAATGACATCCTGGTCCTGATGTTGTGAAGTGACACAGGATTGAACGTAGGGTTGGGCTTTGTAGCTCTGATGCCTGGCAGGATCCCTGACACGTGTAATAAATATTTTCTGCAGAAGCACACCCAACCTCACAGCAGAGCATCTCATTTCTTTTCCTCTGCTGTGGTGGGAGCAGCTCAGTTCAGCTTCACACTTGTGCTTTAGCTTTAAAACACTCTGGAGATGCCCAGATCCATTAGAGGGGTAAAGGCCACCTCCAGGTATGTTGCAACCCCATTTGCTTCTGCTTCTCCGCAGAAATACGCTGTGCTCTTGGCAGATGCAAATGTTCCAGATGGTATTGTGAAAAGTGCAAATTAGAGATTTGATTCCAGCTTATCTTCACTTTAATGAATCCTGTCCAGTTCTCTAGCAGAGCTGTTTTTTAAGGTGCCTTTAAAATGCATGTCACCTTCTTTCTGCTACCCCTAAATTTGCATTGGCTCATCCCTCTGTCACTGGGCAGAGCACTGCTGGGCACCGCAACCTGCCATCCAACCTGCGTGCCTTCCAGCACGTCATTCTGCTGCTCGGACAGCCTGCAAAGGCTGGATATGATCCATCCATAAGGGTGTCCAGCTGTCCTGGTGCTGGGGCCAGGTGCCAGTTTGGGGACCTCACAGTAGGCTGGGTGGATGAGGTGATGAGTGGCTCATGGGGCTGCCAAGGTGTGCAAGGTCCTCTTGCAAAGCCAAGGTGGAAGAGCCAGGAGGCTAAAAGGAGTCACCCTCTGGGTTGTCCCCTACCTGGATCTGGATTTGGTTGGGGAGGTGGGGAGGGAAGAGCTGTCACCTCCTCCATTAGCTCCATCTGGAATGGCACATGTGCTCCTGGCCGTGTGCTGTGCTGATGCTCACACGGTGCCCCAGTCACCACCCTGCATTAGCTTATTCCAGCATATTTCCATGTTACAAAATTAGATCCATTTTGCAAATTGCTGCTGCACTAGTAATTGAATTGAAGGGTGGTGGTTTTTTTGTTTTTCCACTTTTTTTTTTTTTTTTTTGCACTGGAGTAAATCAGGAATAAGTCAACAGAATCAAGCCCTCTGTGCTTTCAGCAACATGCTCATTTAAATTGGATGCAAGAGGGTGTCTGTGTTTACATTTGGCCTGCCAAGAATCTCTGTTTCAGAAACTGGCTTACATAATATGTCAAAATTGGTTTACTCATTAGCATTGCAAACAGCGTGAAACAAGGCGCAGATTGATAAACTCGCAGCAATATTTGCATCCAGAGCCGGGCGGCGCAGGGGGAGGGGAGGTTCATTAGGAAGCGTTCCATTTCCATGGGAAAAACAAACGGCCTCCAGTTAGATCTCAGACTTTGTTAATTTTCTGCCTTCCCAAATTTAAATAGAGGTTGAGAGGGACATGTGAAAAATCTCTGTTGGCAAACGGGCAGCCCTCGTGAGTATTCCCTGGGCTGGTGGGTTATCTGCAGCGGCTGCTTCAGGTATGTTGTCATTACAGCACAGCTGGGATGGAGGCTCTGATAGTGCTAATTAGGTCCTGCGAATGTGGCACGGGCACTGATGTAGCTGCCTGCTCCTGCTTTAGCCTAGCCAGGCAGGTGTGATGCAGCCACGGGCAGAGCTGAGGACCGTGGTGCTCTATGCTGAAAACCTTCCAGCTCAGGTCCTGCGTGGTGGGATGTGTAAAACAGGGCTGCTGGGGTGATATGAACACCTGTACCAAGAGCAAAGCAGCACAGCAGTAAGAGGGTCTAAGTGTTACCCTGTGCTTTTGGGCTCCCTCCTTGCCCTTCCCATCATAGCAAGTGGGCTTTAGGCATCCTGTGCTGGGGGATGTAAGGGGAGATGGCAAAGTGCAGCTGGGAGAAAAACAGCCCTGTCTCATGTTGTCCTCCTGAGGATGCCTCCTAATTCTGCTTCTGTCCCAGTGGAGGAGGATTTTCTCACTGGGCTGCAGCCCTTGCTGTCACTGCATCCCTTCCAGCTGCTCTGGCCAGGAACCTTCTGCAGGCAGGGGCTGAGTCTCCTTAGACCCTGGAGTGGCGCAGCAAAGCTGGCAGAAATCTGCTGGATGTGTACAGCTCTGCAGTGGTATCTAAAGGAGTTTGGAGCTCAAATCCCATGAAGCATCTTAGTTTGCTCTGAAACTCCCAGCTTAATCAAAAGTGGAAAGCTCTGATACAGCACAGAGAGATGTGTCCTAGCAGTGCTGACACTGGCAGAGCCTGGTTTTATGCTTGGCGATGTAAAGTGTCCCATCCAATATTTCAAATGAAGTTTTCCAAAGGAATCTAATAAAGCCAAAGCAAGCACCAGTGCTGCAGGGCCTGCTGCATCCCAAGGAGAGTTTTGCCATATCAGCAAGCACCAACATATCTGCTGTCAGCAGTGTTAGACCTGATCCATTCATGGCGTGTCACGGTTTGGGATGAAAAAAAAAATCAAGCCTGGGTCTTCTTCCATCACGGAGCCTGTGTTGCAGCGTTGTTTGAAGGAGCTGTGGGACAGGATAGGGTATCACCTGCTGCCACCCGTCATGCTCTGGTTAAACCTGCGTCCTGCTCCCTTATGTCCTGTGCAGGTGGTACCCAGGTGGGCAAGTGTTTTAGAGGGCCAAGGTCTGGCAGCTCCCAAGGGCATCTCTGCAAAGCTATTTTAATGGATGTTTCTTGAGGTTTTCCAAAGATTTCAGTGAGTTTTTAAGTAGCAACAATAGTGTAGCTGTTGATAATCCAGGGGTGAGGTGGGGAGGGAAGATAAAGTGATCCCACCAGAGAAGGAGGAGGGGTGCTTGCATTTCACTTCTGGTCACGCCTTGCAGCAGGAGGCTGGTCTGTGTGAGATGCAGCGAGTTTCAGGGCCAGCTGTAGACCTGAGCACAATGCAGAAGATCGTGGTTGTCTGATCGGTGTGGCTGTGACTCGGGTGGGCAGTGGGCACAGCAGCAGGTGGATGCCTTCCCCTCCGTTCAAACACACCAAGCTGTGGAGCAGCGCCTCAGCATCTCTCCCTGGAGAACTCCCTCGGCACCGTGATGTCTCCTCGCAGCACTGGCTGGCAGCGAGCTGCCTCTGCTGGAGAGGCAGGGCCGTGGTGCCAGAAGGGACATCTGGCAGTGTGGCGATGTGGCTCCCACTCGTGGGAAACAGGCCCAGAGGTTTGGAGCTCGTCAGGGGCTGTGTGAGCATCCTCTGTGCCCGGGCTGTGAGCATCCAGTGCTGGGAGTGCCAGCCCCAAATGGACAAATTGATTTATCAGGAATTATCAGGTGCATTCAGTCCCCTTGCTTTGTATCTTTATGCTTTTCCCTGTGAATTGCAGATCTCCTGGCACAATCTGAGTTCCAAACTGCTATGGAAAAGTGAGTGCGCTCAGATTTTGCTCTGTGGAGAACTGTTGTCACCCAGCAGGTGTTTCTGTACGCCAGCATGTAACTTCTGTCTCCAAATAAAAGAGAAAGTTCACATTGTGTTTCATCTATTAAGTCACATGCGTTTGTTGCAGAGTCTGGAAAAGAGGGCAAAACAGTGATAAACCCAGGGCTGGTGGGGAAAAAAAATAGCACGGAGTGTGATTCACGGTCTCACTTACACAAAGCACCGCTGGGGCAATGGGCTTGTGATGAGAGCCGGGCTCCTTGCAAAGGGAAGGAGCCGTGGAGCCGTCTTGTGCCAAGGTCTGAAACCTGGTGAGGGGTCTGCAGGGATGGGCTGTGGGGTCCTTGTGGCTCGGTGCAGGGGCAGCAGGTGTGGCAGCATCCTAAGGACACAGTGTGCAGCTGCCAGGGATGAGTGCTGCTGGCAAGCAGATGCCTGCGTGTCGGAGGCAGTGAGCTAAGCTCCTGCTGTGCTCTCCTCCTCCTGGAAAACAGGGGCACAGTGAAGGTTTTCTTTGGGTAAATTAATAGTGCAGAACTTTTCCCGTTTGGTAGAAGGGAATCTGTGGGTTCCCCTTAGGTTTTCTCTGACACTAAAGAAGTGGAAAAAGCCCGAGGTTGAGGGAGATGCTCTGGATGTCCAGTTCTGTGAGGGCAGAGGAGAAGCTCAGTGCACATTACAGTAAATGCGACTTGAAAGGTCTGATCCCCTTTCTGGGTGGGCTCCTTGCTGGAGCTGCAGGCGGCTGTCTGAGAGGCAGTGAGAGGCACGGCAGTGAGGTCTGCAAAACACAGCAAAGAGCCCCCAACCTGCAAGTGTCAGGTTCAGAGGCTCTTTAGGCTGAGCCCAACTTCAGCCCAGTGATGGTGAGGTGCTCCTTCCCCCAGAGCATGCACGCAGAACAAAGCTGAATGCAGGCACCGTGGGGAGGACAGGGCTGCATCTCAGCACGCCGTGGTGGTACCTGCACCACAACAAAGCAATCAGCCTCTTGCCACGGGGAAAGTATTAGATTTCTCCACTTAGGCTGTGTGTAGTCATTGTCTAATAATATGACCATTTTGCTATCCCTCCGCAAATAAGGCTGAGGCTGCTGCCTGATTGGTATATCAGCTCACTTTCTCTCAGCATTGATTTTCTTGCTCTCCTTATTTGCTTCATAAAAAGAGAGGCAAGGAGCTGGTGCTCGCTCCCTCCCTCCCTCCCTCTCTCTCTCCCTCTCCACTGCGAGAAGCTTTTGGGAGCCTTTATTTTTAGTATGAGACAAACCTTGCTTTATTTCAGGAGACGCAAGTTGGATTATAAATCCTTTTGTAAATGTGTATGGTGATATTTGCTCCGGTAAGTTATATGCATATCTATTTATTTGTGTAACTGTGCTGTTTGGGGGGAGAAGTGGGTTTTTTAAGGAATTGCAAAGCCCACCAAATTGTTTTTAGCTTTGGTTTCTTTGTACTCTCATGCTGAGCCCAACTGTTCCATGGTTTTTAGATACATTGAAATATTTTTGGTTTGTATTTTGCATTGGAGGGGGGGTGTCTGCTTTGAAAACTTGTTTTGCACTTCAATTTACAGCAGAAATGTGGAGAGTGAGGATTAAAGGAATGTTAAACATAACGTTTGTCATGTTTCTTCTGGCACTTTTAACCAAAGGCTCCTCAAAAATAATGCAGCAATATTTGGTACAGAAAAGTCAGTGAAAGCTATTTCGTATCGATCAACCTGAAGCATGAATATCTGACTGCACATTACCTTGGAGGGATCAATCTGAAGTGCGGCAGGTGGGCAGCAACGTGCTCCTCACCAAAACCTATTACTGAAATAAAGAAAATCTTTAAAGTAATTAAGAGCATAGCGTTCTTTTCAGAGTGTAACATCGTTAATGTAGGTCAATAGACTGTTGCTCTGACTTTCTGCTCCCTGCCTCTGCTTTGTACAGCTCAGCAGCCTCATTCCGCCGTGCTCTCGGCTAACTTGGAGACCTCTTTGTTACCTGTAAATAACAGCGAGGTGCAGTTATTTCTCTCTCCCCATCACAGCTCGCCGTGTGCTTTCCAGGCAATGCCAGACAGTGATTGCAATAGCGTGGCTGAGGAAAACAAGATGTATAGCTGTAACACCTCCGGACTGCATGACAAATATTTGAATTCGCTGCTTTATATTCATTAATTTATCGGCACTTTGATTCTTTCATACTTGAATCATATCCCTGAGAGTCAGTCACATCGGTGCTTCACAAGTCTTTAAAAACTCCGCGAGCTGGAGCTGCTGTGAGAACAGGCTCGAGTATTTACCTGCTCGGAAAATTCACGCACCCTACCCGGAATAATCCACCTACTCTCATGATACCAGGGCATGCTAATAGATGCTTGAAGTGTGCTCCAGTAAGGCTGTAACTGGCTTTATTAAGCCCAGAAGAGAAGGTAAGGATGTATCTGGCAGCACAGGCTGAACTCTTCCAGAGCAAAATTTCAAATTGGCAATAACTGCTTAGTCATTTGAAGCCGCTTTTGGGCAAGCTTAATTGTTCCAATGTTTTTTTCTCCAAACGGAGGAGTTGCACTCGCCTTCCCACCTGTGTGCACAGCAGCTGCAGGCAGCACTGGGGGCTCTGCCCCCTCTGCAGCCAGCTCCCGAGCCCCACTGGGGGCTGCACGGTGGCTGCTGGAGCAGGGAGCCCATCCCTGGGGCTCCGCTTCCCACCCCAAAATGGGATGAACGTGTGCCCAGTTCGTTTTTTTTTCAGTTTTTACATGATTTCTATTTTGTAAGCACTGTGTGTATTTATACTGCATAGCTTCCCATAAACGTGTGCTCAGCACAGTGTTAGAGGACAAGGTACGTAACCATAATTATCATTTTCCCAATCTAATCTTTTTTCCCAGTCATTTAATCTTTCAGGTGCGGAGGGCATGAGCGAGCAGCACATACCTCTCACACTTTCTAAGCATAATCCTGCCTGCCTGAGGATTGCTTTAAGCATTTCCAGCTTTGCCGAGCCCGATGTATGTGGCTCAGCGCAGTGACCCCCAGGTGAGCAGGAAGGTGGCTGAGGAGCACATTTGGGTGCCCCTGGAGGGCAAGGGGCTGCCCGATGTGAGCCGAGGAGTGTTGTTTCTGCCTCCAGCCCTGCAGAACAAAAGGGCTGGGGTTTCTGTGCTGCATAACTTGTCATAGCAGGGGTGCCAGACTTCCCTGAAAGCTAGGCGTGCTGTGGTTAATTAAGAAGATGGTTCGGCTTGTCTTTATAGATGTGAAGCAGGAAAAGTGGCCAGGGCCGGTTGGCGTGACTGCAGGCAGGGCAGGGCTCACCCTCGCCAGCAGCCAAAGGGGTGGAAGGCCCTTTGTGAGCAATGTGGTTATGTCCACCGCTACAAGGCTTTTCCTTGGCAGAGGAGCTTGTGGCTGAGCAGAAATGATCCCTCCAACCCCCACATGCTTTCTCTACAGGATATGACCAAGACAAACTTGGGAGGACAGCAGAGCTTGCTTACTCCCTCTGTTGTACATACAAGAGTCTTCCGTGCTCACGGTTTTCTGTCACCTTTTGCCCATCCTGGCACTGCAACATGTAGTCCTCCTCCACCTCTTCCTCCTCTTGCCCCCAGAGCAGCCCCTGCCACCTGCCCTTGACTGTGGTCAAAGAGCTTCACACAGCTCCAGGGCTGAAACCACGAGAGCTGTGCCAGTGGGGTGGAGGAGCTGCTGCCTCTTCCTGGCAGGTGCATTAGGGTTTGGAAGGAGTTATAAATGTTATTTTAGGGGAGCTAAAATGTTATTTTAGGGCAGGCATCTTGGGGAGCTGCTTCTCCTCTGAGACCTGTCTCGTTGGCTGTGTGGCACCTATCAGCTCAATCAGTTCCTAGAGAAATTCCTTAGGCTCTTAAAAGATTGATTTCTTAAATACCTCCTCCTGGATGCCAGATATTCTTTTTTTAGCCAAGTCCTTGGAAGACTTAATGAATAATTTCCTCACCTCTGTTAATCCCGTTCCGATCAATAGGTGCTCCATGGGGGGAAAGGTATTCGTGTTGATATTGGATAGCAGCTGCCTGTCACTGCTGGTGATGGCAGGTGGCGTTTTATTCGTCACGTCATTCTTGATTAAGGGTTCTTGTACAATTATATGACCATTTTTTTTCAGAAAATATTTCCCTGTATGTAGGATGACAGATGGCAACTTGACCCAGAGGTTGGTCTTTCTTGATTTTGCCTTTGGGCTCTCTTTCCTTCAGCAAGCTGAGCACAAGTCCTTTCAGAGAGCAGCGTGGTGCCCCTCATTGATGCAGCGTGGCTGTGCGGTGGGCTGGGGGCTGGGGGGGAGGCTGGGATCCTGCAGGGGCACCATGGTACACCACTTGCTCAGTTGTTGTTTCATTCGGTGTCTGGTGCAGGTGGGGAGGGGGCTGACTCCTGCTAGTCAAACCAAACCCTTAGTTTGCAAAGTGGTGATGGTCCTTCACCCGAGAGGATGCTCAGAGCCCTGGATCCCACGATAAAAATCCTGTTTGCTTTGGTGTCTGGTGTCGGAGACATGGCAATACTGTGAAAGTCCTCAGCCTTCCTCTCCTGTCATGTCCAACTATTATTTTGGAAGGAAAAAAAGGAAAATGAGAAAGATGTGCTGACCCCTTCTGTGCATACAGGGGAAGAGACAGGTGATCAGCATGGGGTTCTGTATCTGCAGTGTATCCCTTTTTCCTCTCCTCTCCTCTCCTCTCCTCTCCTCTCCTCTCCTCTCCTCTCCTCTCCTCTCCTCTCCTCTCCTCTCCTCTCCTCTCCTCTCCTCTCCTCTCCTCTCCTCTCCTCTCCTCTCCTCTCCTCTCCTCTCCTCTCCTCTCCTCTCCTCTCCTCTCCTCTCCTCTCCTCTCCTCTCCTCTCCTCTCCTCTCCTCTCCTCTCCTCTCCTCTCCTCTCCTCTCCTCTCCTCTCCTCTCCTCTCCTCTCCTCTCCTCTCCTCTCCTCTCCTCTCCTCTCCTCTCCTCTCCTCTCCTCTCCTCTCCTCTCCTCTCCTCTCCTCTCCTCTCCTCTCCTCTCCTCTCCTCTCCTCTCCTCTCCTCTCCTCTCCTCTCCTTTCCATCCCACCACCTGAAGGACCACGCCACAGCTCATCTCTCACCAAACTTCCCCAGCACCCTGGCAAAGCAAATGTGCTGCAGCAGGCTCGAAAGCTGTAAACATATGGGCACTAACAACAGATTAACTGAGTGATTTAGTCTAAGGGGCCTGGTAGATTACCATAAAATGTATCTTAATTAGAAAAGCAATCAAACTTGCACAGAAGCAATGAGGACAAAACATCCCTGTTGGCAGCAGTGAGTGCTCTGTCCCCCAGGCCAGGGGATGGGGTTGTTGATGGATAAGCCTCGTGCCCACAGTGAGGGTTTCGCTACTGTTTGCCCACTTTGGCTATGGGTGGAGGATGCCTCCGTGCTGAATTATTTGTTCTCGTACCCATGAGAGCATCCAGCGAGCTGCTCGGAATGAGGCCAGTGGTGAACTTGGACTCCTCCAGCAGCAACAACAAAGCAGAGGCTGCTGAAGGTGAAAGAACAGAGCATTTGCACATTTTTCTTAAAAATGTGTGCAATTACCCGGAGATATTTGAGTGTTTGCCATGTATAGCACAGCTAGTCCCAGATAAAGGACTGGGGCTTCTAAGTGCTACCATAACACAAATAATTAATAAGTCTATCTCCCTCACTGTGCCCTCTTCTTCCTAGCGAACATGACCATAATTAGCTTTTACCTGATCCTGAATTTATAGCATGTTCAATTGCTTTTTTTCATTTTCTGTTTGTGTTTTCTTTGCTTCCTTATTTTATCGGCCCTGGTTTTATTCCACAGGCCTGAATCTGCAGATGTAAAAGCTGGATAATCATCTCCAGCAGTGCAGGTATAAAGATCGCTACAGCCAAAACCATATTGATGCATTTGGGTTTTGAACAAGTGCCTGCTTTTTTCCGGGTTCTGGTAGGATTTGAAGTACATTGGGAAGTGGCACAGAAGATACACAGCAGCTGCTGGCAGTTGAGAGAAAGAAAAGCATGCCTGATTATTTCCGAATTGCAAGTATTTTGAAACACGAAGGAAATGGGGAGCATTCAGGCAAGGGGGATGCCATGTTTTTCTGTTATCTTTTTTCTTGTGTGTTTAGAAACAGGTACAGCTGCAGATTTCAGGGAACACCAGTGAGAAGGCATGGAAAGGAAAAGAGGGAAGAGGTGTGGAGGAATATGGTCTGGGTGAGGATGGAGAGGAAATAGGGACAGCTTAAGCTGGCCAGATGAAGTGTGTCAAGAGCTAGTGAGATGTGGAATATTTATTTATTTATTTTCTTCCAATGTAAGGACACTGTTATTGCTGCTTCCTAAAAACATTAATGTTTAGGTGTTGCTCTTTGTGATCTAGTGTCAGGAAGGAGAGCGGTGCCATCTCTGGGGACAGCATAAGAGGAGTGGAGGCATAGAAGAGGGAAGGGAGCTTTTAATGTTGAAAACTCTTCTTGCTCAAAATGTTCCCTGTGAATTCCCAGAGCTCAACAAGGCAAGCGTTCATTTATAGCCCATCATTTTAATTATTAGAAAAGAAATTATTTTTTAC
Organism: Anas acuta; assembly: GCF_963932015.1. NCBI lineage: Eukaryota > Metazoa > Chordata > Aves > Anseriformes > Anatidae > Anas > Anas acuta. The sequence goes on along the minus strand of NC_088989.1, from coordinate 7,497,608 downwards.
CATGTGTGCTGATAGCTAGCCAGGAGCAAATTCTTCTTCCAGCCCTTTGCATAGAGGCGGGTGCTGAGGTCGGAGCTGGCGCTGATGGAATTTTCCACCCAAAATTGCTCTGAGATGAGGGGATGGGTCCTGCACGGGAGTCTGGGCACAGCTCGAGCCTTCCTCTGTTGCAAAGGGTGCCATGGGGAGGGTGGGTTGGAGCAAGAAGGGCACCTCTGTGATGGTCAGGACACCCACCAACGGTCTCAGTGACCAGGACTGGTTGCGCATGCATATTGCCTGGAAAAGCAGCCGTGATTTCCTAAAGGAGAGCCTTGTTCCCAGTGGTCCTGCTTGTAAGGGTGTTGTGAGACTGAAAGACTGAAAAAAAAAACCATCCAGCCATCATTTCAGAGAGCACTGCTGGGGATGTGAGGAGGAAGTGAGGCCTCATTGCTTAGCAGTTTGAAAGCACTCTCAAATCCTCACGGGACAAAGCTGTTGCGCTGGATTATTTGTCCCAAGGGTTCTCTGGATGCCTTCCCAAACGAAATAATTCTCACCCATTTCCTTAGGTCTGCTTGAGAAATGAGACAGAGCCGAGTGCAGGCATGCGTGCTGGCGGGGCGGCGGGTGGAGAGGGAGCAGATGACACCAAGTGGCTTCGCGGCAGCGCGGGGAGCCGAGAGGAAGCTGCTAATGGCCTCTGATGAGCACGGCCGTGATAATAATGAGGTTAATGCCCTTTCATTCACCCAGAAACATCTCAGCAAACGTATAATCCCTGCTAGTCAATGGGCAATCATTAGGTCATAAATAATACAGCGTGATTGAAGGACAGGCGCCTTTCCTGGAGTAATCATGTGGAGTTGCTCCTGACCCGGGGAGGGTTTCGCTGCAGCCCCCACGCTGCGCTGCGCTGCGGGCACCCGGCCGTCAGAGCATTTTCTGGTCAAAGGAGAGCTCCCACCTCTCGTTGCTGCTGCCGCATGTGGCAGGCTGTAATCAGAGCAGGAAGATGCTCCTCCGGCACTCAGGTCTGCCTGGCAGCTCTGGGGTGGGTGGAAAGAACAAAGATGCGAATTGGATAATGAAGCAATTACAGCAGATGGGGAAGGTGCCTTGTCCCAGGGCAGGTGGTGCAGCTACCCTGTACGGTACTTTTTATGCAAGCTGCACGTATATTCCTCTGCCATCCAGTGCTGCAGGAGGTATGGGACCATCATGGCTTTTTCTGAGCCCCTAAGGGACCCCCATTGAGGTGTCAGTGACATTAAGTTCTGGGGCACTTTTTCAGAGTGCTTCATGTGTGGACAGTGCTCAGCCATAAGGTAAATCCCCGTGTTTATTGGAGAGAGTAAATCCGACTTAGTAATGGTTTGGATCACGCTCCGTGTGCAGTTATGTTATATGGTGGGCTGTTTTAAACCCAGATGTTTTTAAACCCACCAGGCAAGCGAGGAAACGAGCAACCGTCCAGCCTTTTTATTTTTATAATTAAACGTTTACACTCATTACATGGTAAATCCCACATAATCAGACTCTAAAGCCTGAAAAAAAAAAAAAAAATCCCATGTTTTCAACAGGGAGCAGGGACAGAGTTGCATACACACATGAACAGGAGCAGCCTGGGGGTGGCCACTCTTGGCTCCGTGGCAGTGAACATCCCCGCCGAGAGCATCACAACTGCCTTCTTGTGCCAGCAGGCTGGAAAAGTCTTCGGGCCCAAAAAGGAGTGCACGTCTCCGCTGAAGTGGCATATGTCACAACATGAGTTATTCAGGGATTGCATGCACAAATTAAACAAATCTGTCTCTCTTTTGCTCCCACCTCCTTGAAAGAAGAGGGTAGGGAAGTGGAGTTAGGAAGGCAGCAGAGGAAGAGCTGTAACTTCCAGGCTACTGGGGGGGAAAGGACTGCGGGCTTTGGCTGCAGAGAGCTACAGCTCTGTGTGATACATCCCCAGTGAAGGAGGTGCCCACCCACTAATTACTCAGGTACTCGTAAACCTGTCGGCAGTAAGTATCGGCACATTTAGTTTTGTGGTTTCCTTGCCGACCTGTCGCTGCCCATGTGCAAAAGGCAATTTATACAATAAGGCTACTAATAATAGTAATAGTAATAATGAAGCAGGTCCTTGTAGATGTCTTCAATTATCTCAAACCTTTGGCAAGTGGTTGGAGGGGCTGGAACAGCTTAACATCTCTGCCCTGCTTGCGTGAGTGGCTTTGTTCTCTGACAACTTTTCATTTCACCAAGTCCAAGAAGATGTCGAAATATGTCTTTATTTCTGCCAGTTAACTCTTCCGTGCGAGCTGCCAACCTTAGCATTAGCTTTCAACTTTATGGCTGACCCATTAAACACTGGATGAAACATCTCATCAGCTTGCATTACAGTTTGAACTTAATAAATAGGAAAGGCATTACACAGATTCTGTCTGGCCATCTGGAGGAACAATGTTCTTTACCTCAACGAATGGCTATCTAATCCTCTCATATACTGTTGGGTTTTATTCCATTAAAATATAATGAGAAAAGACTACCATACCATTATGTGGCGGGCCTAAATGGGATTTTTAGAATAATCAATGAAAGATGAGTAAAAAAGATAAAGATTTTCTTCAAAGAAAAAGAGAGAAAATTGTCTCCTTGGGATTAAAGTATTGTGGAACTGAATTATTATAACATGATCCTCACTCACTAAAAATACCCCAATTTCATTTCCATAAATCTTTCTATTAAGAATCAAATTAAGTATTTTTTTTTTTTCGTTTTAAAAACACGAGGCATTAAGTGAAATGCTGTGCTTTAAACAGAGGATGCTGCAGGGCCCCAGCCCGCTGCAGGGCTCCTGCCCAGTGGCACTGGGGACAGTTTCTACAGGTGCCACCAAATCCAACCAGGGACTTGCTGCCACAAATGGCCCAGGGAAAAGCCCAGCCACGTGGAGATGTTTTGGAGCCTGCTGTGAGTGTCCTGTTGGCCTCAGGGATGAAGGACGGGGTGTTTTAGGTGATGGCTGTCCTCACCACACTGTGTGAGAGAGGCCTGGGTTGCTTAGCTCAGTGCAAAGCCAGGCAAAATTGTTGATGCAAGTATTTTCCTCTGACACAATTGTAGTTGTGTTTCTGTTCTGCTTTCAGAAGGCACTGGAAATGAAGCCTGCTACCCAAGTGAGAGCTATGAGTGCTTTGTGTGAGATCTGGACAAGCCGTGTGTGCCCGGCTTGTCCAGTGGTGACCCCAAAAGTCCTGTCCCAGCTGCCACCACATCCTGGAGGATGTGGGATAGCTACTTGAGCAGTCCTTCACCAATGTGCTAAAAATGAGGCAATGTTGGGGCGATATCTGGGCAGAAATACAACATTCCTTGGATGGGGAACATGGGGTTCCTCCAGCTGCACACCCTGAGATGTTCCCTCATCCCCGGGGTCCTGGTCCAAACAAGCCAGGTCTGGGCAGGAACAAGCTTGCTTTTTGCAGCGCTGCTGTATATATCTAAGAGGGCACACTAAATCCTGGCAATTAGTGGACAATTGCTCTAGGCTTTATTTTTCAGCAGGAGGAGAATGTATTTCAGCTCGCTCCCTGGATAGTTGTTGGAGGAAAATGAGCCCTGCTAGTCATCGCCTCCCCCCCAGCGCTGCGTTGGCTGCAGTGCTATCCACCTCCAATTCATCAACCAGTCAAACTGATATAATTAGGAATCCCAAAGTCAATAATCTGATAATCTCCAGTGCACGAAGGCTTGTACGTAGGAGAAGTGATTCCAGGAAGTCTGCAGCTCGGATCCACGCAGGAAAAATGCCAGATTTTAAAAAAGAAACAGGCAGGCAACTGGAGGAGAGAGCGCTCCCTGATCTTTCACTGGTGACATATTTTGGGCCATCGGCTCTGCAGTAAATGTTTTCCCGTAGAGTCATTCAGTGCCTTTGAATCTCCCCTTTACAGTCTTAATAATGATGTTCAGTTGCTGGTTGTGCTCCATAAATAAATAATCCAAGCGAAGGGAGGCAGCGTGCAGGGCGATGCTGGCTGCAGGGCACGGGGGTGCTCCCTCCCCATGGCCCCAGCAAGCAGAGGAGGCACAAAGCCAGGCAGCTCCAGCAGACCCTTCTCAGAGCCTATATTATGGGGAAGTCTTACATCCAAAAGCCCTGCCAGAAATACATGTCGTGAAATGCTTTCGATGTGTAAAGTGACTAATGGAAGAGGAGGCGTTTTAAGAATTGCTTGCTGCTCTTCACGAGTGTCAGAAGTTCCCCTCAGCTTCCCAGCACTGAGGCAGGACCTGGGGCTGGGACCTCTCCTGGTGGGTTTCCAGCAGCTTCAGTCCCCTTTTGCCCTCCTGCCACAGCAGAAGCATTGAGGACCAGCCCTCATCGTGGGGTGCATCCCCAGCCAGCCCCACTAAATCTGCCAGCGAGCTGCCAAGGTCTGCTGCATGGGGCTGGTGTGCTCCTGGGGAAGACAAGTGGCTTATATAAAAGTTTCATCAATTTTAAATGACAGCGTTATCCTCCTAACAGGATGTTTTAGTGCAATGTGCTCTACATAATAAGCCTTCTAGCTCGCCTCGTCGGGAGCTGCTCTGCTTTCTTCTGGTCCTCATGGCAAACCTGTTGAGGGGACTTGTCTGAAAGCCAAGAAGTGATAGGAAACTGTCCTGTTTGTCCCTCCTGGGGCAGGAGGAGTGGTGCCTGGGGTCCCATGCTGTGGGACTGCCACCTGCCTCAGCACAGCGGGGACCAGCTCCTCGGGGTGCCAGCCCCAGACAAGGGGGGCAGGGCTGAGGCCTCACTCCAGGAGCTGCTGAAATGAAAACCTGGATGTGTGAGTGCAAATAGGTGCTTCTGGTTGGGTGGCTGCAGGGAGGACCCGTCGTGGGGTGGCCAGCAGCTCCTGACCACAGAAGCAAAGAAGCTGCTGGCATTGCACTGAAGCTGGAATCGAAGGGGGGGCTTCCAGTGATGGGCTGGTCTTCCCGACTTTTCCTGCCCTGGGTGGGTGTGAGCTGCACGTGCTCTGCTGGGAATTATGCTGCTATTTTTTCTCAATGTGCTAAGTGTCCAGCTGGTCTTTAAAACACGCTAATCTGATTCAACACTAAAGACATTATGACTGCTCAGTACCATAATAAATTTCTGTTAAGCTAGACTGTGAGGTTTACCTGGCTTCCCTACAAAAATATGCCAACAGCACCGGCCAAGGCTGCAAGGTCACGGGGAGAATATCATCATTAGAAAAGCAGGGGATTCATTAAGTATTAATACCTACATCTGTGTGCCACACAGAAAGGCACTGCCATCTTCAGAGACGTGCTGCCTTGTTAGAAATGTGTCCAAAATCTTGTGGAGGGTCTTCCAGCTGGCTGGGCCAGGGGTGGGGAACATGCATGGGTAGGGATGCGATGCCCCAAGGGCACTGTGCTTCTCCCAGCTGCTCCTCGGGGAAGGCAGAGGCCATATAATAAATAACCAGAGGTAAGCACGCTCTGGGAGATTGATCTGATGTGGAGGGGAAAAGCGATGTGCATGCACGGTGCAGATGGGACAAGGGCTGAGCATGGATTTATAGGCAAAGAGTAAATAGGAACATAGGGAAACGCTTTCCCGTTCTCCATAAACTTTTCAATTTCAGAGAGGCTAGATTCAATAAAATTATCTTGCAGATGGAGGTTTTATTGAATCTGGCCCATAAAGCTCCCATTATGGGGTTTACAACTGCCATTTACACAAATCCTGATATAATAAAATACAGTAGTGTTTACAGCATTCCTGCAACTGCCACAGAATTACAGCACGCGCAGAACCCACCAAGTAAATCTTGGCTTAATGCACCAGGCACTCCACTGGCAACATAAAGCAGCAAAACTTGAGGGAAAAAAAAAGAAAGACACAGAGTTACTTTGGCAAGAGGAGAATTATGCCTGCTGCTTGGCCAAGGCACCCTGGGGAAATACCCAAGATTTAAAGCTTTTGCCCTGCTCCCCCATGAAATAAAATTTAAATGTGCTTGCAAAAGGTGCTGCGTGGCCTCAGCACACAGCTGCGAGCAGCATCTGACCCAGCTGCAGCTCAGAGCTGGGCTGGGGCTGGCACAGCCCTCTCTGGAGCTGGGTATAAAAATCTCCAGCTGGATCCTTTTCCCTTTCCCCACCTGTTCCCAGTGTGGGTGCTGCCTGGGTGCTCGTAGCATAGCGTGTGCTGAGCAAGGATAGAAACTGTGGGCAGCCCTGGTGGGATGTGGCTGCAGGGGGAGCAGCAGAAGGGGTTTGCTGAGCAAGAGGAGGCATCTGAAAAGCCTCATGGCACTCAGGGTAGGTGGTGCTGGATCTGAAGGGACTGAGGTTGTGGGGGCCTGAGTCTGCTGCCAAAGATGCTCCTGAAGGAGAAGATCCTTTCTAAGAAGGACTAGTCTGAGCTGTGGGTTTTGGGGTGTCCCTTTGGCCCTGGTGAATAAACGTGGTGGCACACATGCTAATTTCCAATACTTCACTAACGGAGATGCATTGAATTGCGCCTCTTTTCTCTCCTTATCCAAACGCCAAGAGCTGCAGGTGATGGCTGGTCATTTACGGTAGGTCTGTCCTGTACTCTCTTCTTTATTTATTTCCTTCTCTCTTTATTTATTGCAAGCCATTAATCTTTGTGGCTCCCTATACATCTGCAAAACACTTGCATTTGCGACTCCATTAATTAGGCCAGAAAGCAGGTCAGCCCTAATCTCTCCTGTTCTCCTTAATATATTGTTTTCTGACATTGCCTCACAAATTGCAGTGAGATGATTAATACTGATTTTAGTGCTGTTCCACATGTAAAGGCAGAACAACTCTTTGTATTTACAGAGAAAACGTCTGGTTTAGGATTAAGGAACACTACACAAGTTATGGCATGAAGATTTATTTTGAATTACTTAACAAGCCAATTCATAGTAAACTTCAGCTATCTTTTTTTATTTAGTAAGCCCAGCATTAAAAAAAAAAAATCATAATTTTATCAAATTTCCTTATCATTAGGCACCTAAATACCTTTGCAAATCTACCCCTAAGTGACATGCAGTGGAATTGAGTAGCAGGGTGGCACCTTACCTGACTTTCCCAGGCGTGTGCACTGCTCCATGCTCTGTTATTTGGTTGCCCTCCTTTCTCAGAGCATGGTCTGCACCCTGATAGCTTCAACCTTAGCCATTTTAAGGTGGGTGAATGGTATTGAAGTGTACATCTGTGCTGGGGAAGCCATGTATCAGATATTTTTCCAGATGCATGCACTCTGTTTCCTTTGGGTTTCTTGCCTCTAGTATAATTAAATGTGACTGGGATTGGGGGTTTACTTGTTACCATATCTGACCCACTGCAGATCTCAGAATAGCTCATTTAAAGCTGATGGGCTTACTTCAGGTCTATACTGATGCAATGGGAACAAAGCCTAGTCTGGCCTTTAATTCAGGTTACAATTGTGTAAGTAAGCTGTCCTCACTTCTGCTCTGGATCTTCCAAGGCAGCTTACACTAGTGAAGTTTCTTCTTCCTCTGTTTGAACACCTGAAATAACTATAAATGCTGATGTGTTTGTGGTCTGCCCAATCCTTCCTTCTCCAGCAAGATTAAGATGTGTTATGGGTTTGCATTAGAACCACCCGAACTCTTTGTTCCTGCCCATTTTGCCAGAGCTTGTCCTATGTCTTGATGTTTTTCTTCTGTTTTGCTGAGTTTTAGTTTATGGCATCTATATGTCCATCTTGAGTTGTAGTAGTAATTTAGGAAAAATTATCAAAAAGTCATCTTTTTTTCTCTCCAAGTTTTACATCAAATGGAATAAGGGCAGCTTGTGTGTTTCATCATTACATAGATGATGGCCACAAGAACCGTCTCGGTCTACTATTGCTATCCCTGTCTGCTCATTATAAATAGTTCTGCCCGTGTTTTATTTGTGTCAGGACTGACTCATTATGCTCAGTCAATGTTCATCCTTCTCTTCTAGTCCAAACTTGCCCATCAGCCGGGTGATTTAAATAGCTGCCTGCCTTATGAATCCCAAGTGGGCTCTGGGACCGGAGGGGAGGGCTGAGATGCCTGACACAGACAAACGGTGACAGTTCTGTCTATGTGAAGCAACAGAGCTTCAATTTTTATGGTTCTTTGTATTGGCTTTTTGGAAGGGTGCAGGAATAATGCGTGGCAAACCTCTGAGTGCATGGTGTGATGGATAACCTGACCCGAGGGGGCAGCTGCTGCTGCACAGATCTGCTTGTGAAATGAAATAAAATATAAATCTTGTTTCTTTTTTGACAGCTTTTTGCAATCTTTGCATTTGCAACATGCGGTGGGTACTCTGGAGGGCTGCGCCTCAGTGTGGACTGTGCAAACAAGTCAGAGAGTGACCTCAACATTGACATAGCCTTCGCCTACCCGTTCAGGTACGCTTTGGGTCGGGGCGGTTCGGTTGCAGGTTGCTCCTGATGAAGCTCCAGTTTGGGGCTCCTGAATTTTGCTCACAAGACTGTTTAGACTCTGGGTGGGCAGGAGGAATTAATTTGGCTGGACCTGCTGTGGATGGGGCTATAGGAACCACTGGGGAATAGGAACTCAGTGAAGGAGAGCCTCATAAGGGCCAGGACAGCACAAGAGGCCATGGCAGGCAAGGGAATCAAAAAAAAAAAAAAAAAAAAAAAAAAAGGCACACTGACCTAAAAAAGAAAAAAGGGGATAAAGTAGTCATTAACTGTGGTGCAGCCATTACCTAAGCTGCAAATGAAGGAAGTTTTAATGACAGTTTTGATTTTCTTTTGAAAATGACACTGATTGCCTGTCTGCATCTCTTGGTGCCTTAATGCTTTAAAGTTGGACCACTAGTGACTGAGGAGGAGGTTTTGTTGTTCAAGTACATCTGAAAACTATAGCGAGGTTAAAAATATGTATTTATTGCTCCTGTGTTTTAGGATCCTGCTTCAAAAGAACACCTACAGTCTTCTGTTTTTACAGATGTCAGGACCACTCTAGAAACCTTTCACTTCTGCATAAGTGATTTCTTTAAGGAATTGAGATGATTAAGAAAAAAAAAATGCATAATCCAATATTCAGACCCAGTATATTAGGACTGAAATTATTTTGGTTTCTTGGGAAATCACATGCTGTTTTGCTTATGAGTATGTACAAACCAGATGTAATAGCATCTATTACTTTAACATGTTCTAAAATGTAGCGTTTTTCAAACAGCAGAATCTGAATTTGATTCCTTGAACTGTTGTTGTCACTTGACACACATTTATTACCCCAGAAGTCCTATTTCCTGGTATTACAAATGTTTACTTTTTGTCTTCAACTTGTCTGTATTTTCTTTCATTTCTGCTTAGTATGCATGAGATGGATCCTGAAAATTGAGTTACATGAATTTGTAATGTGATTCACTTCCAAATAGGTCATTTCTTCAGCATTCATTACAGAATACACCCTACAGTAAAGTGGTTTTAATTTGCATGATTATTAAATAGTACTTTATACAAAAAGTTAATAAAACTGAGAAAAGTAGTCAGCAAATATCTCCCAGTGTTTTTACAGGCACATTGACCATTGCTTTTGGAAGGAAGTGGCCAGATCTGCAATTTCCCAGTCTTGCTTATTAGGAAAATAGAGACATTGCTGAGTAGTTGTAGGATATGGTACACAATCAAGTTTATTTGCAGGAGGGATCCAGCTGGGACTGAGGTTGTAGATGGCTGTTGAGCTGTTGGCGTGGCTGCCAGCTGTGGCTGGTGCTCTCTGAGCAGTGTGGGACATGAGGAGGAGCCAGCACCTGGATATATTCATGTGGTATAAATACACCTACAGTCTGCCCATTTTGTGTGCAAACATGAGGCACATGCAAAAAGCATGTGGGGTAGCAGACGTGCATGGAAAATCTGGCCCAGTGCTGCCTGTGGAACTTGGTTTCATTGTGTTAAGTTTTATCTAAATGTTTGTGTTGTTTATTTTCATGAATTTGATCTTTCCACTTTTTTCTAGTGCTCCTTTCACTGAATGGAGAGGGGATGCTCTAAAAACAGGAGTGGCCTTGGTTGGGAGAGGCAATAACTCCTGTCAGAGCTGTTGATACCTTTGGAAAAAATCAGAAATGCTTTGAGTTCAGGCTCCCTCATCAGGTCTGTGATCCTGAAGCTTATCTGCCTGCATGGGCACGTAGGCTTTGTGTAGGTAGGATGAATTTCCCACCAATTCTCTTGCATCTAAGTCTGAGTAAGTCCGTATTCACATGGCTTTTTCCTTTCCAGTGCCTTCAGTTTTCTGATTATTGGCTGACAACTGGAGCAGGTGTGGGTGGAAGAAGGGATGCTGCCGAGCATCTGACACCACAGCACTGTCACGGCTGTCAGCGGTGGCACTGAAGCAGTCACATACCTGAGCGCTGCTTTTAAAGCTGCACCTTCCCGCAGGACTTAGGATATAGAAAAGCGTGCAGCTGTGCTAGCAGCTGCTTTCATTCTCATTGCTGTAACTGTGAGGATGTTCATTTTCTTCTAGAAGGTACACAGCTAGACCATGGCTAGTTGATAAGTGTTTCAAGCAAGTAAACTAGATCCAGTATAAAGTGTTTTCCAGTTTAATTCTGGGCCTGGATTTGTTTGCTCTTTGAAAAGGAAGCGGGGAAATGTAAATAAGCGTGTTAACCTCTGGAGAAGAGTTGTGGCAAAGTGGTACATCAATTCATGTAAGCTTTTTGCTGCCCACATCCATGACCCTGCAGTCATGCTGCAATATGCAAAGAAACCCATAGTCCAACCCTACCACCCCACCAGCAGTGTTTCCTGGAGCTCTGCCGAGCTTTTCCACAATTCTGCCAACCTTTTTCATGTCCGAGCTGATCTTCATAAGGCTGTTTCTAATAATCACCCTAGGTTTTTTCCTTGTTTCTTCTGCTGGCTTCTGCTTTTATCACAAAGGATTACTTTACGTCTTCACGCTTTAAAACACAAGGCAGCCTTTCTTCTGGATACCTGGATGTGCAACTCAAGTTTTACAAGTTTGTATTTTGGGGGCTGGGACATCTCTGGTCCCACAGTAACAGTTTTTCTCAGCATAGGAAACTGTGCTTGGTACAGTATCTATTGGAGATTTGGCACATATCTGGATGTTCATCAACTTAACCCTCACCCCAGTACTGATTTTTAAGGAAAAAAACAATCAGCTTCTTGGAATTATTTGTTACAGTCGAGCAGTCCGCCACCATTTCAGATTGGACTTGTCACTCATCCAAGTGCCCTGAAGCAATAGTTTTTCTTTGGGAAAGGGTCCTGGTGAAAGTCCTATAAACTTATTTGTGTTTTTATTCTGATCTCAGCCACAATTTTGTTGCACACTTGGTTATTAATTGGTTTTGCTTTGACAGCAAGTGGTTGAGTACTACACCTGCTGTGCTTGTATATTTCTTGCTGGTATTCATCTTTTTAAGGTATTTTTTAACCAATCCTCTAAGAAACATTTTTTTTCTTGATTGCCAGCTTAGTTGGCAGGCTTTATTTACTGAGTTTGTACTGAGGGATTTTTGCTACTTTATTGTTCGTGTCACAAGCCTAACATTTTTCTTGAAACTGGCAGAGTTTCACTGAAGTGTTTGGGCTTCAGCAGCTGATTTAAATGAAACTTTGTGAAGGAGCAGAGCTCTCAGGATGCTGTGCTGCCAGGCAGAGAGGTTATCTGCTAGTATCATACCTGCTGCCTTGTGGAGAGCTCACTTCTGCAGAACCCTGTCTTGACCCAGTGCCTTGCTCAGAGCCTGGCTGCAGCGCGATGATGGGGGTGAGCTCCAGGAGTAGATGGACTGGGCTGGCCAGGTCTGAGTCCAGCTGGGGATGGAGACTAGAAAACTGTGGCTCAGCACCACATTTCTCTGTAATTGTTCTATCTTTCTGACTTTATTTAAAAAAAAAAAAAAAAAAAACCTTATACATCAGTGGGGTAGAGCAGGGTTGCCTACTAGCACTAATGGGAAAGCCTGATGAGGGGAGATGTCTATGCATGCCTTTGCACTGCAGCACTGAGCAAAACAAATGCTGTTTTCCCTTTTTATTTTAAATCTCACTTTATATTTCCAGTGTGCTAGTAAAACTGTCTCTTGAAGTAGTCCCTGTGTCTGAAGGAAAAGGAAATTGTATTTTACGGGAGCTTTTCACTCTTTAAGCATCTCATTTGAATAAAGATGTTTCCACAGAGTGCTCTTTAAAGTGTACACCTCATCTGCATGCGATGGGTAGGCTAGTTTTTCCTCTGAAATATGACAGTCAGTCCTAAATTGCCTACTTAGAAGCTACAGATGATAATTAAGGAGAAAGTAGCAAACTCAGTGCTTTACAGCTATCTTTCTTTGGAAAAAGCCTATGTCAATATTAGCACATTTCTGTGCTGGAATGTACCAGTGTTCATTTTTTTTAACCCATTTGTAGTAAGCCTTGCTTCAGAATTCAATGGAAAATGTGTTCACCAAAAGATTATAAATGTCGGTCATTGCTGGGAGACAAGGAGCTGCTGATAAATAGGTCTTTAAACTTTAGTAGTCATCTGCAATGCTGGCTTCAGGCAACTATGGAAGTTTCTCCTCTCGGCAGTCTTTGTCAGCTTCTTTTAGCATTGTTTTAAAACCCTGTTGTTCTCCATGCATGTTGGTGGACACTCTGTAGAAATGACCATTGCAGAAATTACCAAAATGTCACTGACTTTGTGGAGGTGGTGTCTGCTGCAGAAAACGGAGAATGTTGCTTCTTAAATCTTCATTGAGTTGTAGAAGCTTTTCTTTTGACACTCGAAGCAATTGGATTCTCAATGAATGTGGATGGTATTGATCTGCAGACTAGCTTACTTTGCTTTGTAGATGCTCTATTTTATGCTTAACACTGTTTTGGTGTAAGAAAAATTCTTTAATACTTTAACTGTAACTTGATCTTAAAGTGGAAGTCACTTTTGGATTTCTTAACATATGCAGCTTTTTTCCTACTTGAATTTTTAATATATATTCATGAGTAGTCTCTACAGCATTGTATGGTGATGGTGTTTTATCTGTTCCGGCCACAAAGGCTTTTTCTAAAAGTCAAGCTTTTTACGACTTCCCTTGCAGTTTTTTTTGCCTATTTTCATGCTGCCGATGCAGAAGCAACCAAAGCAGAAACCCTTTGGCTTTGCTTGGTGTTTGATCCCATACCCCAGGCGGCAGTGATCAGACAAGTCCTTCCCCTGCTCCCAAATCTGCATTTGCAGTGCAGCAGCCCTGAAGGTTTCCCCAGAACCGTAGGGTCCCTGAGAGAAGGTGCTGACTTCTACTTTGAATGAAAACGTCTTGACTGGGAGTTTTATTGGAGTCATGCTGTAAAACTCCACAGAGGACTGAATTTGATTGCTTCTAATGCCTTAGGACAATATACTTGAAGAAATTATAGTTAAAATACAAAGTTAATGTGAAAATACAATACAAAGGAATGAATGTTGCTGCACCTTCTGTAATTGCTCTCGTATTTATGTCTGCTGGTCCTGAAGCTGAAATTGCTGCTTGCAGGGTTTATAGACCTAGATTAAACTGTATGTGAACCCTGCTTCTTGCAGGGCAAAGAATTTATGGTTTGGGGTGATTCTGGCTGAACACCCAGTGATACCCATGAATTTGGATTGACTTCATGCAGAGTTTGTAGCCTGTTAGATTGTGGGAGGCAAGGTGAGATGGAGCTGGTGTAAATCTCATAAACTGTTGAGAGCAGCCATGGAGTGTGTTGGCAGGTGCAGGAGGGGGGGCTCAGAGCTCCCACGTTGCTCCATGTGGATGCACTGCCCAGGGGCCTGGTGTGCCCCCTGCCCAGGAATGGTCTCATTAGATTCAGCTGTTGTTTTTTAGGAGCTTGCCTTACGCTTTCTTTTTCTTAAAATATAACCTTAAAAGTTGAGATCTTCATAGTTTTTTTTTCCACGTGTGAGCTTTTGTTCAGCTCTGACAGGCTTGCTGCTTTGCGAGCTGGCTCCCATGGCTGGCTGGGGGAGAGGGCAGCCTGTGGGGGATGGATGGGCTGTGGGATCCCCCAGGTCTGCGCTGTGGGACTGGGTACAGTTGGGCAGGTGCAGCAATGCTAACGTGTGCCTGTGACATTTCCAGGCCTCCTAATTTGCATTGTTCCATGGACACAGTGACATTTCTAAAGGATAATCAAGGGTTACTCTCTTTCAGAAACAGTAGCCAAGCTTCCTGGTGGCTAGGAAGCAGTTGGCCCCAAGAAAATTGCTTAGTGAGGGGAAATCCCACCAGCCTGTACTGCAAAGCCTGATCTGAGAAAGTATTTGGGTTTGCAAAGACTGGTGGAGGATGTCTTTGACTGCTGTGCTCTGCTTGCATGGAAAGGGAAAGTGTGCCTTTCTGAGGAGAGCTGTGAAAGTCTCTCGGGAGATAAATCTGGGTCTGGATGTGGGCTTGGAATTGGGGTTGGGATCACCCACTCAGCCTTGTGAGTGCTTGCAGCAGCATGTTCTATAAAGAGCCGTTTTATTTCCTTTTTGGTGTTACGATGGATTTCCTTTTTGGTGTTACGATGGAGTACTAGGGCTTGGATCGCTGTTACGGGCGCAGTCTGGGGAGGCTCGCTGCTACGAGCAGCGTGTGGCTGGGACGTCTTCCTGCAGGAGCGTGTGGCGAGGCTGTTGCTGCTCTCCAAGAACTTTGTGGACACCTCCACTGGTAGCAGGTCCCACGAGAGGGCTCCCAAGCTGTGGACACCACCAGGGACAGGGCTCTGTCTTAATGAGGATGTCCTTATTCCAAAGCCTTTAGACTTCATCCTCCAAATGGTTTTATTCCTTCCCTTCCCGGAGACCTGGGCACCTTGGATGCTCCCTGTCTCTCTGTGTTAAAGAGAAGAGATAGGAGGTGGGGGATGGAGGAGGCTGGAGCAGAGGACATGCATGCCACATGGCTCTGGGCAGGCTTCATGGCTGTCCAGCTGTTTGTGGCTGTTCCATGGCTGTTCGTGTGCTGCTGGTGCTGGGGGAATTGCCACCTCTCTGTGCACGCACCGTGTGGTGTTGAGACAACTGTGGCTGGCAATTTGTCCTATTAAAAACAGTGGCCTAACAATATAGCACTGGCCACATGTTTGCACTGAGTGGGGACTGGGAACCTGACACATTAAGAAAGTGAAAACATGGAGGGGGAAATACTTTTCCAGTATTTTGACTTGACATAAACAAGAAGAGAACATAGACTGGTAGGTCTTTAGGATATTCAAATGTCTGGGACAGAAGTTAGGAATAAATGTCTGCAAGATGAAGTGTGTATGTTAAGTGTGAAACTACTGATGATGCTGAATAATCCTGAAGAGATTTGGGCTTTTTTTGGAGCAATTGAGAAGACAGAAATTCAAAGTGAAATGCTTTCAAACCCTCTTTGATCAGCAAACTTTTTTTTTTTTCTCTAGAAAGCAAAGAAACAAAAGACCAAGCTTGGGTTGCTGAGTCAGATGGAGATATTTTTTTCCAATTTCCAGAGAAAAATGAACTGATTTTGTAGTGATAGATGTGGCAGAAAATAGTGTCCTGAAGTCCAGCTCTGCTTCCTTAAAGAAAAGCAGCAGGGCTCCCAAGCAGCACTACAGCTGCTCTGGAAGAAGGGTCTGAAAGCACCTCTGGACTCTGGGGAGACTAAAAGGGGGAGGCTGCTTTTGGGGGACAGATAGTGAGGTATGGACAATTGCTAGGACACCTAGGAAATATGGGTAAGCACCTCACAATTTTTGAATGGCTGTGGTATGTTCAGACAGTGCTGGGATAAGCTATGGCAGATGGGCAGTGGGAAATGTAGGGGACTGAATGGTCAAGCAAATGCTAATTCTCTTATCTCATGGGGAAAAAAAAAAGCTGTCAGTGCAGGCTAGGGAAGAAACAGTCCTGTCACTCTTAGCGAAGGGGTGGAAAACTCAGCTTTTGCCAAAACATCATAGGTGCAAAAGGGACAGGGAACAATCACCTCTGTGGTACCTGCTGTCCTGCTGCTGGGCTGAGCTCCTCACATCCCCCCAGCTGCCCAGGGGTCTATTAACACTTCAGGTATTCGACTTTGAAAGGCTGGAGAGAACTTTGGTATTAACGGCTTGAAGCAGATCAAATGTGGCATTAATGGGCTGGCTGCCTCAAAGAGAGAGTGACTTCAACAGCTCTGGGAGGCCTGGATACAAAGACTCAGAGCCCAGGGGAATTACTGGATAATGGCTATAATTGGGAAATAAAAATAAAAAAAAAAAGATGGAGAGGTGGAGGACAACTGCTTAGCAGTGGCTCCCTCTGCATGTGTTCATGGTGTGTATGAGAGCTCGCAGCACGGCTTTGCAGGGTTCCACCCTACAGCAGTCTGTCCTCAGAGAGCAGATCTGGGGGAGGAAGAGGAGGAGGAGGAAGGTGCAGAGCTCAGATCCAGCCACCCTCCTGAAGGCTGGAAAGAAACCTGTTTCTTGCCGTGTGGGCAGCCTTTTGGATAGCCAGGATTTAACACCAAAAATGTAGGGATGTCCAATGCCAGGGGAAATGTTCTTTGCGGTGAGGAGCAGTATGTGCACTGCTTCCTCCTTGAGGGTGTGCTGTGAAGGATGTTGTGGCTCTGGAAGAGTCAGTGGACCTTGATTTCATTAAAGAGAAGGCCTTTCCTTCTCAGGCAGATTTCTGCTTTCACCTGAGTATTAAAGGTCACTTTTAAAGTATTTTTCTTCCTGCAAGGAGCATCTCCAGGGAATGATGGGCTCCGCTGTGAGAGAAAAAGGTCCCATTTATTAGTGTTCTTCAACTAAACCTACAAAAAATCCGCATCTGGCACTTTGAGAAGGTGCATATGTCCAGGGACTGGCTGGCTCGGGATGCTGGTGGGAAAGCACATCAGCACAGTCCTACAAAATGAGGGACCTGTGGTGTTTCTAGGGATGACTTGAAAAAATGCTTTCTCTTTGTATGCAGGGAGAGAAAAGCAAAAATTCCCATCACGTTCTTGTCTTGCCAGAGCAGCTTTGTCCTGTGTATTTCAGCCTTTCACTACTGTATTTTGAAATATCACTTATCCTTTGTTTTGGAGATTACCAGCCAAGATAAACATTTTTGCAACAAATTCCTCTGCAGGCACTACCTGCAGTAACTAATTTCCAGCGGTGTGTTTCTCCGATTGCTTTGCAGACAGTAAATACAATTGACAGTGTGACTACCAGAAATAAGTGAGGGGGAAAAGAAAGCCTGATGCAAGGATAATGGATCTTTGAGCTTTTGCAAGCGCGTGTGTGGGTGTTGCAGATTTTGTTCAAGCATGTCATAGACGGGTGGGGGGGGGGTGGATTACAAGATGCTATTTTCAGAAAATAGGACAATCTGCCAAAACAGATTTTTTGTCATGTTTTTTTCACCACATCCTAGTAAAGAAATGGAGAAACACTAACCCCCATTGAGAATTTTCAGAGGCAGAACTTTATCTGTTATTTATTAATCTAGGCACTGATCAGAGCCCGGGAGAGGAAATCTCTGCCTGTTCATCAATAATACTTGAGCACGCACTTGCTGTTAATTGCATGTTCTGTTGGTTTCAAGGCTCAGCCCTGAGTGCATTGCTGAAGGAGGAGATTTCCTGAAACGGAGGAGATCAGATCACCCTGTACACGCTCCTGCTTGGGCTCTTGTCCTGTGTCTGCTGGTAGAATGGGATGTGGGATGAGCTGGGCCCTTGGAGCAGTTGGCTCTGTCTGCTTTTGTGCTCCAGGATCATCAGGTGGCCTAGGCTGCTGGAGAAAGAGAGGGCCCATAATTAAAAGCAAATTGTCTTGAATATTGTACTAAGGAAGTTCAGCAAGGAAAGGCAGCTTCACATTTACATGGAGGGAGCACAACTTCTGTTCCCCACGCACATGTAGCAGCTGTAGCTTTGTTCGGCGTGCCTGGCTTCATGTATTGTTTTCGGAGTATGAGTAATTAGTGTCTGAAAACCTAACCGCTCTTTGCTGTCGGGGAACAATGTAAAAATCCTTTTTTTCCACTGTAAAACATTCCTACCCTCTTCTGATCTTGTCAAGCCAGACAATACAGCTGTCTTGTCATCATATTTCCCACGGCAGCGGAAAGTTTGCCAAGTGGTAGAAATCTCACAAGCCCTTAATTACCGTGACTTCATCAGTGCGACTCAACTGCCTTTGGTGGACTCTGCTTCAGATTCGTGTGAATTGGAGGGAAAACAGACCCAGAAAGCCTGGTTATGGTGGTGCTGTTAGCAAACAGCCCCAGTGGGTGGAGGGTTGGTGTTAGTAGCGATGAGCTGCGAGGCTGCCCCTAGCAATGCCCCGCTGGATGCGGGCTGTAATGTCACATTCCTGAGTCATTGTTTTTACTTCTCAATTAATAACACCTAGCACAGCACAAGCCAAAAAGCATTGTCCAGCTCAGGTGTTGAGGAACCTAGGAAGAAAGGTTTCCATGACTTTTTTCCCCTAATTAGGTAAACAGTGAAGTGTTTCTTATTTGTATTATCAGTCAGTGAAAATCACTTCTGCTAATGCAGCCCAGCAGCATTGCTCAGATGTTAACAAAGTGCAAAGGATGTGATTGCAGAGAGTTGCTCTCAGGGCTCCTGATTTCCTCTAGGAAATGGAGAGGTGAAGATGAAATGCAGGGGCGGTGCTGGAGATGGAAAAGCAGCAGAAGGAAGACACTGGCCAAGGATGACTCGGAAGAAAAGGTGGGGTGGAAAGAATGAGAAATGAGAGAAGATGAAAGAAGAATAAGTCAGAGGAAATAGGAGGCATAATGGGTAGAATCACATTGAAAGTGGGAGGCAGAGGTAGAGGCAATTAATTTTTTGAGTCATCACCGAGCAGTCCTGCCCCCAGAAAGGCTGACTCAGCAGCACTGGTGGAAAAATTCGAGCTTCCAGATCAAAGAAGACTTGATTAGTAAACCCAGACTTTTTATCACTGACCCTCCTCTGTCTTAAAGGAACTTTCAAAATGCATCTTGAAAAGCCAATGTCCTCCATCACTGCCTCAGGGCCTCCCTCATCCCTGCCACAGCCTCCTCTTCCCAGGTCTGTGTCATGGATTATTTTGGGGTCATTTGCACCGAGATCTCAGTTGTCTGGGCAGAGGTGTGGTGTCCCCAAGAGACACCAATTATCGCACATACTCTTAGAGGCTAGAGAAATCTAAAAAGAAAAGCTAGTGAATAAATATAACTTGATGGAAAAGTTCTGCTGTGATCACAAGGTACCTGGTATCACTGACAGATGCTTGGCCAGAAAAGCACCGCTGGGAAGATAAGAGTAAGATGTTACCATCGTGATTCAGAACTAAGATGCAGCCCAGAAAATAGGGAATGGAAAAGGAAAGTGGTGCTGGTTCCTTTGCTGTGTTGCAGCCAGGCTGGTGGTGGTGGGCAGGATGGGGCTGTGGTGATCAAGGGCAGCCCAAGGGGCAGGGCTGAAATGGTGAAATATAGTCAGACTCCAGGAAAAAGAATAAAACTACCCTAAAGATCTGTTTTACATGGTGAAATATAGTCAGAATTGCTTTGTTCCCCAGAGCAGTAGGATTGTATTTAACGTAGCTCAGCCTGGTTCCGTGGTGTTTGTGACAGTAACTTGAGGGCCAGAGCAAGTCTCCAAAGTCTCTTTGCAGTGTGAGGTGGTAACACAGCACCGTGCGGCTCCATCAGCACGGCACGGCCTGGCCTTCCCACATCACATCATGCATTTCAAGCCTTTCTGTAGTCCTGGCGATGGTTGAAATGAAGCCACTTTCTCTCCAGGTTGCAGAATGGGCATGGCAGGCACTAGGAAACCTTCCTTTTCCTCTTCTCCACATTTAGGAAAGGGCAACAAGACCTAATAAAAAACCGTGCGTGCACTGATGCCACAGAGCTTTGCAGCCACGTCAGGAAGCTGTTGGATGTGTTCGGAGGCATCAGTCTCACGTGTGCAGCTCTCATCAGACTTGGCTGCGTTCACAGGGAAGACGAGGCAGCCACTGCTTGTTTCCGTGATCTAGGCACACGTTTCGTGCTTCCACGCCACGCTACTACAGTGACAGGAGCTCGGGGAGGGAAGTGCCCGAGGCAGATAACTGGCGTTATGCATCAGCCACTGATGAAAAGGTTCTGCCTACACGTTTGGATACATTTAGTTCGGACCAGGAAATAAAAGCCATGCAATCCTCCCATGTCCATTAATCCATCCTCAGTGATTCCTGCCGCGGGTTCTTTGTTTTCCCCTAGGGACCAAACTTTTTATTTAGTCATACATTCACAGCTGCTGCCGCCGGTGGCTCGCTGCTGCGCACATTAATTGCCCTTGAGCAGAAGAATGTCTCCCAAAAGGACTCATCCTTTCTCAGCACCAGATCATAACTTCTTTAATCGCTGATGTTGACTTTCTGCTGGCTTTGTCTCTTCTGCTCTCCCAGCTCAGAGCAGAACTGCAAGATCCCTCATCAGGCCCCATGTCCCCACTGATGCTAATCTGGGACACGCAGTGGTACCAGCCAAAGCACACACTCACATACACCCAAGGGACCCCATTTCTCTTTCTGAATCAGAAATTAAAATTATTAGAGCAAAGAAGGCTCTGGCAGGAGCTGTCAGACACCCACAAATCTATTAGCGTGGTGGCTGATTGCGAACGGTGTGTGAACACAAGCTTTGATTGCTAAAACCAAGGCATGCAGGCTGTTTCTTTGACTTGAGTTGTGTATTTTTGCTGCAGCTTGGCTTTAAAAACCTTCAGCATAGAGGGCTCTGTACAGCTCACAGCCCCACGACCCAACAGCTACTGGTAGCTGTGCATTAAACTGTTTTACACGAGTTTTGAGATTCCAAAAGTAGGTATCCCATGCTACTGATAGAGAAGATAAGACCTGTTCTCTTTTTCCTTGACTGTAAGAATTCAAGACTCAAATGACTTCTCGTGTCACCCTTTTTCAGTTGTTGCCATGGCAAAGCCCCAGAGCAGGTGAGTTGTACCAAACCACTGGAACTGCAACTTTTCTCTCAGATTGATTAAAAGTCTGATGAAAACATGTGTGCAGGTTCTGGGTCTCACCCAGAAGCAACCTCACGTGTATGAGCAGCCCCAAAGAGCACAGCCCACGAGACTGCTCTCGGGGCCAGTTATTCAAGCAGGAGATCCATGCGCATCAGGAATGAGACAGGGAAACGGCAAATATCAATGTATTTTTATTCAGGTAATGGTTCTCTATTTCTGTGCTTCACCTGCTGCTCTTTGGAATATTTTCCAGGTTGCATCAAGTGAATTTTGATGCTCCCACTTGTGAAGGGAAGCGCCGAGAAAAGCTCTCCTTGATAGGGGACTTCTCCTCTTCTGCGGAGTTCTTCGTCACCATCGCGGTCTTTGCCTTCCTCTACTCGCTGGCTGCCACCGTGGTTTACATCTTCTTCCAGAACAAGTACCGTGAAAACAACAGGGGACCTCTAATTGTAAGTGTGCAATTACTGCTGGGTGCGGCTGATTGACTTTTCTTTGAAGAATTACATGGTTGTTTTTCCAGAATTACCACAAGCACCCAGCGCATTTGCCTCAGTGCTGGTTTAGGAGCTTCCTCACCTTCCAGTTACCACTATATGCACCCATCAAGCTGTGCCTGTTTGTGCCTTTATTTTTGTTTTTACTGATTCTGAAAGGGTCATAACAAGAAACAAGTAATGATATGTATTCATTTTCTTATAAATCAAGGCTGTAAAACCCATGACAGCTATTTTGTTCGAGATCTCCCTTACCTTTTAATCCATCGTGACCTGTGACAGACCTCTTGGTCTTGCTTGTGCTCCAATCCTCAGCTGCATGAAGTTTGGCCAGGTCCCTGCATCCACAGGTTTTAGGGGCACGTCACGCTGCTAGAGGGAATGCTCTCCTCCTTGACCATGAGAATAAGGTTACACTAAAGGAAAGGAAATACCTTGCTCGAGTGTTGGTGTGAAGAGAGCAATTCAAACAGAAAGTGAATTTTTAGTCAAGATTTGGCTAAGGAAAAAGTTGATTCTCTATTTCAGAAAATATGAAGTTTAACACTCCCAGAAATGAGGCATTTGGGTGAGACCTGTTTCTCAAATGACTGAAAGTCACCAAAAAATAACATCAGAAAAA
This sequence comes from Anas acuta, assembly GCF_963932015.1. Classification (NCBI taxonomy): domain Eukaryota; kingdom Metazoa; phylum Chordata; class Aves; order Anseriformes; family Anatidae; genus Anas; species Anas acuta. The sequence goes on along the minus strand of NC_088989.1, from coordinate 7,475,495 downwards.
CATAATAGGAAGGAAAATAAATCACCAACTCAAAAAGTCTGTACCTGATAAAGGAAATAGCTCCAGTAACAGCAGGTGGAAGATAAAACTGTAGGAAGGTAATCTTGGCAGTTTTGAGAGATTTTCTTGCTGCAAGAAAATGTGAGTAATTTAAGGTTGCATCCTTTGAAACTGATGAATTGATACAGAAGTAAAGGTTCTCAGTCTGCATTAAAGGGAATGAAGCCTCTTCCTTTGGAAGTCTTTGGGACTTTCCCTCTCACCCTGAAGAATTAAGGAGGAAGGAAGGGAAATCATCACAGTAAAAGGAGAGGTAAACTGGGCAAGATGAAGGGGTCCCTACAGAAACAGTAAATAAATAGTGCCTTGCTTTGCTTGATTCAGTATCTCATTTCAAACTGCCTCATCAAGGGATTAGTTGCAGAGATCTGCCATTTTAACTTTCTTGTGGAAAATAATTCTTTTTTTCTGACCAGCCATGCTATCCTGCATAATAGAAAAAGGAACAAGATAAATAACACTAATATGTCAGCTTATGATGTTGCCATTTGCCATTGTCTAGGACTTTCCTGTCACAGCAGCTGCAGTTGTGTTTGTCACAGGATGCACGCTGCAATCCGCTACAGCTTCAGCGTGGCATTGATTTAATTTGTTCTGTGTAATGGATTGTAATTGAATCTACAGGTTAAATTTAACTGGTGTCTGTTACCAAAGCCGCTGTTTGCAGTTTTCCAGTCTTTAAACCAAGCCTAAGTGACCTTATTTGTTCTGAATATAAAGATGCTTCTGTGCCCTACAGCAAAAGCAGCTCCTGCTGGGGCAGGAGCCAGGCTAAGAGGTGCTTAGGGTTATGTCCAGTCACACCTACCAGGAGGGGAGTCCAATGTGCTCTAGCATCTCCTCTGTGCTGCCAGCTTTGGTTTGTTTTACAAAACAAAACAAAACAAAACAAAAAACCTCTTTACCTGGATCACATCCCCAGTGGTCTCCTCAGAGGCTGCCCACTGCAGCAGTTGGATACATCTGCAGCCTGCCTGGGGCAAGGAGTAGGTCCTGTGCAGTGGAGACTTAAGGAAAATTCAGGACCTAAAGCAGAGAAAAAACAGATTGAGCCAGAAGGGATTCAAGAGTGAAGGGACACTCAGAGTGCAAGCCATCTCCCCAGGGCTGCAGGGCTCACCTGAGGGATGTAATGTGTTGTGTAAGGGAGGCAGGCGATGCATCTCCCAGCTCTGGGAAGATGCCACCCTGCAGTGAAGCACCCATGAGATCACACCTGTAACAAATCAGATATTTGATAGAGATTGTTCCTGCCAAAGACAATCTCTGCAGAGATCTGGGTTACTTTGTGCATGCCTGAGCCACACTAGCAGTCACCCAGCGCATCAGCAAGGGAGGCAGAGCCGTCCTCTCGTCTCTCCTAAGTAGAGCAGATCAGTGGGTCAGGCTCTGCTGCCAGGCTACCAGGTTTTTGTCTCTTAGTGATGAGCTTGGGGATGGTTTTGTCTGTCCTTGCTTCTGCTGCAGAGCCTGATCACAATTTCGTATTTAAAACCCTTCCCATTTTAGGCCTTCTACTTCCTCTTGGCTTGGTAGCTGCTCAGTCTGGGGTGGCATCTGCCTTTCGGCTGCGCCCTTTCAGAGCTGGCTGCCTTTCTTCCTGACGACTTCTCAGGATTTGAAAAATAAGTATGATAGAAGTAGAGAGAGGAGAAAAAACAAAATCAAAAATCCCTTGCACAGGCAGTAAAGCACTATCAATGCATCCCAAATTGCAGCAGGCCTGACTGAATGCAGACCATATGACTGTGAAGAATTAAATGACCGCTTGGTCACAGGAAACTCATGGAGAGAATTTCAGTTACAAATGTTTTGCATTCACCTTGCTCACACAAATACAGGGAAAAGCAACTGCCTGTGCTGAGAGCTCAGCTGAGCATCACTTTAACTGTGGAAAAAATATTTTAATGTTCAGAGAGGAGTGAGACATCATGGCAGGGAAATATTCCCAGTACTTGGAGCTGCTAGCTCCTCCTGTGGCTGTCAGGATGCACTGTGCAGTGAGCAACAGTTGCAGATAATGTGTGTACCCTCATCTTGCCTTGCAGCCTCCACAGAGGGTCAATTTGGGTGGCTTCATCCTGGATAGATAAATCTGAGAGAAGACCTTGGATTGCCAATTCCTAAAGGAATGAGCAGAGTTTACCTGGGATTAAAGTTGCAGAGGGAAAACAGAGTTGTGTATACGTGTATATCTCTTGATTAGCATCCAATCAACTGATACAAAAGCGTAAAGTGATTTAGTCAAAAAAGTGACTGACATAACCCTGGAAAGAGATATTTCATTTTTGTAGTGATTATTTGATAATCTCATTATTGCAGTGCATAAAGATGCTTACAGGTAAGGAGATGAGGTCGTTCGCATCTGGAGTCCCATGAATAATCACATTAAGCAGAAAGCCATTTGGTTCTTTATGTATGTTGTGGACCAAGTGAGTAAAGTATACTGCTAATTCTCTCTTTGGAGGTGTCTTTGGTTAAACATGTTTAATTTCCTCTGCTTTGCCCTGCCTTCTTGAAATAAAATAGGCAAAGAATAGAGGGCCACCTGTAAAAACAAAGACTGATTTCTTTTTAGTGACATACAAAACAAAACAACAACAACAAAACCAACAAAAATGTGAATAACCTGAATAGTTCTTTGCATTTCAAAGAGCTATGTCAGCCCACTTCTGTCATCTCTTTCTCGAAGCTCTGTGACCTTGCTGCAACCACTGGTGCCTCCCAAAGAGCCCTGCGTGTCTCTGCTGTCAGAGAGCTCCCAGGGCTGCAGACTGCAGCAAGAAGCATGTAACTGGCTCAAAGCTGGGTTCTGCAGGAAACCCAGGGTGGGACTTTGTGCAGACCAAGGGGCAAACAAAGAGCAAGGGGAGCCCAACGCTCTGCCCCGGGATGCAGCAACGCGCACCTTGCCTGTGAGCTCAGAAGCTCCTTGGGGAGATGCACAAGTGATGTTGGAAAAGATGAAGCAGGTTTTGCTACCAAAAAAGAGCTATATTGTAAGAAGGTGTTTGTCACCTGCAGCCACTGGCTGCTTTCCCAGGCTGGGGCTCTCGTGGAGGGGGTTGGTGGGGTGGTTCCTGTGTGACCATGAAAGCCAGGTTTTGGAGTGGTTTGTCCTGCCTGGTACCATGCTGGCCGGGGCAGCAGGGAAAGCAGGGACATGCATTACAGCTCCCTGGGGATTGTTGAAAGTGCTGAGATGTTTAGAGCAGGGAAAGGCACCTGCTGCTTCATGGAGTAGTGCCTTCTGCAGGCGGGTTTGGCTGGCTGAGGGCATGCAGTGTGCTGGGGTTCTGGATCCACTTCTCACTGCTGCCCCAAAGTCAGGAAACTGGCAAAAGCTGGTGGCTTGATAGCAAAGAGAAATGTTTTGATTACGGTGAGAGGAAAAGGCACATTGACAGTTCTATTCTAAATCATACAATGGATAAAATTGTCCCAATTAGGCATTTTTGGCAAAGTTGGTAATAGGAAGTTTCAATGTGAATAAGGCAGCAAGATTTTTTTCTTGTTGTGAATACTTCAAGCTCTTAAAAATTCCCTCCTTGGATATTCTGCATATTTTAAATCTTGTTTTCTGCTTTCTCCTACATGTTCCTATTTTGCTTTCTTCCCAAAGGCACCTGTAGGCAGACCAAAGTATCTCAGCTGAGATCTGAAAAAGAAACTTCACAATTAGAAGAATAGAGTAACCATACCACAATACACACCAAAGAGATCTGTAGGCATCGTTTCAAGACAACAGCTACAAAAATTACTTTGTTCCAAAGGAGGGAAAAAAAAAAAAAAAACATGCTATGGGGATATTAAACATTCAAATGCTAGATTTGTTTTAGTATGCAGGCACTCTGGCTTTAATTACCAAGGAGAAATTCCCCAGATAAACATTAAGCCACAGAACAGCTTAGCTTGAAATTCACTTTTATTTTCAGCATGTCATTATCTTGTAACTCTGTTCCACCCAGAGCTGTGAAAATGTTCAGCCAGGAATCCAAACCCACTTGAAAACAAGAAAGGTTCAAGTCCCAGCCAAAGCTTGAAGGTTAGCAAAGATTCAAAATAAATAGGGAAGACACAAGTTTGCTCTCGTCATATATTTTGTTCCTTGCACAGTGCAGAAGAGATGCAGCAAATTCTCCAGTCACAGAATCGTGAAAGGGTTTGGGTCAGAAGGGGCTTTAAAGACCATCAGATTCCAACCTCTCTGCCCCATTTGGAGCAGAAAGGCTTGTGCTTGTGGCTGAAGACCACCCTGGCTTTAGTCCCTGCAGTTTTTAAAGTGGTGTGAATCCTTCAGACTGCAGCACCGAGGTCAGTGTGTGCTACGTGAAATGCTGGAGCAGCTCACAAGTGATGCTCGTGAGCAGGATGGGTCCAGCCAAGAGCCTGACGGCGTGAGCTGGAGAGAGGGTCTGAACCCCTCTGCTGTAGGTACTTGCCTGGAGAGCTTTGCTCAGTTTAAAACTTTCCTCTTTTGTGCAAGTTTCATCTTCCGTGTTACATTAGTTTTGGTCTAATTGTCTCTCCCTTGAATTTCTACCTACTGTGTTTATTTTATTGTTAAGGCACTGATTCCAGAGCTTGATTTCACTTGGAAAGCATAACAGCGTGGTGATGTTGAGAGATAATTCATTATTGTTTAAGAAAAATATTCCCCAAACCCCTCGTACATCCTAGTTTATTGGGTTGATGGAAGCCAATATGTGGGCTTGGCAGCCAGGTACGTAACGCGTCAAGTCTCATTGCAAGAAAAAAGCATATACCATCATAATTCATAGCTTAGCAAGTATTTGGCATTTCTACCAGCTGGAATTTTTAGGAAAATATTTTAAATTGAGCTGTTGCCTCTAGGAAACCCATTTCTCATTCTGTTAGTGCGAGGACACAAAGCGTACGATAATTTTTCTTGCTGGAAATCTCCCTGAGAAGAGAACACACCGTGGGCTACGTGCCTCTGCCTACACCGGGTCCTGCTGGGCGCTAAGATAGTCGTCAGCTCCCAGCCTTCGCAGCACGCCCTCCCAGAGGGCCTGTTTGGGCAGCACCAAGGGAGGTCGGAGGAACTCAAAGCGCTGTGGCAGACACAGGCCTGCAGAGAATAAGTTGTGGCACTGTTTAAAAAAAGGATGTATCCTTTGGGAAGCATCCAAGCACGCTTAATTTAATCCCATCTGCGTGAGCGGAGCAGTCCTTTGTTCAGGGCTCACTCGAGTGGCTGGTTCATCTCCTGCTGCCTCTCCCATCGCAGAGGCTCGCGTCCACGCTTCGTGCCATGGAGAGCCCAATCCCCAGGGTGTCTGTAGAAAAGGAGACTGATTTTTCCCAGAGGATCCCTTATTTCTTTGGATACAGACCCTAAATTCTGTGTTCTTACCAACCGTTTTCTCCTCCTTTCTCGCACACCTTTACTTTGTAGGGGGAAAGGGGAAGCAGCCCCCACCAAGCTGGGGTATCGAGCCGCAGCAATGCAGTCAGCGGTATGTTAGACTTTGGCACCTCCACCATCTGCTGTGGGCTGACAGATGGGATGAGAGATGACAGCAGAAAGGCTCTTCTGTTTTAGCAAGACACAAGAAAGCTTGAAAAATCACACCTCCTCCCCCTTCTCCCCCCAAACCCACACAGCAACAGTGTCACTTGGCCACTTGTTCTGGCCAAGACAAGGAGAAGTTTATGCCTGTGCGTGCTCCTGAGAGCCTTTCGAGGGAAAAGTGAGCAGAGTGGTTCAGAGCAGAGCTGCTGGGAGTCGCTGCAGCCTGGAGGCACCGCCGCACCTTCTCCCCTCTTCTCTCATCGATGGGGATTAGGAGCAAAAGCGCTGCCGGGACAGGGGAGCTGAGCAGTCTCTGTGCTTGGCAAGGCTTTCTGTTTATTTGTTTGCTCGTCATAATTAGCGGCTGCACAGTTCATGCAACAGGGACATTTGGCCTTACCTGTAGCTGGTGAGAAAGCTCCTCATCTGGTAGCTGAGGATTAGCCAGTTCCAGGTTCTGCCTCAGATGCTGCCGCCGGTGGAAACAATTCCCATTGGAAACCCACAGCCCTCAGGAGGGCCAAGCTCCTTTCTGGGCATCTGAATTTTTGAATTGCACCAGACATCCCAAACAGACAGATTCCCAAGGCAGCTCAGCACCCTGCATACTGTCCATGTGCTTGTAAAGCTGCCCTCTGGCTGGAGATGTTGATGGCAGCCACAGGGCACATCAAGTTCTTCTGAAAATTAGTGCTGTAGGTGATGACAATAATCATGACCTGTTGCAAAATAACAAGCTCTTATTTGTTTATTTCTCTCTCCTCTGATGCAAGCTTTCAGTTTTCTGGTGATTTTTTAACATTATTTTTCTTCTCAATGGACACACCAGTATAATGCTCCCAACTGATTTGTCTTTTAGGATTTCATTGTGACAGTGGTCTTCTCATTCTTGTGGCTAGTGGGCTCATCTGCTTGGGCTAAAGGACTGTCAGATGTAAAGATTGCGACCGACCCAGACGAGGTGCTATTACTGATGTCAGCCTGCAAACAGCAGTCCAACAAATGCTTGCCTGTTCGCAGTCCTGTTATGTCGAGCCTGAACACTTCGGTTGTAAGTGGATTTGATTGTTTTCACCGTTACCTTGCAAATGTACTTTCATCTCTTTCACCCGTGTGTTGATCCAAATTAGCTAATGTAAACCTGTTAGCTGAAATGCCATCAATGGAAATAGGAGCTTGCCGCAGGGAAAGGCAGAGCCTGACTCAGAGCAGGTGCTGTGGAGCAGCAGTGGGATGAGTGTGAAGGGCAGGAGCTTGGAGGAAGCAACGTGCCTTTCCAAGCAAGTCCATCAGCCTGCTTGCTTGTAAGCTGCCCAGCTTTAATGCTTTGGAAAAGAAGTCTGTGCTGTACTTAAGGAAGGAAAGGTTTTGTGCCTGACAGATTCCTTTAAAAATCCTCAAAAAAGAGCAGTATAAATCAGTCTCTGTGTTTAAATGGCATGTTTAAATGTCATTTCAGTACTTAGAAAATGTTTGAAGAACAAAATAAATTATTTAAAGTCAGCTGAGCAATTAATTTCTCTCTTTTAAAAATATTTCCTTCCCATTTTATCTTTTCAATGTTTCTTTAAACTAAATTATGTTCTCAAACAAACAACAAAAAATTAGCTGAAAATGCCAACCTTGTTCTAAAACAGCAGGGGAAACGCACTTAACCTAGCGACCTAGAGCTAAAGGAGGTGAATTTAGGTGTTTGCTCCACAGCTGAGGAACCTTTCTGGCAGATTTGGGGAGAAGGACTGACTGGGAGCAGCCCTGCCTTCTCCAAGGACCACGCAGGGTCCCAACCATCAGGCTGGGCGGTGACACCACAGCTGTGGGGTGACGAGATCCTTTTCTCTCCATCCAGGTCTTTGGATTCTTGAACTTTATCCTGTGGGCAGGCAACATTTGGTTTGTGTTTAAGGAGACGGGCTGGCATTCCTCGGGCCAGCGGCACCCTCCAGACACCATGGAGAAGCAGTCCAGCAGCTACAACCAGGGTGGCTACAACCAAGACAGCTACGGGCCGGCTGGGGGCTACAACCAGCCGGGCTCCTACGGGCAGGTGGGTGACTACGGCCAGCCCCAGAGCTACGGCCAGAGCGGGCCAACCTCCTTCGCTAATCAAATCTAAGGTTTCACACAGCACAAGCTCTTACATCCCTCACACACAGAGCGTTTAACAGGTCTAGAGTTTCAGCGGCACCAGGTTTTTAAGGGTTTCACACAAATTAATACTACAACACAGTGTTCAATGTCGATTGAAGATCTTGCCCTACCTTCTGAGGTGGATGGGAGGTGGCCCGTGGCTGGGGCTGGCATTTTTAGCCCCTGACTAATGTCAGGAGTTGCACATTGCAGGTGGTGACCTGGAGTCCGTGTTCTAGTATGTTCTGTAGAGATAACTTTATGGTAGTTTTGTATGTGTTGAGATGGTAGAAGCATTTTGTAGCCACAAGTCTGTAGTATTTAATATGCATAATATAACTGAATTTCCTTCTGCATTTTGGTGACAAACAGAAGTGTTTTACTGTTATTTCTACTGATTATTCTGTATATCCATGCATGTAACATTTTCAAAACTGCCTGTCTGTGACTCTTTGGAGCATTTGTTTTGATTATATCTTCCGTTTCTTAAGGTTTTACTATTATTTCAATTAACCAAGTCATCTGTAATTTAGTGCATGGATAAGCAGTTTCATACTACCAAATGTCTGGACTGTGAAAATGGAACTTCTCAATTTCTGCCACTACACTTTGTTAAATGTCCGTTTAAAAGAAGTATGCATCTTTTATATATTTTGCAGAGTTGAATATATGGCTTACCCAAGTTCTGAATGCTTTGTAACAAAAATGTTTTTCCTTGAAATGGCATTCAGTAGTATATATGGTACCTAACCAATGTTTATTCCATTTAACTGAGCTAAGTATTCATTCTATAAATCACTATTTCTATGGATGTTTTGTGAATCTTTTAATGTGAGCTGTGGAGAATAAGGACCAAGTAACTGTGTTATATGTTTACAAAGGTATTTATTTAACTAAGATAACAGAGGTGCAGATATCAGTATATAAAACCACCTGAAGATGCCCTGTTGCTCAGTACAGCAAAACATGAAAAATGCATGTACTGTTGTGACTTCACAAAGCATAAATATTCCTCTCTACCCTCTTCTCATAAGACAGTCTTTCTATCCTTGCTGTTCAAAGATTGTTAGATATCCCTCTGTTCTGTTGCTGCTCTGAGCGCTAGCTTGGTGCCACTGGAGAATGTAACTGGATTGACCAAATAACCCAAGTTCAGAGAAACTCACCCGAAAATAGCCAGAGCCAGGTTCTTAGCCAGTTCTGATTTCTCCCTGGAAAATTCAGCCTGTCCTCACTATGGCATATGGGATGCATTGACAGAAATTAAAGCCTGAAGCACAATGTACTAATCCAAACTGATCATCTGCATTTCTAAATAAAAGTGTATCAGTATATAATCTTATTGTATGAGCTGTAATGTTGAAAGCATATTAGCTTAAAACAGCTTAGTTTCTTCTATGATTGTTGTAACCAGTTTATGGCTACTCGGTGGATGAATCTATATTGTGATATCTATTTGACCCTAATAAAGTTATTGCATACAATGCATGTTTTCAGAGTATGATAATATTAAAATGTCACTGCAAAATAACTAAGAAGATGGATAGAATATTATCTCTGTGCTTGACCTTATTGGTCATATTCTCACTGATTTCCAACACCTTTATGAGGTTTGTTTTAATGTTTAGTGGAGTACAATACTTCTACAGATGCTTGTCATTAAAGGTCACTATCACAAGTTTAAACAAAAATTAAACTGCAATTTAATATCTGCCCACCTCTATGCCTCTCTTTCCATCCGTCAGTAGGACTAGCCCTGTGCTGTGCTAACTGCACCAGTTCTGTGGATTGCTGGAAAAGCCGTTTTTCAACTCGAAGAAAAGACAAACTTGAGTAACTAAATGTCCTTGTATTCCAAATGGGATCAAAATCCAATTTTCTGGGTCAGTGAAAAAATTTATTTTGGCTTTCTGTTCTTTTGTTCCTTCATTTTTAAGTTTGGAAAAAGTTAAATATAGGCAAGTGAAAAGAAATTGAAATCTGTGCTTGTGGGGAGGGATGGGAATGCGCTGCAAGCTCTTCACATGTCATCCTACTTCCCCTCAAATCATTTTATTTTTTTTAATCCACTTTGTTGATCAGGACTATTGTAAACTGTGTACTCAATGCCTCTCTCTTAGAAGTAGAGGAGTACGCTTTTTGTGTGATCCAAATTTTTCTTCATCAACTTTTCCACCTAGGTGATTAGGGTCCCATTTCCAAACTTTTCTATGCTGCGTGTCAGAAACTTGAGTTTTGCTGAGGTTTGTTCCTGTGTTTCCAACAAGCTGAAATTCTTGTGTGACCATGTGAGCACAGGAACTGCAGTATAAGACCAGAGGTGTGAGACGTTGATTTATTTTGGGTATTACTTGTGTAACTCCTAATCTGAGCAAAGATTGTCTCAAGAAGAGCAGAACTGGTGCTACAGTTGACAAGAGTAGTAAAAAAGGTCCATGTTTTCATGAAAGACTTGCCTTTTGCTTTACTGATTGGCCACAGGTACACTATTACCTTGCTGCCACGCAGAACAGATGAGCTGGTGGTTGTCCGATAAATCCTTCAGGGACTAGCCTTCACTGTGAATTAGAAGGGATGGAAAATCTCTTCATCTACAGCTTTTCAGATTAATATACTCTGGCGGTAGCACAAGTGAAAACAAAAATGATACATGTACTTGTCTGTGTTACATAAGAAAATGTTTCTGAATGCTTCCTCTGTGTTCATCTGGATTCAAGTCTTATCACATCCTTTGGCAATCGCTGAGGAATTGGAAGTTTATTTGAACTGGGAATAGTGACTGTACAGCAGAATGTCAAGCAGCAAGACAGCAAAGACTTTATTTGATGTATCCTGGTTTTAAGACAAATAGCTAAGTAAACTCTAGCATCCTCTGTGAAACTGCTGCTGGCAGACCGATTGCTTTTCTTCTCCATCATTAGTGAGTATCTCTGCCTGTTAGTTAAGTAACTAGGTCAGCCTGGAAAAAAAAATAATATGTTACTTGAGCTTCTGTGCTGTCCCTCCTGTTTTCCCATGTGTTTCTCTTTATAGCCCATTTCTCAGTCACCCTGGATGGGAGCATATTTGCTTTATCAAGCGTAGCGCTGAGGAGGAGAGGCAGGTACCTCTATGAGTGCAGCAGGGAGGTGGGAGCACAGGACTTTCTCTCTGTGTGCCTCCCAGCCCAGCAAGAGGTATACTCACGTCTTGTTTGGGGATTTCCCCCTTTGCTCTTGACTGGGGAGGGAAGGATGTTGCAGAGCTGCAGCCTCATCCCCTCTGTGGGATGAGGAGAGGGGCTGGAGAGGGCAGGGAGAGTGGCTTTGGGTACCAGCTGCCTCTGCTGCCTGCTTTTCTCCCTTTTTGCAGATCAAAATCTGCATGTATGTGAACGGATGGGCTACTTAGTTTATGCTCTCCTTGGCTTAGCTATTCTTTTCCAGGATTACTTTCTATTCCCTCTTGCTACTAAACCCAAGAGCTTCTCCTCCTGGAACTTTTTAAGAGCAGCAACAATCTGTGTTTCAATATTAATATCTGGCACCAATTGTCCCATCATCCATCAGTGCATACATCAGTGTGAAGATTTGGATTTTGTTAGTGTTTTGCTGTAACATTTTAGTAGTTGAGCAGGGGGAGCATCCCTTTTGTCACATTTAGCAACCGGTTTCTTTTCTTACATTTTTATTGTTGTGTCTTTCTTTAATAAGATTTTCCATTTTTAATGAGTATGGCTGCCTTTTTAAAGTCTAATTGTCCTTTAGTAAAATGTGTCTCAGAGGGAAGGTTATTTGGTAATAATATTTTCAGACTTCACTCTGAAAATGAATGCCATACCAAAACGGTTGGGATCATGCCTTATATCTTTTTCATGTTAGATCTTCAGAGGCAGCGAGGGAGCTGGTTGCCTGCGTGCCAAGGACCCCCGTGGCCTCTGAGCTCCCCGGCAGCCCCACGGGAAGCATGAGCAGATTTTGGCCTGTGCTATGCGCCACGTCTGAGAAGTGCCTGGGCGTGCGATGACAAACGATGTTTCCCTGCAGACAGCCTGCTTCTAATAGCTTTTCTTAAATGGCATTTTACCTGCTCTGCCTCAGCAGTGGGATTCATTAACATTTTATTCATTCGTGGCCCCAGAGCTCGACCCCAGGCTGAGTGCCACACACCATCTCCTGTGCATGGTGGGGAGATGGGCTGAGGTGTCTGTGCCTCCTGGATGGGGACCTCTCCTTGGTCAGTCCTAGGTTCAGGTTTTGCATAGGCTTGCGTTTTGTTTTCTTCTGGATGCCTAGCAGCATGTGAGCTCAATAAAGGCGATCAGGAAGTCTCAGCAGGAGGCTGGTGTCAGCTTTACTCTCCTTCTGTTGGGCTGCCTTTTTTGTTTCCCTCTAGAGACAAAGTGTCCTTATCTCCAGGTAAAGGCTCCACCTGGAAAAGTCCCCAGAGCAGGCTGCTGTGGTCCCACAGCCACCACAGTGCTAGGATTGAGCCCACGGAGCACTGGGTGGTCCTGGCTCAGCCTGCACAGTGAGGCCTGGGGGCATCGCGTGGGGGCTTCCCATTCCTCACCCTTTGGGGGAAAAAATTAACATCAGGTAAGATCAAAATGACCACATTCTGGTCACAAAGAAATCAGGCTGTTAGCACCCTGGGTGCAAGTTAGCAACGCTTCTCCTGCAGCTCCTGGAGTGTCTCTGCAGCTTTGGGCACTCCCTTGTGCCACCGCCCCTGCCCCAGCACGGGCAAGCTCACACCTGCCTCTGGCCGCTGTTGTAGGGGCATCACTAAGGGAGCCAGGACTCTGTGCACACAAGTGTTTTGCAACATAAACTGTCCTGAATGGCAGGAAGTTCTTAGAAGGGATGGGAAAACTCTGGGAAAGTACCAAAAAGGAAGGGGAGGCAGAGGCTTTTTGCAGTGCTTGCAAAATCTGAACTGAACTGCATGTAAAGATTGTGTAGCCGTAAGCATCAGGTTGCATATTTTGTGCAGACAATATTGTTAACGTGTGAAATGTGCTAAAAATTGCCTGATAGAAGCACCTGGATATCTCAAACATAAATAGAGTGGATCAAAATAGATACAGAACAGATGGCCCTGCTCCCTCGCACCTTGCTGACCAGAATACTGCACCAACACACACAGCCAAAATCTTGCTGTCTTCAAAGCTGATCAACGCTTGCAAAAGCAAGGGTTATCCTTGTGCTACCCTGTGCCTGTAATGCACTAACGCTCCTGTGTACACTAATTAATACATCCTAAAGAGATAAAGTTTCCCAGGCTTGCCTGGGCTTGCTAATGCCCCAGCAAAGGAAATCATCTGCTCTGGAGAACAGGCTCCCAAAAGTCAGTTCAATTTAAAAAAAAAAAAAAAAAAAGATTAAAATTGAGCTGAAATTTGATCTGCGATGGAAATTGCCCAAAGCCCAGGGAGCTGGCTCTGCTCGGCAGCTCCCAGCACCGCCTGGAGCTGATAACCGTGCAACAGGGGCTGTTCCTCGCTCTCGTTTTTACCTCGGATGCTGAGACCAAACACCACCAGGATGGATTAACCAGGATGTAAGGCTTTTTCATGCCTTCTTGTATGGTTCAACAGATGTAAAAGGGAATTATCACTTCAACGTGGTATCAAGACTTTTTTTTTTAAGAGCTTATGGCAGATTACTAAGCCTGAATTCTTGTTTAATTTTAGTGTGTTAATTGATGGGATAATGAGCATTGATTATATGTGTTTTGGCTGCGTCATTGCAATTATAGGCTCTGTTTTATTCATGAGCCAGTCCTAAAGAACGCACTAGAGATCTAAGACAGCTTAAACCTCTCAGAAAAAGGCTCTGAATTGTTTGAGTAATGACACTCTTAGATGGAAAATTAAAGGTTCTCTTTTCCCATGCTTTTTAAGATAATTAAAATCCAGGAACAGTAAGGTGGTGAACATCCTTATTCATTAGCCTTCAGTAATTTAGCTTCTACTAAACGAGGAAAACATTTTAATTCTCTAGGCCATCTGTTGCAGTCTCCTTTGCGTGTCCTGTTACATAAAGTCTCATTCTGGGAAGTCTTGACATCGCCTTGTATCCTTTCCCCAGGAAGGATGTGCTGGATGAGGTAGCTGAAGCCACCACCTTTTAACAGCCCCCCCAGGATGAAAATAGCCGCTCAGTCCTTTAGATCACTGTCACCCTGTCTGGACACCCCTCAGCAAAGGATGCGCAGCAAGAACGTGCCAGAGACGGGCGGCGTGACAAGCTGTGTGTTTTCTGGTAGCGATATCCATGCCAACAAATAACAAAGTTCATCAGAGCCCTTCCAGTTCCTCCACTTTGCGGCTGCTCTGCCAGATGGCTCAGTGCTGCTTTTGGAGGCAGGCAGTGTCTGCTCGGGTAAAAACCCAAGCCAAGGCGTGGTGCCGGGCGCTGCCGTGCTAGTAGCTGGGGCACCAGCAGAGCTCTTTGTGCTGCTCTCCTAGGATGATGCTGGGTCAGGATTTGGGAGACACCTGGTTTCTGACTCTGCCTAAAGGAGCAGCTCTCTTCATAGCCTGGGGCAAGTTACTTTATCCCACACCAGGAAGGCTTCTGATTAAAATGATACTGGGTGCTGCTTTGGTGGCTGAGTTAGTCCTGGTGTAACATTACACCCCACAGATGTAAGGGGATTCAGGCCCCATCCGAGTCTGGTTTGTTTCTATTAAGTTCTCCCAGAAAATAAAGAGCAACTCTACCTGCCAACGTCACAGGGGCCGTTCAGACCCACGTACTTGCTGGTCCCGTGACCAGCAGGTAGCACTTACATTATTGATGGGGCACGGCTGCAGGCAGGCTGCTCGCACGGGGCAGAGCCTGAATCCACCTGTTTGCTGTTACTCCAGTTGCTTAGAGATCACAAACAGCCTGCCCTCACGATGTGTGGCTGCAAGGCCAGCGTCCCCAGCACAAAGCACTACTCCGTCAATCCTGCCTCCCCCCAGAAGAGCCCTCCAGCCGCGGCAGGGATGCCCAAGCGGTAAGTGACTGCTCTGCTCTTTGCATCTCTGGTGATTTGTTCGTGAAAGGCTTTATCTGGATCTATTTATCTGCCAAAATGTTATATTTACTATCGGTGTCTGCTCCCAAGTGGGAGCACCCTTGGGCAGGGGACGGCAAAGCCCTCTGTGCTTCCCTGGGGACGGGCTCAAAACCCAGGAACTTCTTCAGAACATGAAAGAGCTCCAGGAAGAGACTTACCGCAGGCTGCAGTGCCTCTCTCCAGTGATCAAGTTATTTAATTATCATCTCTAATAAAAACTCCAGGCTACTTGCTTAGGTTAAGAACTGGGAGCTGTGTGATGTTGTGTGCCGCTTGTGAGGGATGTTGATCTTCCTGCTGTGAAGGAAAGACAGTCTCCTTTGGGAAGCCCCAGGTTTCTGGGGGATTAAATAAAATAAAAGTGAGGAAGCTTATTATGGAGAAACTATATGCTTGCTCAATTCACCAGGTGATAACTGTGTGTCCTTTCTCTCTCCCTACCAGCGTGCCTATAGCCAAGCAGCTGGCATCAATAAAAGGTAAGGGGACCCTTCACTGCCCCTGGATGCCCCAGCATTCATCCATGTCCTTTCTGCTTGTCCTTCCCTTAAAATCACAGCTCAAATCACCTCTGGTACCTGCTGGGAACTGTGGGCTGGGAAACTAAGGTCTTTAGGATGTGGTTTAGGAGGGTATGAACCCAGCCAAATATTTCAGCCCAAATCCTGAACACACTTCAACGCTGGTGTGCAGCTCTGTTGCTGATACTCAGACATGGGCACATCTATTGGGCCACGTTTCCCCTGCTGGAGGGCCCTGGGGGTCCCCACGCACCCGAGAGGTGTCTGGAGTGGCCTGTCCCCATGGTGCAGCAGGTCCCCAGGAGGGGACAGCCAGGCAGGTCTCACCCTCAACCCTGTGTCCCTGCCGGCTCCCACCCTGGCCATGTGAAACCTGCCTTCAGGTGTGTTTCCACGGGACAGGAGGTGTGTTGCTGGCCCACTCCAAATAAAATCTAGGCCAGGTCCTCTGTGGGTACAAACAGTTTCAGGCTTATTAACTTTAATGGAACTACACTGATTTCCACCCACTCAGGATGTTTCTGACACATTCCTTTCAATTATACCTCAAACACTGCTTTTTCTGATAGGCTGGCAACATTTTTCCCCCTAGCTCTAGAAAAAGGCTCAGACCTTGAAAAAGCTGTTGCTACTGCTGCGCTGGTGTATAACAACGCTGCTGACCCTGAGGGCAAACTCAGCAAAGCTGAAACCAAAAACCTGCTGCAGACCCAGTTTTTGAGTTTCATACAGGTAAGAGTTTGGGTGAGTGGGCATCTCGGGCTCTGTCTCACTGCTGTGTGTGCATCCATCCACAGGGTGATCCTAGGTGAGGAGCTGGTGAATTGGTAAAAATGCCTTTGGTGAATTAGTTGCTTAGTGCTGAGCCTGAGTCTGGTGTGGGGCTAAAGAGGAGCATCAGCAATAAACCACTGTTGACGTGCCTGTTTGTATTGTTGCTGAAAAAGGAGGGCAGTTGTAAGCAAACAAAGAAAAAAAAGCTCATATAATGACAAGTATTTGTGTGTTTACGGGATAAGAAACCCATTGCATTTACTTAGGGATTTCGGAGTTTGCCAGAGTGCTGACCCTGTGCTACAGAGCCATGAGTACCTCGCCATCCATCGCCCTCCCTCCAGTAAAACCAGCAGCCAGCTGTGGTGGAAAACCAGCTACATAAGTAGTGGTGGCTGCAAACTTCTTGCATTTTTTTTCTCTCTTACTAACCCAAAGGAGAACAGGAGTTTATCAAGTGGTAGGAATGCTGCAGTTACCAGCTGCATGCATCACTACCAGATTTGCAGTCGTGTTTAGGTATCTTCTCGAAGACGTCTTCTGGATCCAGGAAACTTTGGGGTCTAGTTGTTTTCCTGTCTGATTACAATAATATTTCTGTTTGAGTTTCTTGGGATAACTTTAGAAAAACTAATGTGCATGTGAACATAAAACCCTGAATAGGAAGATATGAAACAAAAAGTGCTGCTGCTTCTTTTTTCTTTACAGATGATACAATAAAAAAGGAATGTAACTTTTTTTTTTTTTTTTAATTTTTTTTTTTCCCTCCATTTAAAATTCTCCATAGGGCCAAGAAAACAAACCAAAATACCAGGACGTAATCTCTTCCCTGGATGAGGAGACAGAGAACAAAATTGACTTTGAAGATTTCATGATCTTGCTGGTCAGTCTCGCTCTAATGTCTGACCTGCTGCAGGAGATCAAAAACATGAAAACCACCAAATGACCAGTGCTTTAAAAGAAGAAATAGCTTTGCACTTTACAAGGAAAGCGGGAGTGAAACACGCACAGAGATAACACCAGTGCCTGAATCCCCTCTGCTGTTCCCTTTCAAATGGAATAAAGTCTTGTCCAAACCCTCCTGACCTCACTTCTGTGTAGAGAAAGTGCCCGAGGGCGGTGTCCTGGCAGGAATGGATGTGAAATAGGGACGAGGGCTTTGTGTCTGTCCCAGGGGGCTGAGCCTGGGGCCAGCCCTTGCCCTGCAGCCCCCAGGGAGGTCGGTGGAGCAGCACCCCTGGTGGGTTTGCTGTGCCACCTGTGGGGCAATCTGCTGCAGCCTTCAGTAAGAATTGAGTTTAGTCTGTGTGCTTTTCAACTAAGCCTTCTGAATGGAGCTTTATTTATTTATTTGTATCTCCTCCTCCAGCTGGCCTGTTCAGTGAGCGATCACTGCAGAAGGAATTTCCAAGTCCAGCCTTTGCAATGAGTCCTTGGCAGAGGTGTGCTCGTGTGAACAGAGGGGTGACTTGGTTCAAAGAGTCAGTCAGCTGGGCCCGTTATTTTCTGAAAATGTGAAGAGGAGAGAGCAGATAAGGTCAGGACCAGGGGAGATGGGAAAAGGGCAGCTAATGAAGTGCAGGTGTTAGAACTGGGTGGGATCCACCACCCTGCTTGGTTAGGGCCAGGGCCTTGGTGCCAAATGCTCATCATCCTCATGTTTGTTTTGGTTCCTTCCTATAAGGTCCTGGCTCACAGCCAGCATTTAGCCCCCTGTAATAGTACTCTGGGGCACAAAAAGCATTCTCATACCCCAGTAACAGAGCATCCTTGGTAAGAATTTAGCAAGCCTCTGGGCAAACCAGCAAAATAGTGCAACTCCTTTCCTTTTCTCCTCTCCCTTGCTGGAAAAGGTGACATTGATTTAGCTTTGGTACATAAAAATATATATAAAACAGGATGGGATGAAAACCTTTGGTGCTAAAAGAGGGAAATTAATGTTAGCTGAGTGACCAGATTTAACTCCTTGGCATGAAAAGGTTCTTAGTGTTTCCAGAAATGAAGAGGATGTTTTGCATTGGATTTTGGTCAAGCTGCGGTAAGAGGACAGCAGCCAGCTGTTTGGAGAGGACATGTCAGTGTCTTTCTGCAGCTTGGGAAGGAGCTGAAAGAAGTGATGTGAATGGGTTTGGGGATGGAGCTCAGCAGGGAAGGGGCTGGTCCCAGAGCAAGGGCCTGGCCTGACCTGGAGGCTAAATATTCACAGATCAAAGCAAGGCCTAATTCTGGTAGCTTCATCCATGTGGGCATCAGAGCTTTGTACAGTTAATGTGTCCCCAGTCTCTTCCCCCAGCCCCTTGCTTTTTGCCCAGGCAGAAGATCTGTGGAAGCTTACAGAATAAGCAGATGCTCCTTCTCCAGGGTAGAAAGATTGAATGCAAGAGTCCCTAGAAGGCTTTTCCCATTACTAAAGTAAAGAAATCGTGGCATAGCCCTGAGAAGCTTGTTTGAGAGCCACTGATGACTTTGAAAA
This sequence comes from Anas acuta, assembly GCF_963932015.1. NCBI lineage: Eukaryota > Metazoa > Chordata > Aves > Anseriformes > Anatidae > Anas > Anas acuta. Next base: position 7,456,951 of record NC_088989.1, on the reverse strand, counting down.
CATGAATTTATTAACATCCCTCTGTTACAACAAAAAGGCAAAAGGAACAATATTGTGAAGCCAATTAAGAAAGTGTTCTCTGAAATCGCTAAGGTCCTAACACAGTTTCTGTTATTGCTGAAACATTTCTTAATCTTGCGTGACTTGAATTAATGACTTCAGAGCCTTTTGGCAGATCAATTCACTCTGTCATCTCGCCATGTGCAAACCCTTCGTATTCTAATGCAGTCCCTGTTGTGCACTAGCATCCAGAGTGCCTGGCTTCCATCAAACGCCTATTGTGCACAGCACAGCAAAAATCCAGAGTAAGAAGTAAGTCCTCAACAGCATAGATATTGAAAAGGTAGGGAAAGAATCAGAGATGCAGAGAAACCAGTGTGTGTTCAGTGCGTGTAGCAGAGCTGGAACTGGGTGCCAGTCCGCACTGGGCTTCCCACACCAGCCTGGCTGGAAGAGCTTCTGAAGGAAGGGAATGGGATGCACAAGGCTTGATCCACACCTGCCCTTGACAGTCCTGCCTGATGCTCAAAAGCAGGAGGATGCACTTGGAAGAGCCCCAGCATCTTCTTACAGGTAGGAGTAGGCAGAAGTTTGCAACTCGGCTGCGGAAGGTGCTCTTTTATTAGCACAGACTATTTGTGGCTGCCCCGAGCACTCTCAGCTGACGGCTTTGAAGCTGATCTGGCGTAGACAGCATGTCTGCCTTCATCCTTGGGGAGCTGGCTAAAAGCTTGCTTAAAAGGCTACTGTTGTGCTTTATTTTGTTCCTAGCTCACTCCTATTGGAAGCGATGGGAGCTCATCATCGATTTCTCATAGCAGAGCCCACGCAAGTGCTCAGGAGACGAGCAGGCAGCTAAATTGATGAAAACTACAGACTCTTCTGCAAGTGTGAACGTCGTATCAATATCTGATCCCGCTCCTAGAAGTGAAGGCAGCATGAAGCAGCTAGTCAAAACCTGACCTCTGTGGGCCTGGGCTGGGATTTTTACAGCTGTACTGCTCAGGTGGGCTCTGCAGGCTTTGGATCTGTGTCTCAAGGTCTGTTCAGAGAAGCCTGAGTCATCTCTGCAGGTCTGTGAGCTTTCAGATGACTGCCAGAGGAGAAATGGGGGTCAGGAGGGCTGGGCTGAAAACTTCAGCCTCAGATCTTCAGCTTCTGGTTCCAACTGTTGTCTCAGAGAGGCAGCTTCATTCTCGTACTCTGATTAGCTCACCTAGAGCTACTGCTTCTCCCCATGAGGCTTACTTTGTATCTGGCTTTAGTACAGCCTGCTGGACTTGGAAGGTTTTGAAAATCTGCTTTAGCCCAACCACTGAGGTGCTCTCCCAGGGTGCAGGGGAGCTCTCACAGCCCAGCCTGCTGACTTTTGGGGGGTGAAGCACAGCAGAGGGTTGCACGGAGAGCTTTCTGCCAGGACCCTGAGGCCACACGCACTGTGCCAGCAAATTTTCATAAAACTTTTAGGAAAGAGAAATACATTCCCCAAAGGGCTCGCTGTTATTGCACCTTCAGTAAGGCCTTCTGTCCGGGGCGTGAAACCTTGCCTGCTGAGGGACATGTTGCTCTGTCTCTTCTCCCCTCAAAGCGTTGTGTTACTTTTTTATGTAAAACAAAACTTGTCTGGGTTGCACGTCCCCAGCTGGGTCTAGTTGTGTGCCCACAAAAGCACCTTGGCAGCTGCCTGCCACGCGCGCTCCTGCCGTGATTTCCACAGGTCACTGTGGAGGGGGCTCAGGTTTGCATGTCAGCCTACCAAGACAGCAGTTATCTCCCCTTCAGGAGTGCTGCCCTAACTCAGAGAGGTGCTACGTGGTGCATACCCTTGGGAGCTCGCTTCAGAGCGGATGAAAAGCTTTGTCTTGGAATTACGTTCCTTCCGAAGTGCTATGGTTTGTGAGCCACAAAGGAGCACTCTGAAATGCCTTCTGGAAAAAAGAAAAGCTCTTTGTTTCAGGCTCAGTCAGGGAAGCTAGATAAAGAAGAAATGGTGTGTTTTTTTATGGCTTGCTGAACTGACAGCTTTTAATTCCTGCACTGACTTTTACTGCAGCCAGTGCTTTACAAGGTTTCCAGCGGAGCTATGTCTCCTCTCCTCTCCTTGCTCATCTGCTGCTCCCTCACCATCCGAGTGTTTATAGCCCTGGTCCCGAGTCCTCCTCCAGCAAAGGTAAACAGCAAATGATGCTCAGCAGCCAGATATATCGGGCTGTCTCTCCAATCCCCAACTGCACAAATCAGCCATTAGATTTAGATAGATTCAAAGCCACGGGACTTATCTTTTATTCATTATTATTGTAGGAGGGAGTTTATGCTATGTGTAGCCATAAAAAGTGCCAGCCCCAACCTCCCAGGCATACCGAGGGGGTGAAACCATGGTCCCCCAAACTGAACCAAGTCCAGAGTTGGGTGTCTGTAGCACAGGCTGGTTGTGCACAGCTGGAGCAGTGCCTCATTCGTCGTTCTTCCTTTCTTTCCCCTTCACCCTTGATCTGGCTTTCTCAGCTGCTATGTGCTGGATTTTGATGGTCAGAGCTACACAAGGCACAGCACACGCTCCTGTGAAGCTGCTGAAATCGATGAGGCCAGGACCTCTCACTGGAGGAAAACCGCTCCTCAGGTGGGATGGTTTTCAACCCTCCAGTAAAATTAGCAGTTGAATAAATGCAGAAGTTCATCAGCGGGCAAAACCAAGCCCGTTTTTATCCTGAATGATCAATAAATGACATCTCAGGACCTCAAGAGCTTCCCCACCCTCGCAACCCATCAAAAACGAGCAGCCTCTGGGCACCCTGCTGTCACCGGAGCAAAAGAGAACAAGTGTCATGGTAAGTGATCCTTAGTAGAAGTCTTGCCTTACTGCATATGATTACTGCGAGGCTCAATAAGTGTTAGTCAGTGTTACAGAACAAACTCTGAACTCCTTGAAAAGGCAGCTAAGGCCAGCATAGCTTTTTTGGCTGGATAGGTCGATGTACACCAGCCCTCTTGAGTCTGTAAAGCAAAGCTGGGTACTGCTGGAGATGAACCAAATATTCCTTCAGTGGGAACAAGTAAAAAGATCTACAGCCCAGCCCTGAGACCTTTCATTCTCCTCCAGCAGTGGCCCGGAGCCCTCCAGTCTTTTCTCTGTTTCCTTTTTACAGGAGTACAAACATGGTTTGTTTTGATACTGGGGAAAGTCTGTGTCCAAAGCTGACCTATTTCCCGCATCTGCTGGTGGATTATCCTTGAGCTAGTTGTTCTGTGCTTGGGTCCAGCCTCCACCTGATGCTCTTTTGGGGTTTATTTGGAAACCACATGCACTTACAGAGACACGCGGGTTAGGCTTTAGATGAGAGAGTTTGTTTCTTGAGAGCTGCAAATACTGCTGTGCTTGACAGGTATGAAAACCACGTCAGGGACAGACCACCGGCGGTGGAACATCCCCTTTCCTCAGACACTGCAGTTGGTGTCACCATTTCCTTGGGTTTGTGCCTGGCTAGAAGGATTTTATAGGGTTTTGTCTAATTAATTAAAGAAAACAAATTGCAAAATTACCTTCTTATTAAACTGCTCTCACTACGGAAATAAGGCTGATTACTTCCTTGACAAACTTTAATTAGGCAGCTACAACAAGCTGTAATAAAGAGCACAAATTAAAAAGAGATCATATTAAAGGTGGCTTTGTCAAATCCTCTATTAATGCTGGGCAACACACACAGTGATTAAATGATATGGAGAAGCTCCTCTTTCCTACCCTGGTAAAAATCTATCATATTCCTGGAGGAAGAACAGTTTATATAAAAACATCACATTAATAGCCAACTCATCAATGAGTGTTTAGCAGCAGTTTCTTTCCATCAGCAGCTCTTAACTTGCATTTTTTTGAGACTCAGCCTTTACAATGTTCTTTATCTTTATCTTTTCTCTAAATTTATGCTTGTACTACACATGACCCAAGGGTACTGCAAAGCCTCTGAGAAACAGAGAAGCTTTATTACCTGCGCATTTATTCCCCAATTTGTCTTTCCTCTTCTGGTATTTTAGTGCTTGGATTCAGCTCAGCTGAAAACAGAACACAATTTGAGAGCAATTTGCATAAGAATTGTAAGCAGAGGCCCACACAAATTAGGCATTAATTAATGAGCACCTAAAGCCTTCTGCTGAATGCACCCTGAGGAGAAGCAATGCTGAGAGTGCTCAAGTATACATGAGGGAAAAAGCAGGTAAGCATATCAATAGAACAAGCAATGCTTAATTCTTCTCTAATATTTATTGTAGCCCTTGAGAGCAGAAGGGAGCTGAGGCTGTTTGCCCCCCAGAGCATGGCAGGAGCTACCCCTGCAGCAGAGCTGGGTTAGGAGGAAAGCTCAGTGTGTTTCAGGGAGCAGCTGGGAAGCTGGGCTGGGCTGGATGTTGGAGGCTGTGGTGTGGCAGAGGTAGTGCCCTGAGGCATTGGATGTGTGCTGGAGGAGTCAGGTCTCTGCTGCCCAGTGTGGGATCTGGGGGGGGTTACCCCCTATGGGATAACCTCTGCTGCTGGTCCCTTCCTGCTGCTCTCTGTGACACAGCTTCCCCCGGTCTGCCGGGTGCTGAAGCCAACAGGTCTCTGCACCCTGGCTCCTATCCCAGAGCTCTCTTGAAATCCAGTATTGTGCTAGTCATTCCTCATGCCTATGGTGTTGATCTCGGCGAGAGCAGGGGCATCCATCAGCAGCAGTTGTGAAATATGCTCTTCTGTTTGTTTGTGAGCTGAGGACTAGTTTCTTTGTGATAAGAGTGTAAAGAATACAAACCCATCCATTTTCCTAACTTAGTTTCGACTTCTCTCCTTCCCTGCTAGTTAGAATCCAAAAGACATCAAATATTTAATGAAGGATGTTTTCTGATGTGTTGTTTGTTCAGAAACTCCTCCACCTTAGAGTCCATAAATTTATAGGGAGAATAATGAGGAAGGGGGCCCTGCTGACAACAGAGACTTGCTGCTTTGCCTTTTTTTTTTTTTCTTCTGTAATACACTGCTGCATTGTAACTGCATCTCCCTGAAGGTAATTACCACAGAAGCCATCAGCTCACTCTCAAGAGATGCCTGTTCACAGGTGTGCATGGTGGGAGCCCAGCCCTGCCTTCCACGTGATGTGCACACAAGTGAGCTCTGAAACGCTGCTCTGAAACCAGGTCTCTCAATTACTCATTAGTTAATGGCTCCTTGGGGAGGGATGGGCTGGGACTGGGGAACCTGTCTAGTGATACAGGACCAAAACCATAAAGGTTTTATGTGAATTACAAGAACAGAGGCTGCTGGTGCTGCACTATTAGCCCAGCCACCTCCTAGCTCCCAGTGCTGTGCTGGTAGGTGCTTGCCTGTGTTCATGGTGAAGGATGCAGACCCTCCCCAGTGCCCACAACCTGGGACAGCTGTCCCACAGCACACGTACCACCCCGTTTCCAAGTCTCCATGCATGTTGGAGCCCAGCTCCTGGCTATCTGTGACCGTGGTGCTTGGGGAGCCCTCCTGCCCAGACCTTGGCCCATCCACTCCCTTGTGTGCCTGCTGGTCAAAGTAGTCAAAGCAAAGCTGCACAGAATACTTAAGCTCTTTTCCAACTTTTTTTTTTTTCTCTGCTTTACTGCAGGGCTCTTAATTTGATGAATTCATGTAAGACATGCTAATGTAGCAGTAAAGACAGCAGGCAAAGCTCTGTCTGCTGATCCCAGACACAACAGACTTCAGCTGCACTGCTGAGCATGGTGCATGCTGATACCACTTAAAAATTGCCATAAAGAGAACAGCAGTGTCTGTGTCTCTGAAGAAGGCGATCGTGGGTTTTCAGTTCTGTTCTCCCCCGTGAAAGGACTGCGAGCAGTTGTCTGTGCGACAGGAGAAGGCTGTGGGGCTCTGCTCCCAGGTGCTGAGAGCAGGCACGTGTCCTACCCACAGGTACGGATGGGTCCCCCGCTTGGTGCCAGGCTCTTTCATGCCTGAGGATATCAGGGGTGATGCTGTGTGTCTGCAGCTCTGTACAATGCAGCCACTGCAGTGTATACTTTGTGTGAAGTGTAGCAAAAAAAAAAAAAAGGCTGAGACCACTTCTGACACCTCCACAGAGTCTGTGTCAGGCAGAGGTGATGGATATAGAGAAATGTTGCAGCAACTATGGTTATACATGTATACGCTTCTTCTGTTTGACTTTTTCTAGTGTTATCAGTCCTTGAGCAGCTCGAACTTCCCACACTTTACCTATAGAAATAGAGGTCTGTTACTGGGTTACAGAAAACTCGCTTATTGTGTTTCCAGAAGCAGTTCTCCTGTGGCCACTGGGCATGGCGACGTGTTGGTACTTCCACAGCACACAATAATTGTCATGGTTTGCATGTTGAGAAGCAAACTTACAGTGTCACTGTCTGCTTGAACTTGCCCACAACGTGTTCTTATGTGATGTAGGTTGAAATGAAGCCACCTTGGGATGCCTGTGCCTAGAGAGAGCAGCTCCAACGAGAGAGGACAAGATTGCTGGGTTGCTATTTTGAAAGCAAAATCTTGCTAAATTTTTTGCTTAAATTTTTGCTCTATTTTGATAAATGACCTGACTGAGAATGGCTGTCTGCTCATACACAGAGCATTTAGTCATGTGGCATGAAGCAGCATATCTAGAGATTAAGGTGTGTGGCTTTGCAGTGCCTAAATAAGTCACAAATTAGATATTCTGTGTGGCTGCTCGCCCCTTGTGTGCAGCACTCCAAGTGATTACTGCTCTCCTCTTGGTCTAATCAAAGATCCTCAGCTCAGAGCAGGTTTCTAATTGAAACACTTGAGCACAACATATCTCACTAAATTAAATAACCTTTACCCAGACAAATCACTGTGTAGTTTTGAGTCTCATACACAACAGATTTTGCACCTACCCTATGTATTACTTTTTTTTTCCTCTTCCTATCTCTGTAAACAGCTTCTCCTGAAAGGTAAATACTAATAACCTGGACTCTGCAATATTGCATCTTCACACAGCTCCTTTCAAGATACCTACTAAAAATTATAGCAAGGCCTTTAACTTTAGATGAGATGCTTGGACACAATTTTGCTGGGAGAGAGGCTGCCCCTTGTCCTCCCTGTGGTTAAAGTGAATTAACTTAGCATGCTCTAACTTAGCTTGGGCTCTAACTCACATCTAAGGATGGTTTTGATGGGCTTGTGGGCTTTCTTCCTCCCTCTGTCAGGGGCAGGGACATCTCAATCTGTTGCTGAGCTGCTGCAGCACGCAGCTGAGCATGTAAAAGCTTGGCAAGCTGGCTGGATTTGCTGAGCTGGGGCTGCAGCCCCAGTAAATCAGAGCTGGCTGTGCATGCATGCAAGCATTTAAAGTCACAAAAGCAAGCTTGTGGCTTGTGCTTGAAGATACGCAGCCATGCTCTCATGCTGCCTTGAGTCTGCTTGTGTTTTAACGCTGCAGCCAGAAGACAGGCTTTATAGGTGGAGGTCAGTGGTTAAAGAGCTTATCCTAAAAGGATAGTGAAGCAGATCTCTATATGCAGGAAAATATTCAAATATATGGCTGGAAAAGGTGCATAAAATTCTGTCTCAAAAGAGATTCTCTTTGTGAGGTTATAGGAGGTGGGACCTTGTGTGGAAGGGGTCAGCCCCGTTCTGCCTCTTTAAGAGCTCAGCTATTTGTTGTCTTGGGAAGAGCTGCTGATTTCTCTCTTTCTCTCTTGGTTCCTGTATAAAAGTGAACCAAAGTAGTGTGTGGCCAAGGCTGTCCCAGAGAGCAACCTGCCCAACCCACGTTTCCTCCCTCTAACAGAGCAGAGGGAGCTGGGCTCGCTGCCCCTGCCTTGCCACTGTGGCCATTTGCCGTGCTCACTGGCCCAGCTGGATGTATCTGAGCAGAAATGGTGTTACCGGAGCCTGCAGGGCTCAGCAGTGCTGTCTGTGCTCCTCTGTGCAAGGAACTCTAATGCTCTGCATAGCAGCAACACTATTTTTTTTGGCCAGGCTTTCCCCAGGATCATGACAGCAGCACCACGGGCTGGAGGAGAAGTGCCATCCATCAGTAACGCGGTGGCAGCTATTGATGGGAGCTGACACGGCCAGGTGATAAGCTGCAAATTAGATCTCTTTCTCAATAAGCAGTCATTTACAAGGCACTTTTGTATCTTTCTTTTTTTTTTTTTTTTAAAGTGTGATCAACAGCTCATCACTTATGGATGGGTATCCTCCAGACAAGGGACTGCTCACAGACAGTTCACTGGAATTGTTCCTGCTTTCTGGTTTTGATCTAAACCATCCGCTGATGAATTAGAAATATTTTTTAAGGACAAGAGGATGGTCGATGCCATATTTCTGGTGTAAACTTTAAATAGGGAGGCATGTGTTAAAACTCATGGACAATTTGTGAGCATCTCTCAGACATGCCAATCTTTCCTTGGCATCCGAATCGTCCTTAATAATGAATAAAGCTGCTGATATCCCCAAACAAATGTGAGCCTGGAGTTTGCCAAGCGAACAGATGCTGAGTTGCATCCCATTGTATGGTTAAAATCCCCAGAAAAGGTTTCTTAGAAAAATTACTAGCCACATAAAATTGTTCTTGGGGTGAACGTAAAGGGGACATGCAAGTATTCCCAATATACTTTGCAATGGTATAAATCAAATTAAAAATCTGCTGTAACAGCTGATCATCTCTGGAAAATGGCATCAAAAGGAAATGACTGGTCATCTTTGTGCTGGCTTGTTCATGGCTGCCTTGCAAGCTTTTTTTGGTCAGTCTGCATCCCGGTATTGCCCCCAGTTCATACAGAAATGTGTTAGCTCATGGGCAGAGCTTGCTGTGTGCCAAGGTGTGCTGAAGTGTCACCCCTGAAATCCAACCAGGCTGCCTGGGGCTCTGAGTGTGCACCCTGTGTCACAGAAGGACGGGTCTATATTTCTTCCTTAAAGCAAGGTGTAAAAGAAGTGGCACATGCCTCTGGGGTAGTGATCAGGGCTGCTTTTGCCTGGCTGTGATTCACCCCTGCCACTTCTGAGGACCTGCACTGCACCCGGCAAAAGCTGTGCATTTTTTAATCATGATAACCTAAATGAAATTAATGCAGTTAATAGGCTCGTTATCTACTCCTTTTAATGAACTCGGCTTTCTAAATGGCACGACGGACCCCACTGTGTCAGACGTGGTGGAAGTTTACCCACAAGATGTGACCAATAGCCCCTCAAGCAGATGTGAGAGGGTCTGCTAATTACAGCACTGATAAAACTGCTGAAATGTAGGGGTTTTGTTTCTTTTCTCAACCTGATACATGGGCTGCAGAGCATTGCTGTGTCACGATGTTGAAATGCAATTGTACTCCCCTACACGTGGAAATCCCTGTGTCTTGGCTCCTCCTGGAGCTCTGGAAGCTCTCCCTTCTGACTGCAGGGAGAAAGCAGAGCCTGGGGAGCCTTCCTCTGCACCTCGCAGCCCCTGCCAGCTGGGTGACAGATGCTGTCACCTTGATGTTCAGCTGCAGAACTTGATGGTTTTGTGGATGGGGGGGAAAGCTTTTTATTCTCATTGATTTGTTTGCTGTGTTTTAAAGGACTGCTGTAGTTCAGTGTCTCCTAAAAGATGAAATACTGCTCATGGTGCATCCTAATACCCAACCCTTATGCTTGTTTCCATAGGGTACTGTTTGCTCAGGAAAATGGGATAGTAAAACGACAGACTGTGCTTGAGTGAGCTATTAGGAGAGTGGAGCTGTATCAGAAAAGTTGTATGGGGATGTGGGAGACTGACGGCAAACAAGTCTCTGGTTGTTCATAGGAACTTCTTCATCCGAGATTAATGACAGGAGGTTACTGGCATCTTGCTCCGTACCCTTTTTTGGCTCTGGGACACTTGCCAAAGTTTAGACTCCAGCTCTGAGTGTTGACAGGCGGAGAGATCGCTTCAAAATGTGTTATGGACATAATTAGTTACTGTTATCACAGTTTTCTTAATTAGAATATCATAAAAAGGGGAAGTGTGATGATTTACATGGGGAAGATCAGGAGAGCAGAGATTCTAAAGGCCAGAGACTGAATGTCAGATAGCAGCAGAAAGGTTATCTGCCTTTTGGATGAGTGATGGTGCTCACCTGGGATGTGCAGAGGGATGCCTGGAGGTGCTCTCGCTGGGCACTCAACTTTTTTTTTTTCCCTACTTTCCACTAACTCAGCCAAATTGTGCGAGCCTTTGTTCAGCAATCGCCCATCCATCTCCTGCAGAACGACTCACCCCTGCCAGGATCCTCTGCAATGCTGATAACTTGTAAATGGTAAAAGAAAGCTTAATTTTACAAAGGCAGCAGCTTCTTTCATAAGCTACATTTCCTTCCTGCTGCTTCTAGACAAGAGAATGTAAGACATCCAAGTTATTTATTTTTATAATTACGGGGAGGAACTAGAAACTTGTTCAGAACAAGAAAGGAAGCAAACTGAAGAAACTCAGTTATTTTACTGATACCTTCCTTGGCAGAAATACTTAGATCCCTGGCAGATCCTGTGCCTGCCCTCCCAGATCCCTCCTGGGGTTCCTAGGAGGCCACACGTGTGCCAAAATCCTGTGTTCCCAGCATGTCCCCTAACCTTGGGGAGCCTGCAGCAATGCCAGGGCACATTGCCTACTCAAGGGTAGATCACGAACTCCTCTGTGCACCTTGCAGAGAGCCGTGGCACTGGGATGCACAGGGGTTAATTAACCCTTCCCTCCCCTTCTTCCCTTGACAGGTTCTGGTGAGACTGAACTTCAGGTGCTTAAAATTCAGTGCGACTCTCCTCCCACCCGTCCCATGAAGTAGTGACTGAATCATAGTTCTCCTGAAGGCAGAAGCTATGTTTTTTCTGACTGGCTTTTCCTGTGCATGCGACTGCACCAACTCGCTCCTTTATATGCTCGGCTCCTCCGCCCCCTCAGTGAGCACTCACACACTTGTTGCTCTGACAAGTTACGATTGCAGGAGCCAGGAAGTGTCTGTACCCATCAGGGACAACCAAAACCACTGCTACAAATGCAAAGAATTGGGATTTTGGCTCTGAGCTCGTTCCAGGGAAATGTCCCCATTTGCCCTGGGATGAGCGTGGGATGCTGCAGCAGCACCCTGTGCGCTGAGCTCCCAGCTGTGGTGCTGGCATTGCCTCACAGCAGCCCACGGGCGATAAGAAGGCACGGGAAAGGAGCCTGGCCTCACACACGGGTTGCTTTCCTCTGCCGCTGTGCTGTTTCTTGTGCTCGGGAAGAATGGAAACGCAGCGCGGGTTAGCAACGCACCAAGCCCCGCACGTTTGTGCGAGGGGCCTGCAATTTTCGCATTTAACACTCCGTTAGAGCTAATGGAAAGCTGATATTTTTCTGTAGGTGTGAAATTAACCTTTCAATAAAACTAAGAGCTATCTCAAGCATTTTTTTCCGAGCTGAAGTTTAAAATAGAGCAATTATGAAACTTGCTGAAAGACTGCCAAGTTTTCTTGTTGAAAACTGCTGCAAATGAATTATGTTTCCCTTGTGATTCACAGCATAGTGTGAGGCAACTTGAGTTTGTATTTAAATCCGCTTCCGCTGAAGACTATTTACAGCTTAAAGAAATCTAATTTTTTGGACAAAGTTGTCAGACTCCATCAAATAAAATGGGCTGCAATGTCTGATACTAAATTGATTTTAAAAAGCCATTAAAAATGACATTGTTTTTATGAATGCCACGTGTAGTAACTATATGTCTGTACAACAGAAGAATGTCTTTGAGCAAGAATGGCTGATGCTGAGCAGAGCGGCTCCTGTCCTTGTGGAGCCTGTTGCAAGCAACATGGAGAGGAGTGGAGGCTTTCTTTTCCTTAAACCCTAGCAAAGGGCAGTTACTGGGCCAGCCCCTTATCCTCAATGCCGTGGTCCATTATTCCCATTTAGGTTAAAAAATAAATAAATACATATTTTTATTTTTTAAAAAAAGGAGAAGCTAAAGCACATACAGGGTTTCGCACTCATAGCCTCTGTGTAGAGGCCAAAGTATGCCAATGGGATTGCCATGGGGCACTGGAAAACTAATAGAGCTCTCATCCTTTCTGGAAATTCAGAGGGCTTTGCATCCTTCTCCTAAAAACAAAGGGTTAAACATTGCAGCTCGCTGCTCTTTTACCCAGTGCCATTCACTCTGGGCTGCAAGGAAGAAATTCCTGGGAAAATGGAAAATGTCAGCTCTGGTCTGTGGCAGTGCCACAGCTGTGGTGTCTCGAGTGAGCTGAGAGCTGCTTCGCTGGCCAGTTTGCTGGGAAAGGGATTGAACTTTGTGAAATTTGGCTCGCAGGATGTGAAAATAAAATGGGTCTGCAGAACAGATTTTAAATAAGGAATTAACATTCGAAATGTTTCTGTGCAGAAAGGCCTTACGTCACAAATATATTCCTTTTGTGTGTACTGATACCTGCAGCTTGAGTTGGAGTCCCATAAACCAACTCCTCGTGACCTTGAGAGCCTGACAAAGTGATCCTTGCTGGTGCTTGGAGGTTATGGAAAATCCACGTGCCTAGAATCATAAATTCCATGTAATGGCAAGGTAATTCTTTGAGGTATTCATATCTGAGGTTAAAAGAGCATTTACCGATTTATTTTTCTAATTGCTTTCCAAAAATAATCCAGAGGAGGAAACAATCTCCTGCCTAAAGCAGCCCCAGCACTCAGAGGCAGCAGCAGCAGGTCTGAGGGCAGGTGACAAGGCAGCGCCTGGAGGCTCTGCTGCAACTTTTTGCTGGGTTCTGGCACGGAAACTGGGCAGGCTACCTCCTGAGGGTGGAGATGAAGCTTACAAGCCAGAGCTTAGAGCCTTGCTGCTCTTGGGACCCTGGCTGCTGCCCATTGTGCTTTCCCCACTGCCCAGGGACCCTGTCCCTGCAGAGGCAAGGCAGGGTCTGCTGTGACCCCATTCACAAAATCAAGGTATTTTGCCACTCACTATAGCTTAAATAATTACAGGTGTGACTGCTGCAGCTCACATACCACACATGCCTCTACTTTTATGGGAACACCGTGGTTTATCAGCGCATCGTGACCCAAACCCCATCCGCCTCGCCTCCGGTTTGGGCCAGGCTGGGGCACCACCGTGAGCAGGACAGGTTGGGATGAACAAGGCATGTAGGGCTGGGTTTTGGCTCCCAAATGATGCTCCCAGCCTTGGTCTTGCTGAAGGACTTTCCTGTGCTCTGTGGGCTGCTCTTTGGTGCAGAGTGAGGTGTGTCTGGGGACCTGTCCTGGTAGAGAAATGTCAGCTCAGCAACAACTGAATTATTTGCAATCACCTCTGTGCCTGTGTATCTAATTAAAAAGAAACCATTAACATGTCAAAGTAACTGATATTCTAGCAATCTCCATAATTATCCTCTGGAAATGTCTGTCAGCTGTACCGGGTTCATATATTGCCATCCACCCTAATGGGAGGTGTGCTTGTGTAATGGGCTTGGTGCTAGCAGCTTGAGCAAGGTGAGGATGATTTACTTCGCTGGAGACCTGTTTTGATAAATGTAATAGCTAGTAGATAATTGATTTCTTGGTAAAATTCAGCTGAGTGTGTCATGATTCTTGAAAAATACAGCCAAGTGGCTTCTAAAAGTGATGAATAATGTTTCTGATCTCGTTTATGTCAGCCTTGCATCAGTGTAGCTGCAAGATCTGGAGGGCGAAGGCTCAGCACCAAAGTCAGCATTGATTTAAAGAATGCTGAAAGTAGGTCTGTTGTCCCACAGCCACCTGCACAGCCCCATGATGGGAAAAGGCTCCCAAAAAACAGAGGACCTGGTGCACTGCTGATGGTGTTTGGAGATTCTCTGGAGTGAACCAACCACCCAGCACTGCTTCTGAGCATGAGAAGCAAATCCTTACAAGAGCAGAAAAAAGGACTTTTGTTGTTGTGGATGGTGTGTGTCAAGTCAGAGTAAATAACAGTGCAGAATTAAAAGCCACAGAGCAATGCTCACCCTGGGGGAGAGCAGTGGGCACGCAGGGAAGTCCAGGTTTTACAGCCAGAATATTGTTCTACAGGAGCCAAACCTCATAGTTGAGATTTTCTATGTACTTTTACCACAAAGAAATTCACTAGAGGTTTTAAAGGATAGAAGTATGGAAGTTCCTTTATATCATAAAGGAAAAAAAGGTGTGATTTCCCCTCACGCTCATGTTCTGCTAGAGCTGGAACAGCAGGAGCTCTCTTCTCCATAGGTGTTCACATGGGAGGGCCCTGACCCAATGGATAATTCTGGGAAATTACCTTGTCTCCTGTCTGAAATCACTTAACTGCAATAATAGTAAGTTGTCAAAAAGCTGTAACATGTTGATTTTTATTTTTTTTGCCAAAGGTATTTTTGTAGAATGAGCTATGCCTGGACTTGTGCTAGAAACAGCAGCAAGAGCTCATCAGAAAATCCCCATTATAATATTGAAAGTGTGACCATGCTGATGATAGCAGAAGCCATGGGTTTGAGCCCATCCTGGCTTATGGAGTGTTGTCAGTGCCAGGGGTAGTTTTGGGCTGTCATTTATTAAGGGGGAACTCTCAGCTGTCTTGTCTACGATTCTTTTCTTGCAGCTTGATCATAATCACCAAATTAGCTCAAATTAGTTGCTAATTTTTTTATGTAGCCACTTTGTCTGAACAGTTTTCTATTGTAAGATGCAAGAGGGAAATATTTGTGCTGGGTTTCTGAAAGGATTAGGTTCTTGTACAGCTATTAATCTTGGAAGCTGATCAAAAGAAAATTGCATTTCTTATTTCAGTGTATAACACTGTTCCTTATGTAGTTAATAGCACCAGGGGCCTCGTGTTCATGGAAACCTCCAAACTTTTTAGCTGTCAGGTGCCAAGCAAGTAAGATGTTCTCCAGTACACCACCTCTCCCCAAGGTCCTTCAAAATTTCTGTTTAAATAAGAAAATTAATTTTACTCAATAATGCACAGTTGAGGGATTTCTACCAGCTCTCATTTTAGTCAAATAAATTAGCAGAACTCTCTCTACCTTGGATAAAAGAGATTTCTCTGGTAGTGAGTTACCTGCTGGTGCCAAATCCTTCTGGTTTTGAGTTACTTGAGTGTCATCGGTGGGGCCTGGTGGGGTTGTGCTGTCTGGGGGGATGCTGAGCTGCAGAGAGGGCGAGTGGCTACTGCAAGGTGATTCAGACCTGTCACATGCATTATTTGTCATCATTATTTCCTGTTCTCACCACCAGACCCTGATTATGACCTCTCGTGAATGAGAGAGAAAAATTCTGCCCGATTAAATTAAGTCTCCACAAAGTGGAGTAGAGGGTGTGCGGTGTGAGAGTTCCTAAATCTGCCACCAAGACAGGGGCAAAAGCACGATATCTGTAGAGCTCCCCAGGAGGCTGCTTGGGGAATTTCACAGAGCTTCCAGAGGCAGGATAACTCATTAGGAAAAAAAATGCCTGTTAAAAACAGATCAAAAAAAAAGAATAGATTTCTCTACTTAACAAGGCCAGGCAATATTAATATGCAAGTGCAGGGAAATGGCTAATGAATAGGATTCATCCTTATGAAGGCAATCTATAACCTCTCTGAGTGCTACAAGTGGTGGGGAAGTCACTGCTGAAGTGACTGGAATTAATGAGCCGTCACAGGAATTTTATCAAGTTTTATAGAAAAGTCTTTCACTTGCTCCCGAGGAGATGGATATATTCAGCGAGAGGCGGAGAAAAAATTCCTTTGTATCTGCTTAAAGGTTGAGTGATCATGAAGGCTATAAAACCCATGAGCTTAGGAAGCTCTTGATGCTGAATTTTTATGGGAGCTTTGAACGGCATCAGTCCCATTAGTAAAGAAATACATTTAACCTCTTCAATCTGCTGGTTTACCTCCTACGGCTCCGATCCGTCAGGATTCCTCAGCGCATGAGCGCGTTCAGAATGCGAGCGGTGGCATGAATAGGCTGGACGGGGCGTGGGCTTTGATGGAGGTTTTTAATAAAGACGCTCGTCTGCAGCTTGCACAGAACTGTTATTGCTTAACGTTTTCCCAGGGCCAGGCAGATTGAAGCAGCCTGCTTTACGCTGATTAGCAATTGTAATAGTGTTAGAGGAAAACAAAAGCTTGAAGGTCCAACGTGCTGTGTCGGTGACTAGGTGGCAGGTCAGGCTGCCTCAGTTCTCTGCCAGGTATGTTAGGGTGGAGGAGAAGTGAAACCCCACTCTTTCTGTAGCTATAAGCTGAAGCTCACAGTTGCCATGCCAGGCAGTTACCATCCATGTGTGCTACCTTACATGAACTGGAGGGTAAACATTTATACCAGAGTGGCTGTGCTATCAAGGACAACTTATTCACATGCCTCTTTCATAAAAATACGTATCCTCTTGGATCAGAGCTCACGGGAAGTGCTCGAGTGTACATTCATCCCCTTCTTTGCTGCTGAGCTCTTGGTTTGAGCTTCACCCTTCTCCAGAAGTATTTCCTTTGAGAAATTGAAAGGCATCAAAGGATCAGGATGTGTTTGTGTATGCATACAATTTCCTGTAGCAACTGTCATCCTCTTTTTATTAAAAATCTCTCACTCATATCTACAGTTATATACATATATAAATTACATGTAGGAGTTGCTCTCAAGTATCCTAAGAAGAGTGCAGAATAAATAAGGGAGGACACCAGACAGAAATGTGCTTCCCTGACATTAACATTGTGCCTGTGTGTAAGAGCACTACAGATAATCAGACGGTGCAGGCAAACAGCAGCAGTCTTTCCCCTGCTTTTGCTCGGGGTCAGTCCTCAGTGGCACAAGGAGCCAGCCCAGGATCTGCCCCAAGCTGGGATAGATCTAGACTGAGCTCTGCTCCGGCACTGTGCTGGATGCAGCAGGGAGCACTGCCAGGGGAAGGTGCTGCTGGCCAGGCAGCTGTGTGTAACAGCAGAGACACGGGCAGAGGGGAAAATAAATCCTTTCACGGGGTCTTGATGAGGAAACTAAGCTGCTGCTTTTATTTCTGATATGAGACAGGGCACTTGAACAAAGAGCTGGGAGTATGTAGATAAGAACTGTATGATACCTGGAGAGCTGGATGTGCAGAACAAGTGAATGAACTCAGGGTTTGCCCTGTCAGCCTTCTAGAGATGCAACTTCAAGGTTTTGGGAGGGTTTTTTCTAATTAGGGAAAAAAAAAAAAGGCAGAAGCTGTTTTCATTGGTTGTTTATGGTTTTAGAGGGGAAATGCAAGCTGTTCAGGGAGGATTCTCTGAGGAGTGATAACCACTTTGTTGAAGCTAGTTGTAAAAAGAGAGCTAGCCGAAACACTTTTAGCTAGGGATAAAATAAATAGCTTCCAGACTGAAAGAGGATGCTGTACAAATGGTTCCAGTGTCATCAGCAGCAGATGCTTTGTTCCTGGATAAAAGCTCTAGGCAGTCCCGTCACATACACGGAAAGGAAAGATGCCACAAATCCCATAGACATAACCCCAACGTTTCTTAGTGTCTTATACAGAGAAGAAGCTAAGGCCAAGCACAGGTAAGAGTAATAACATGCCACCATTTATCCTTTGGTGAGAGCATTCTCTACTAGCATTGAAGATCTCTTCACCAGAGCTTGAAGCAAGGGCTGCACTGGAAAACTTCATTGTAAGGTTTTAATAACATGGAAGCTAAATCCCGTGTCAAACGCTGGGGCTGCCTGGTGTTCTGAGATGTCTTTATGCAAAATCTGCTGCCAGTTCAAATTAACATCTCGCATAAGCAGCCCTGGCATGAGAAGTGAAGAACAAGCTGTGGTTTCTGTCCTTGCTCGTGCCCTGCCCTGAGGCTCATCCTCCCGCCCTCAGCCCAGCTCCTCAAAAACTCCCGTTCAGCTTATGGAAAAGGCACCGGGCTGTGGTTTCTGGGGTTTCAATAGGGGCACCATCCCCAGGCATGGAGCTGGGGCATTTCCAGGCCGCTACCATTGCATTGCTCTGTCCTGTTAAACCCCTCGCTGCCCAGCCTGACCTTGCTGGCAGTGCCTGGTGTGCTCGGGGACAGCTCTGCAGGGTCTCAGGAGCCCACCTGGGCAAGCACCCGGTGCCAGGTGGTGCTGGGGGAAGCTGCCACCCACCCAGCAGGCTTCGTGTCTCTCTTCCCATGTCAGCAGTGCCAGGGAATACCGGCTCTGGGTAACTGAGACACAGCACGCCTCATTCAGCAGGGTTTCTACCTAGGTGTTGCCTTTGCTGAGCTCTGTGGAGACCCTTCCCTCGTGCCAGGCGTGAAGGACAGGAATCTGCTCTCAGAAACGTGTGCCAGCGTGGGTGGTGTTCCAGGTGGTGGATGTCTGCACAAAAACCGAGCATCTCCATGCACCCTGAGGCAGGGGGAAAGGGAAAGCCCGACCCTGACCCCCCTTAGAGGCTGGTGCTGGGAAGGCAGGGAGGTGAGCGGGGCTGTGCCCACCTGGGGTTGTGCTTAATGAAGTTTTATTTAAAACATATTCTTAAATTTTAGATAAGGATAAATAAATGCTTGGTGGTGCTTAGGGCACCTTCTAGATAGAGTTCAGCAGCACTGAGCAATAACTGGCCCAGTGCTCTGAAGGCACAGTGTCACAGGCTTCAGTCTAATAGGAGACCCTGGAGGAAACCTAATGAGACACTTGGTGGCTTTGGGATGTCCCCACCCTGTGCCGGGATGTAGGAGTAATGGAAAGTTAAAGGAAAGCCACTATTCATTAACATAAGGACCTTGCTGAAATTTCCCCAATGCTTTTAGTAAGCAAGAAACACATCTTAATTAGCAAGAAGTCGGAAAACTCCCTAAAACTTTAATTGCTGCTCTATAACTCTGGAACTGACAGTCTCATTTTTACCATTCCTGCTGTACAGCCGAATTGTCAGCTGCTGAAGATATTAGTTTATAATTATAACGCTGGCAGTTCCTTAATTATAGGCACTGCCACAACATCATTCATCACTGTAACTGTTTACCTTTCTGATGGGGAACATGACTAATTATTTCTCTTTGGGATCTTCAAATACAATATTGTTGGGCAGCGTACTGTCACCATGCCATCTCCCTGCCAGTCTCCCCGTTGGGCTGGTGCCATGCATGGTGTGAGCACTCAGTAGGGGACTGCAGGCAAAGCTGCTTCCAGAGGGAAAAGTGCAAGGGGAAGGTTTTCATTCACCCAGGGTGGTGCCAGTGTAACACCTGACGTGGTGAATCCTGGGGCTGTTCTCTGACCCCTGCTGTGGGAGGGCAGGGAGGTCATGATGCTGTCCAGGAGCTCAGTTCCTGCATTATACGAAGCCCTACCTTGTCATCTCCCCTTTCACTGCAAAAAAATAAGAATGCTGCTCATACCATTGCTTTTTTTTTTTTTTTTTTTTTAATTTTTATTTTTAACCTGTCCAGTGCTTTGGCTCAATGAGCAGTTGCAGAACTGCATGCTAACATCAGTGGCTGGATCCTGGCTGTGGCAAGCACAGCTGGCACTGGGGAGGGAGGTCACGTCCAGGCGATGCTCTCAGCTCTGCAGCAGCCCCTGGTTCAGGTGCCTTACCATTACCTGAAGGCTAGGACGAGGCACAGAGCAGGTTGGTTGGTGTGCAGGGCAGGAGGGATGTACATACCAGGTACTTTGGGTGCACACCAGGAGCTGCTCTGTTCTGTGGTCCTGGAAACAGAGACCTCAATGCATCTTTCTGGCTCAAACACACCAACCAAGGAGATTTACAGCATTACAGTGAACACACACAACCTGCTCCTGGTGCACTCGCAGGGAATTGTTATTGAAATTAATGAGCAGAAGGAGGGCTGGGGGCTGGAGCCGGCCCATCGCTCACTGCCCCGCTGCAGCTGACATGGGTAATCAGGGGCACAGCCACCAGCAGGTAGCAATTTGAAGATAACACAACCAGGAATCTTTCTTGTCTCATTTGCACTGATGTATCCATGTAATCAGTTAATTTTGGTCTGTTACTATTATTTCTTGGCGAAATTGCTACTCTCTGCTCCCCATACCCAGTCTCTTCCCCCGCTGCTCCCCGAGAGATGAGTAATTGCGCAGCAAACAAGCAGAGGAAGTTTGACAATGGGTAATAACAGGACAATGCGAAATAGCAAGGTAGCATAACTTTCCAATGCTTCCTCAAGTGTCAAGACAAATAATAACAAGTATTTACTCCTCCACTGGGGCTCTGTTTCTGTATCGCTGGCAGAGGCATGAAAGCGCAGAAGCAGGGGGGCTGAAGGGTGGTGGTGCCAGGGCTGGCTCAGTCGAGAAGCTGCAATAACGTGTGTGAAGCTTTGAGATGTGGGTGGAAAAAAAAAAAAGGAGCCACTGAGATGTGTGATTCCCTCAGTTTGAGTTTCCAGAGGTGCTTTTGTACAGTGTGCCCGAGCATCTGCAGGTTATGTGGTTCGAGGGATGTGTGTGCACATGCACCTGTGCCTACAGATGCACATACAGAGGCTAAAGGGCTAGTCCTGGAGAATGGGAACAAGGCAGGGACAAGCAGCTCACAGTTAATATTCTTGGCTTTTTCTTGCTGCTGCCTTTTTTCCTTATTCTTCTCCTTTCAGCTCTTCCAAGAAAATAAGCCCACTGGCTCGCCTCTCTTACTTTGTCACTCCCTGCAGGCAAAGCAGCACTGGAGTGCTACAGCCTGTCTTTGAGCACTCTGCTCTGAGGATCTGTTAGGTTTTAGCTGTCTCTCCCTATGGAGCAGTGTCCCACAGCTCCTTTTTGCACTCAGCCAGGCTTGGTTTGCAGCTCGCTGCACATAGGTTATAAGGTTTTCAAAGTTGTCTGCTTGCTGCTTGCATTAGCAGGAGAAAGTAAATATTCCCACTGCTCTTTAGCAATTCTCATCCTCAGGCACTGTTAATGGCATAAACCATCAATCAGCTGGCAGCAGGCTACAGGGGGAATTGGCACACTTGAAAACACCATGACATTGGATTAAAAAGCATCCATGGGCTAAGCAAAGCCCCTGCCCATGGGAAGAGGGAGCAGGCAGCTCCATGCCAGCAGCATCCCTGCAATCCCTCGCTGCAGCACCAGGGCTGGCCTCGCGCAGCTCAGCCTGCTGCCCATCCTACAGTCTGAGCTGTGCAGAACAGTTGTGCTGCCAAAATGGCCTTTTTCCTTCCCTTGGGACCTTGCCCTCAAGCCATGCTATGATCTACGGTGTTTTCATTCTTTCCCACTTGTTTTTTTTTTTTTTTGGGAGTGGTTTTGCAACCTCCTTGCATGGTTTTCAGCACCAAGAACACGGGCTTAGTGTTGTTTCTTTCTTAAGATTTGTTCCTAAGGAGAAGTGCTTGTTGGGTGCTAACTACAGCTGTTAATGTCTAGCAGATCAGCATCATAAGACAAGCCTGAAATATATGTGAACTGCTTGGTTTCATTACATATTACATTATTTGGTGTAGGAAGGCATAGGCATGTCAGGGTTAATTCGTGTATTTGTAGATCTGGGGTTTCAGTTTAGTCCTGCAAAGCTTTAGGGAATGTCTCTGCATCTTGGCACTGAGAGAGAGTGCACTGGAACACAAATCCTCTTTCAACGTCTATTTAAGTTTGGTAAATATGCTGGTTATTTACTGTGTTGGAGCAAGGAGATTATTGGGGGGGTGTTCTCTTGTGCCTTGGGATCCTTTGTCATTGTTTGGTGTACTTAGTCAAGCAGCTGGCAGGCTTGATGAGTTAGACAGCAAGGAGGAGAAAGGCAGAGAACTTGAGCACAATGTAAATACAAATATAATCATATAATCTACCCATTCAAAGAGGGATTTGCTGTCTCTTACAGAATCCTCCTGAATGGGTATTACTGAAAAGCCAAACCCCAAACACACCCCGAAACACCACTCTATTCCCCCAGCTCCTCTGCACTGTGCTGACACCCAGGCAGCTGTCTTGGAGAGCCTGACTCCCTGTCCCCCCTTGCCATCACCCCCTGCCCTGCATGCACTAGTACAGGTAATCTTTTGGCTAATATGCTCTCTGTTCACCCAGGGGCCAGCTGAAGCTGCCTCTGTCAGACCTGCCCGCTGCTGCTCAGCAACTTGGGTGACTGCAGATGCTGGCCTAAGGTATGGAAGATGCACATATCCAGCAGGCAGTTTGGGGGTGGTTATAAGCAAAGAGGCCTACAGATGTTGCTGAAGCCCTCTCAGTGGATTTTACAGGGCCTGGAAAGGTTTGTCCTGTTTTGTTTTTGTTTTTTTTTTCTCTCCATCAATGTGTTGGGAAGAAAGAACCTGCTTTTATGTATGATAAAATGAGTGAAAATGTGCACCTGACAGGATGAGTCCCAAAACACAGAAGTTACTTAATTCTTCCAGTGAATCATGCTGTTGTCAGATATGGGCAAATACTTCTAGGTACTGGGGACAGTAATGACACACGTGGCAGGAGTGGTAGCCATGATACTCCCCAGCCCCCATCTCTATCAGTCACAATAGCAGAGCAAAGCAGAATTGATTCAAAGGCTTTTTGCAAGTTCATGCAGAATTAAGTCAAAAGATACTAATGCTAATGGGGACTTCTAACAAAGATATTGAGACATGTTACGTGTGTGTGTGTGTATATATATTTATATATATACATGGAATATATATATATTCCAGGCTTCTTATCCAATAAACTTAAATGCCCCCACCTCTGAATTTCCACCCGGTTGTGGAAATTTCCTGACTGTTACTGGGAGAAGCTGCTCTGGGCAGTGTTTGTTTCCATGTGTTGTGTCTAAACTCGTCCCTTGTGCTTGGTAAGCAGAGGCTTTTGTTTCCAGCTTTAGAGCTTCGTGGTGTTGGGAGTTTTGTCAGCAACAACACAATGCTTTAGGGAAAATATTTAATTTGGAACAGGAGCTAATGTACGTGGAATTTGGTGCAGCAAGTTCAGTGTGAAGATGGATTTCACAGAGGCCCACATGAGGAGATTTAAGTGAAATGATACTTCATCTGAGGCAGTGGAAAGGTGGCTGCAGACAACTTGCCCTGCCATCTCATAAATTATATGTTGGGTTTTGTTCCAAAAGGGCTACTAATGGGGCCTATTTGTAACATGAAGTACACGCTGTTACTTCCAGCATGTACTTATGATGAAACTGTGTTTTGTTGAGAAGAGCACGATCCTTTTCTCCTCAGAGAAAAAAGCATCATTTTAAAATCTCTCGGTGGTGACTTTTTCATTACAAGGCAAATTGGAAAAAGCATAAAAAAGGTCGTTTAGTTGGTTTTGTTTTGTTTTTCTTTAATGTGAGAACAATTTTAAAAGCTTATGTCTCGGCTGTTGCCTATTTTAAGAGTTCTCACACAGTATAACACTTTCAGCAACTTTTGCCAGGTTTCTCATCGTGATGCTGCAAATTCTGAGCATCCCAGTAACAAATGATCCCCAAATGGCTCTTGCCTTGGCCTCAGGCTGCTGGGGCCGGGTGTGCTCAAGGCAGGAAAGCCTCGCACACCAACACGTTTGTGGGACCGGGCTTGGCCCCACTGCTGTGCTCTGCTCTTCTTGCCCTAATGTGGGAGAGACAGCTGGAGGATTTGCTCTCTGCTCTTTAACTTCAGTGGGAAAATGAACTATTGGTTACAGTCTGCTTATGTTGTGTCCAAGGGTGTTACAAACAGCAGTGGTTTTCGCATGGCACTGTGGTGGTTTTACTGTGCTAGGCAGCTAAACACAGCAACCGCTCTCTCACTCCCCCTCCTCTTTCACAGGGAATAATTGCAATCCCCTTTCACACCTTCACAGCGTTTTATATATTTGAGTGTTTTAGGAGAGGTCTTAGGGTATTTTAGTAGAGACTTTGAAAAAACTAGGGTCGTTTATGTGAGACACTGCAAACCAACCGCGCTGGGTAAGCAGAGAAAACCCAGCGTGGTTTTTTATGACTTCAGGCAGCGGTGTGGGACCGATGGCACACTGCAGGCTAAAGGCAGCACCGGAGCTCAGCTAGTACTCGCCAGGTTGTGGAGCAATGCCGATAAAACAACTTGTTCAGCCCGTTCCCAACGAGAGGCCGGGAGCACAGCAGCGTGTCTGTGGGGAGCCCAGAGCCGTTCACCACTCGGGCAAGGCTGGCGTCTGCTGCCCCCTGCCGCTGCCGAGGGGCCGTGCCGGAGCCCCCCCAAACCCTAGGGTCCCCCGAAGACCCCAGGGTCCCCCGAGCAGCCTCCCTGCTGGGCTCAGGGCCTCCTCCTGCCTGCTGTCCTCCCACTGCGGTTTGGGCCTGCCCAAAGAGGGCCACGTCTCCGCATGGAGACCAGGGGAAGGTGTGCCAGATAACAGGCTGTCTTGCAGGGGCTCAGTGGTTGGTTTTGTGCTGTTTGGGTGGAAACCGAGCACTCCCTAAGTTATCCTTCCTCTCTGGTACTTCAGTAAACGCTCGCCTGCATGGCGATGAATCATTTCAGGTGCGAATCTCAGGCCCGGCCGTGAGCAGAGGGCCCAGCCCCAGCTTGCCTGGCTCCCAGCAGCTGTGAGACTTTTTTTGTGTGTGGCTCCCTGTGAAAGCTACTTGAAACACAAACTTAAATTCATTTCAGAATCCTTCATTATGTGTTCCTCAGTTAATACCAGCTCCTGCCATGCAGGTAGCAACACCAGCAGTGCTGCCTTGTGTGAGGACGGAGCCACAGCTCCCATGAAACAAGCACTCCCTCATTTCATCCTGCACAGGGGTGTGAGGCCACTCATCCTCTTCAGGATGCCGCTAACCTGGACAAAGACCACAGCACACTGTGGTCCTTGCTTCAGGGTTACTCTTGAATGGGTGGAGAATCTCTTCTTTAACTTGGGGCCAGGCTGCTGAGCCCCCTCAGTGGGTAGGTGCTAGCCCTGGTGCCCCCAAACGCACCCCCAAATTCAGCCATGGGGGGCTGGCAGCAGGCAGCTGAAGGATGCCAGGTCAGGGCAAACAGCAGGGTGTTTGCAGGTGAGCCACTGTGTGTGCTCTGCTCAGGGCACTGCTCCAAAATGGTTTTAACTGTGCTGTCCGGTGCCTTTGGGGCAGGAGTGGCTGTTTTGTTCTGCCTTTGCACAGCGCCTGGCAACACGTGGGCCTGGGCTGCGAGTGGCACTTCTAGGGACATCTAGACATGGATAATAAAGTTTATTAAAATAGACCTGGGAAATGAAGGTTGAGGTAACCCAAGAACATGTCTGGCAATTGGGATGAAGCATGAGAGATACAGAACTTCCCTACTTCTGACTTGTTTTCCCTGGTGTCTGTTGTATATATGTTTTCAGTGATCCATATACTAGTACAGGATTTCCCTGATGCATGTATTCTGTAAAATAAAAAGCACTCAGGTTCCCAGAGCAAAACTAATACAACTTGTACTTCTTTCGCTTTTCCTTTCCCACAAAAATCTTCTGAGACTTGAAATAAAGGAGTGGTGGAAAGGATGGTACAAGTCAGTTGTGACAGCTAGAAAGCTTGCATGACAAATATCTAGTATAATTAATTTCTATCATAAAATTTTGGGCTGTAGTTTTGCAATTTTCTTTACTGTCAGCAGCTGTCTTCAAATTACCATGGTTTCAGAGGGATCCCATCACTTTGCAGTGTGTCACTGTGACCTTCTTTCTCTCCCTTCTTGCTAAATCTTTGTCTAAAAAATTCTGCTCAAGTTACCAATTCTGTCCAGCATTCTGCTCTCCCTCTACCTCTCTTTTGTTTGGAGAGGACAGAAAAACAACATAGAAAATGTCAGCTTGTCACTTCAGCATCTCTTTCTGCCTGTATTTTTGCATCTGTATGGCAATGAAATTAAGATAAAGCATTTAGACAACTAGTAATCTTTCAGCTCAGATAGGGATGAGGCAGATCATAAAAACAGGAAAGATTTCTTATTTAAATGGCTTGGCTATTGAGATCTGGAGTTTATATGTGTACAGATCTTTATGTGTGTACATCGAGAATCAATGGAGGTAAGAAACATCATAGCAGGGCAGCTTTCCAGGCAGGGATGAAACAGTAACAATCATCTGTGCCTTGGAAATATGACAAATTAAAATTCATCAGAAGAATAAAGAGGGAGGCAAGTATGTATTTTCAACTTATGCAGAGCAGATTAGAACCTGGAACTTGTGCTTTAATAACGGAGTGGTTTAAACACTGCCTGGCGTTAGAGCCTCATTTGGTTTTGTTTCTCTTTGGGTACAAAACCAGTGCTCAAAAAGTTAGAGGTATGAATACTGGGAAAAAAAAAAAAAAAAAGAGCGAAGATTGTGGGTGTCCCTCTGAGGCTGCATTTGCAATGAATTGATGTCATACTTTTTGTGGTTACTCTCCAAGGCAGTATGGTGACACCAACCTCTTGCTGCCACACTGCTCTAGGGTGAGTTGATTTTCTAGGGCAGTAATTTTTTTTGAGATTGCATCACTGTAATCCAAACTAGAATGTATTCCTTCCTTTGCCATACATTTGTATTGCTTCTCTTGAGTGCAAGTTTCAGTTCTGTGTATGTATTACTAGGTGGGCAGACTGACATGCTGGCATGTTTCTGGTCAGGTTCAGTGCAAGAACCTGAGATTAGTGAGATCAGTCCAAGTTCCCAGAGAAGATACTTGAGTGGTCCAAATAATTTCCAAAGAACAGTGTAAAATAATGAATAGGAAAACATGATTATTTTTTTCATGCTGCTGCTGTTATGGAAACCAGTTTTAGTTGTTAAATGTCACCCACTCCTGTGGCTAACAGAAGGCCTTTCAACAACAAAAAATTTAATACACTTTAAAAGTGTCTTCAGACTTTGTCATTTATGATCCTCATAATTCATGAAGGTGACTCCTCCCTGATTTAGCAATAATTTAGTATTGCTGCTTTACAAAATATTTTGCTGTTCACTGTTGTTAGGAGTGGGGAAAAAAACACAGAACAGTAAATACTTTGACAGCGTATTTTTCATATGAAATCCTTTTTGTTTGCTTACCACCACCCCCGCCCCAGTCTGCAAAACCTTAAGAGCACAACAAGCAGTGCATGTCTACACAGGCTCTATCATATCAGCAAACCTGAGCTTCCCCTGTGTTCTGAGTTGACCAGCTGTGAAGTGGAAGACTTTTGACAGCTTCTAAGTCCAGGGCTGCACCATGCTACTGAAGTTGTATGACTTCTTGTTCAGCTGGCTTGCCTTTAGCAAACTTGGAATGCAAGCAAAACAAGCTCAGATATGTCTGTGCAGCCCAATGCACGCAGATCCACAGCCACTGAGAGTGGGAATTACATGGCATTTAGACTACAGAAGTCCAACGCTCGAGCCCCAGAAATCCCTCTCACCTGCCACCCAGTTTGAGGAGTCTCCGTTCTGTGTAATGTTGTTTTACTTTAACCACATACACTTACATCACAGTCTAAGCAAGATCCAAAATGTGTTCCTTTACCCAAGCCACTGGAAGGGTTGATTTAACAGGTGATTTTAGAACACAGCTAACAGGTACTGACATGACCTGCTACTGCCCCTTGTTCCTTCCCCCTGTCTTACAAAATCTTACAAAGCGTGCTCAATTCTCTTCTCCTGATGGGATGGTAGAAACCTGTATTTCTTACCTCCCAGCAACCTGCTCAGCTGCAAGCTACAGGAGAGTCCAGGTGGATACATTCCACCTATTAATAACAAAAGTATCTAATATTCTTTAACATTACAATTGTAGCTCTACAGCTTACTTTTGTCATCAGGAGGAAGGAAGGGTTCCACCGTCAGCGTCTACTGTTCCTGTTTCAGGAACTATGATGCATTTCATAATATGTTTAAACAGAGAAAATCCAGAAGCAGATAACAAGTGTTATCAGGATTAGACTCCTGGTTCTACGAGAACAAAGCACTTACACAGCACTTTTAAACCTATCAGTTTCAAATGTGACTTTTGACACGGTTGCACAGATTGCTGCAGTTCTTTGCATCGGCTTAAAAAACAGTACAGTACATTTTTTGTTGTCTTACAACCTTTGACAAATACTCATATAAAACAAATAGTCTCTACAGAATTAGATTAGCAAATGCTAGTCTAGTCACATACAAGTTCTAAAACGGCAACTCCTTCGAAAAATTAAGACCTTGGTTCTGTTTGAGATCACATTTGGACTACAGTATGGAAACAGGGACTCGTGCAAATGTGCACTGACACCAGAGCAATATCAAATAACAAAGAGAGCCCTTGCTATTAGACTCATGGCCTGCTAAATAATAGAAGAGTGTTTGTAAACACCTTTTATTGACACTGTTTTGCAAACACCTTAGTTCACAAATACTGTACAGAAGATTCACCCTTTGACAAGAAATGTGTTTTGGTTTACAAAGTTTGTGGACTAACACAAAGTATCTGCCTGTACAGACCTGGAACTAGTTTTACCTGAAGCATAAGCAAAACAAAACATAAGTAAAACATTTTTGTATAAAAATTCACAGGAGCAATAGAAAAAGTTTTTAGCTCCTGCTCTTTCACTACTGGCTTGAACACAAAGTGAAGATATTTGGACATTCTTCAGTGGTTTTCACAATGTATCTACTGTTTGGTCTCTGTTTCCATCTGGGTTTCTTGAGATTCTTCAGCTTCTGAAAGTTTTTCATCATCTAAAATAATATACTATCGTTAGTCAAATATGCTTAAATTATATTTATGGACTATATTGGGAAAAAAATTCCTCCTGAAGTTTAAGGCTGATATATGCTACAGCTATTACAGGAAAAATTGATTAAATTCTATAGGATCAGTTCAAGCAAATAGTGCCAGACTGCTTCAAATTACATGCCTTATCTTTGTTTATTGATGGTTTATTTATTTCATATAAAGTTGTGCCTTCCACTAAGCTGTTATTTCTTTAACAAAATTCTGGACGCTGAAAGGTAAACCATACATCCATATGAAAATGTATTTTAGAGACTAATATTTAAGCAAGTGTTAGTAACACTTTAATAACAGTAACCTTCTGCAAAAGTGCACCTAGGATTAACTGTTCATTCTGCTTAAGAAGATCTAAAGGGCCTTAGAGAATGAAAGTCTGCTCTTATAGCCAGCTATGTATGTTAATCAGGTCACATTCCACAGACTATACCAACTATTGGGTCTTTAAAAGGCATGGCAAATATCCAGCAAATAATATTTAAAACAATATTGCCTATATTAGAGCATGAGCTGTAAACATTGATTTAAAAATCTTCTTTGTACGATAAAAGATTAATGACTACATTCCTGAATTTAGCTCATGTTTGACAGTTTTAGTTTCCGCTCTATTACTGGATTCCTGCCTGAGTAGGTAAGTCATTTGGCTTTTCTATATTCCAATTTATTTTTAGTAATACCTCCAATGATACCATGAGGACAGTGACGTGTTCACTATTACTGAAACCTGAATTATACAAGAAAGTTTGGAAACTATGCACAAGATTATTTTTTTTGTAAAACAAAAAAAAATCAAAAAATTTACAAAAAATTTTTTTGTAAAACAAAAAAAAAAATCACACTTGAAATAGCTATTCTCAACCTCCACATTTTAAAGTTAAAAGAAGTCTGTTGCCTACAGCCTAAGGCTAGTCAGGAGATGACATAGTGACTACCTCATAGAATTAAAAAAAAAAAAAAATCTGAATAGACTCAGACTGGAAATAGATGTTGCCAATGCAAGAAGTCACCATCTTCAATTGTACTTAGCCAGTCCACTGCTAGAAGCTGTCATTACTTGTGATCTGCTGACACCCAACCCCTACATGTATCACTTAAGGACACCACTTACTTTCCAATGTTTGCTGAAGCTCATGGATAGTGCTCAGGAGAACATGAAACTGCTTTCTTCTCAGCTCCAACTGGAATGATAAAGTATATATTTAGAAATCTGAGAGCACATACAACCAACCAACTCATAGCAGATTATCAATTATTTATGTTCCTGTTAAATAATTATATAACAATCTCTATGAAAAACCTACCTTATCTTCAACATTTTCTTTAATGTGAGAAAGATGTTGAAGTTCTTTCCCCAAAGCTTCTAGCTGCCTGAAAAGAAATTGTCACAGTATTTTTAAAGTTCTGTGAATGTCTTGAAAAATAAATTTGAACTACGTAGAGGAAAAAGAACCATTAAATAAATAGCATAGGTAATAGCAATGCAAAGGTAAACAAAGTATAATAAATTAAATGACATACAAGCAAGGCTACTTCACTTCAATGGTTAAACTATAATGTCATAAACTTATAATTTCATGACTTTTATAGAAAACAGGGCTACCAAGCTGGAATACAACTGCACACCGGGCATTCTGCCTGTATACATATTATTTCTTGACCATAAAATAAAATTTAAAGAAGCGGGTTACACTAAACACCTATGGTATTTTCCCAGGCCTTGCTAGTTCACAGTTTCTCTATGTTGACAGGAGTAGATTAATAAAAAAACATGGCATCAGTGTGGAGAACATAACTGATAAACTGATATAGCCAACAAACACACACAACACTTGCTAGACTTGACTCAAACACATGGCCAAGTACCTTATCTCTAACAATGGCACACAGAGCAGTGGATAACATGCAAAATTCACAGCAGAATATGTAAAATAATCCATATTTTGGATGATACTGCATGATTTAGCTTATGTCACAGCAAACAAAATTTAATACTTTTATTAGTGTGATCCATATAAATACTTCCTTCTCCAATCCCAGTTTTTATTTTAATGGAAAATTAAGAGATAATGGAATTAAGAGATAAAGGAAGCATGCAACATCTATATTCTTTGTTATTATTTTTATCCTTTTGACATGTAATCTGTCAAGACCTCTTGAGGACCTTTCTGCAAGTATCTGATTGGTTTTGATTCCTATTTGGACCCACTGTGGTCCACCAAAATTCCTTTTTGATAGGGTAAATAACATACTGTAAGTTGAGTAGCTTTCAAATGAGGATGAAGGATAACTCCTACACTCAAACCTCCAGTTTGGCCCTTCTCGATTTCCTTTAATGTCTACTATAATTTATGCTCCATAAGACGAGAATAATGTTTCTTAACAGGTCAGGTGGATTAAGGATGACCATCCCTGATTAATTAGCAGGCAGAGACATATAGAGGTCAGCAAGGGAATAAAGGCTTTTTTTCTGGAGCACTGACAGCTATTGCAACCAGTCGGGCAGGGAATCACAACAGACCTTCCAGTCCTGAGTAACTCATGATGGCTGGGGAAAAGTTCTGGTTTAGTGCTACCTAAGGGTATTGTCTTTTTTTTTCCTTTTTTTTTTTTTTTTTCCTGAAACTCTGTACTGGTATCTTGAAGGGAATGCTTGAAAGAGGGCTGGATGTCACATTTAAACCTTCCTATAATGGAAACAGGCTAACGGATTATGGACTTATTCAATTATTTCACTAGTATTTGGCTTCTGGTTTCTGAAAGGCTTCTATTTTGCCAAAGGTTGTTGTTTATGCCTTGCTGTCAGCTGTAAGACTGTGAGAAGACATGTAATTTTCTAGCTACATCCAAGCTACACCTGGTGTTTTCCTTCTTTTACTTTCAGCTCCAGAAAATCTTTGCCTAATCTTCTCATTTTTATATCTCCTTTTCTAAGACAGTGTCATTTCTCAGTGCTGTAACAGCTCTTCTGATACTGCAGCTAATTACACCGTGGGCACTATCATTTAGTGGTTCAGCTCCTGTCACTTCCTGAATTGGCTACTGTGCATTACTCTTGACTAAGTCAATAACTACTTCTCTTCTTTTGTGCTTCAGGACTGGTTGTTCCAAGAAATAGTCCCTTAAAAGCATTAAAAAATTATTTCTCTGAACTTTGTCCTATTGTGTCATATGACCTGCAAAAGCTATAAATGTAACTCTTGCGATAAAGTATGACATTTTTCCTCACAAGACATTTTCTCTAGTGTTTTCAGTGATTGAGTTCAAGACATTGTTAGCAAGGCTCCCTCCACTCTGATTTAAGGGTGGTCTTTCTTGATTAACAGTACTTGATTTTTCTGTACTTCCCTCAAACTGGAGAGAAAGGAAGCCTTGCAATAAAAATACTAGAGGAAAATTTCATCTAGCTTCTGTATCTAGTGTTCTCTTGGAGAGCTTAGTTAAAGCTAAAATACCTTTGAAGCAAGTTCCCTTCAAACTTTTTTTTCTATTATGTTCCATTTATAAACTCTGTAAAATGGAGACTTAATCTGTTGTAGTTCAAGTCTGTATCTTTGGCTACAAATACAAAGGACTAAGGACAAAAGGGCATATATTGTAGACACTCTTACAGTGCATGAGCATGCTGGTATTTCTAACAATATATACCCTTCTAAAGAGAGGAGAAAATGACGTTTAAGAAAAAGACAAAATGCTAAATTTACTAGCTGTAAGTTACTGCCATTCCTAGCTTTGCTAAAGAAACTCACACCTGGATGTGTTGCACAAAATTAAAACTACCCCCAAAAAAATCGAAACAACCTGGAATTCTCATTTTAAAAAAAAAATATTGTTTAGTTATTTCCATTCTTAATCAATTGACTTATCTGAAAAAGCTTCACTTGTAATAATTCTTTATTACGAAGTGTCACTTGATAAATGGCATATGCTGACTAATGAAGTGAGAAGTAGCTCAGCCACACGAGAATGGACTGAAATAATCCAAATTGTGGTAGCAAAATCGAAAGAAAAAAAAAAAACATTCAAAAAAGAAGTGTGTGAAATAGTCCCAGAAGTTTATAGCCATAAAAATGTTTATATTAGGGTAATGATATGATCAAAAGGCTTCATTTTGCTATAAAACACCATGAAACGTGAAGTAACAATTTTATTGAAAGAAGACATCAGGATAGGCACAAGTTGCATTTAAATGAGAAAGTAATCCGATGCTACACCTTCAATCATGTAAAGAACAAACTCACAGATGGAATGTTTTTGTGGCTTGATAAAGTTCAAAAGATGATCTCCCCATGATTATTCAAAATGACCCAAAAGCACAAGCAGTGATCCAAATCCAACTATGACACAGGTGGTACTGTAAGTTATAATCAGGACACGCCGGACAGCAGGTAGGTCTAATCTACGTGCTAGGGCAGGTTATATTGTGGTATATAAGGTAGTAATTTATAACCGGGCATGCAGGAACAACTACTACAAGGAAAACATAGAACAAGCCTAAAAGCTTTCTCCTGCTTTCTCTAATTCTATCTTACTTGCCTGTGTGATATATATTCTGCATAATTACTTGCTGGTGCACTTTAGAGTACTGCCGCGCTATCTCTCTTTCCTGATCAACTTGTCACTGATAAACTGTCGTGCATTTACATCTGAGTTCACTCATTCACCTTAACAATGGAAAAATTTCAAATACAAAATTATTAGCAATGCTTCTGAATCCATACAGATGGAGATTAATTAAAGAAAGCTCATATGGGCACAATTTTAAAATGAAACCTAAGTTTTTCTGGTGTCAAATTATGTAACAGTAAGGAAAGGTCAAACTGAAACCAAGGAAATGTCAAATCTCATTATTTGTAACTTTCTGGGTTATTATACTTTAATGCAGTCTCATACTTACTTCAGTGTTTCATGTCTGTCTGGATGATGCTGTATTACTTTGGCCAGTGCATCATATTCTGAAAGAAATTTAAATGTTATTAGTCTAAGCAATTCTGAAACTACAAATTGAAGAATTAAAACTTTCATACCATAGCATAGTGCCAATTCTTTCTACTTCTTGAAAAAGTGTTTTAATATTTTCAAATTTGTATGTAATATGCTATACACCTAAAAAAGTATTTGTGCAAATATACATATTAAAATGTATGTAATTTGCCATATATATAATATACGTATATAATATATAAATGTATATAATTTATGTCGTACTATAACATTTAAAAGTAGATGATCACATCAAAAGCTGTTTTAAATAAACTTCAGATATGATTGTAAGCTATTATTTACTCACTCAAACTTACCCAGTACTAGAGCTTTGCAGAAGATGAGGCCAGAAAACATGATCTTTAGATAACTGCACTGTTGCACACTTGGTCTTTGTGTATGATTCAAAAATACTGCTTTTAGATACCATATTTTATATATATATTTAAAAAAATTGTGTTGATAAGATACTACACAAACATTTAAGTTTTTTAGAGAAAAATACAAAATACTACAAGAGAAACAACTGAATGTATTTATTCAATATTTTGCACGTTAAGAACAACATTATGGTCATATAGGCAACTAACAGACGTTTCCTAATGGTAATATTGTACGTATGCTGAATACCTCATTCAGATAGAAACAATTGTGTAGTAGGCTAAGACTGTATTACAAGGAAATGCTTTTAAGTTTCAACTGAAATTACCAGCATATACTTCCAAGAGCAGGGAACAAATATGCCTCTTGTACCTGGTTAAAAGGTATTTTGTAAGGCTACATATGGAGATGGTGGGTGTGCAACTGGCACAATATTTTCAGTGTTGGATATGTCTTTTTTTTTTTTGTCTTGCTGTTAATAATATGCTTTAGGTCTTACGTCACCTGAATTGCCATTGGATGCTTTTGTTTTTGTTTTTTTCTTTGGCCTGAAAACAACTCCCTGAACTGCTCTTTAGGTTTTCCTGATGTTGTATGTCACTGAGATCTACTGTCTCATCCCCCAAACTTATACTAGCAGGTATGAAACCCACCAGGCTACATATAGTATTGACGATGCTACTATTTTCCCCTGCATTTTCAAAAATTTATAATCTATTTTCTGGTACAATGTATGAAACCACACAGTGTAAATGTAGATGTTGCTTCTTACCCTGGCGATTTTTTCGAATTCTTTTTGCTTGCAGGATTTGTTTCTTGCATTCAGAAATCTTCTCATGTGCTGCAGCTATACTATTTTCTTTACGAAAAAGACGTACAGAGTTAGACTGAAGTCAAACAACACATGTCAAAAAGTCATTCTACTAAACTATAAAAATATAAATATCTGTTTTTGATATGGTGGCCTGCTAGTTGCTTAAGCTTCAAAACTACATATTCTTCAGTAGATTTAAAAAGCTTTTATTTATATGTATTGTACATGTGGATGAGAGGCTTACAAGGTAATCATGGGTACTATTTAAAAAGAAATAAATTACTCATCATATGTATATATTATGTTCACCGGAACTGGCTCTAGTTTCTTCATGAAAGAGAAATAGTCAACAACAACAAAAAAAACAAATAGTATTTTCTCATCTTTACCTATATCCTTATAGATTTTTTCATAATTTTCCATTTCTCTCAGGTTCATATCATATACCAGAAGAGTTTTTCCCATTGAAAATTCACACTGTGATAAAGTACTCAGCATCCGTTGGTACTGACTGTAACTGAAAGCAGACAAAATATTCATTCCTAAGCAGCATGAAAATACCTGTCTATATAACAAGAAAACAAAGCCTCAGGTAATGTAAGAAACAGTTAAACAGTAATTACTAAACAAATAAAATATTTCAAAGATTCAATGTATAATTTTTGGAAGTGCAGTCAGAAACACTGTATCAAGTAATTCTATCATGATGTTCTATAAGGTTCAAAGTTGGTATTAAAGCACTGCGCAGGCTGATCCAGGCATTGTACGCTCTGTGACCACCAAGATTCACATTTAAATACTCCAGTGCTTCACTGTACCTGCTATCCTTACCCGGTGTCCTCCTGGAATTTACATCTGTTCTTAAAACAGCCCCCACAGCAGAATGCTGCATTATTTCCCCCACTGCTTTGGTCTGATTTTTAAAAAATAAAGATAAGCAGACACAGGAACAGCACTGCCCTTACCTAGGGGAACAACTGCACAACCACCACCTGAACTATTCAAGTCACGATAGTGCTATGATATCGTGACTGCTGGATCATTAAGCAACAAGGCAATCTTGAGGACATTCAGAGCATTGTTAGATTTCATGAGGGGGTTGTGGAGTAATTTTTGAGCCATCTCCAGCCCTCATCTCCTACCCTAACACCCCGTCTTTGTCCTGGAAACACCACAGAGCCAAAGCAGAGCAGCAGATGCGTGCATTTTAACATGGCAGATTTGCTTTTTCAAAGCAGATCAAGCCCAATTTCCCCCCGAAACGCAGACTAAATAGTCCAAAACAACAACAAAAAAAAAGACAACAAATACCCTTCCTCCTGAGATCCGGAATTGCACCACTTAATGAAACTCTTCACCAACAAATTGATCCGCCTGTCGTCACCCGCCCCGTCGCCATCGATTAGAAGCCGTTTGCGGATAACTTCATCTGAGGGAAAGAAAAAATAAAAAGAAAAATAAAAAGGTTTTGCTGTTTTTTTAGTGCCTGTCCCGGGCCGGGTTAACCCGGGAGGAGCCGCAGAGGAGAAGCAGCGGGAGGGGAGGCCGCGGACAGAGGAGGGCGGCCGGGAGGAGGGGGGGGGGAGAGGTTGGGGAAAGGGGCTGGGGGTTTGTGGGGTCGGCTAGGGCCGGAGGGGGGCACGATGAAGGGAAAAGGGCAGGAGGGAGGGCTCACCGTCGGTCACGGCCCCCATGGCGGCGAGCGGCGGAGGCGGCGGGGCGGCGGCAGGGAGTGAGGTCAGCTCCCACAATGCAGCCGGCGGGAGCGGCCGCCATGGAGGGGGAGGCGGCGGCGGCCGGGGCCTGAGCGGCGGCGGTGGTGGCAGCGCCGGTGAAGGAGGACAGGGGACGGAGGAGGACGGGCGGCTGGGGAGGGCCGGAGGGCGACGTGAGTGGCCCCCTGGCGAGGGGCGGCCCCGCCAGGTGAGGGGATGAAGGGGGAGGGAAGAAAAAGGGCCCCGATTCCTCCCCCCCCCCCCGCCCCGAGCCAGGCTCCACCTCTCCAGCCCCGAGCCCCCCGGCACATGGAGGCCTGGCCTCGACGCCTCGCTGAGCCCCTCAAGACTTCATCCTGAGGCTTTCACCTCGCTGGCTTCGTCCTCTGGGTCCTGTGGACCCCGCTGTGGGGTCCTAGGGGTCGGGGTTCCTCGAGGGTGGCTGCAGCAGGGTGTGGGTATAGAGGTGTCCTTGGGGGGTGTGGGGGCTGCTGGAGCCCTGGGGTTGTCCCTGTGGGGTGTGACACCGGGAGGGCAGGCAGCAGGGCTTGGAGCAGGACGGCCTGGTGTCACGGGATGGCTTGGGGTGGAAGGGACCTCTAAGCCCATCTGGTTCTAGGGATGCAGAAATCTTTTTTTCTGGTGCTTGGGTGTCTGGAGATACTACGATGTTACCAGTATCGACTGTTGAGTTTTAGCTTTTTGGACCACTGACTTGAACACTTATGCCATGCTAAAGTTGGCAACATCACCGTAATATATGTCCTTCCGTAGTAATGGTACATCCAGGGTTGCCACCCTGGTACTCCCTCGTGGTTTTGGCCTCAAATCTGCAGGTCTGAGGGCTCGTTCTGCACAGGGCCTGGCACTGACAGCCCCAGGGTCATGCAGAAAATGGAGGTAAGAAAAGAACAAAATCACGTGCAGTGTCATCTGTTCTCCTGCTTTTAGAGCTGTGAGTGATTACCGGTTCTTTTTTGTTCTGGACAGAGGCATTTAACAGAAATTTACATATTGCTAGGTGGTTTCAAGCCATTACTTTGCCTTCAACGGTGGCAACTGGTCAGGTTCTTTGGAAGGTGCTATTGGGAAAGCACTCCAGTGAGGGGTCATTGAAACACCAACTGAACTTTTGAGAATAAACAATTTCCAACACAGAAAATCTAGATAAGTAATTCTGTTCTTGACATCTACGTGTATTACTCTATATATGATTTGTGAGTGATAATACTTTTATGTGAAAATCTGACTATTCATTTATACAAAGTTTGGGCCAAAGAATGGACCGTGCATACATGAACTGTGTTTGTGCTATGAAAAAGAAGTTATTTTCTTCATTTGTTGCCATTTAATATACCTGATTTGACAAAACCCTTTGCTTTTCCTAAGACATCAGTCCCTCTGATACAGCCCTCATACTCTGGTGCAGGGTGAGAAGAAGGCCGAGGTGAACTCCTCTACACACGTTTTGTACTGTGCGGTTTGTTGCTGCCTTTCCCTCTTTACCCATTGATTGCCTCTTGGAACTCGGATCTTCAACATCTTGAAGCATCCCAGTCTTATGAAGGCTTAATATTCTTCCTGACCTTCTCTATACTCTTTCTGTTTCTACTGTCATGAGAAGTTGATCAGAACTGGAGAGTACTGTAGGTGAGAATCCACAGTTATCTGTTTTGTAAAGTTAGAATACTTTTGTGTTATTTTCTGTCTTTTAATCCAGTATAATCTTCTCTCACTTTTTGTTTGTCATTCCAGTGTTGGTCAGATAGTCTTATCAAACCCTCCACAATGACAAATTCCTTGAGTAATTAATTTAGAACATAGCAGTCTGTATAATTAGTTAATAACACTGAATTACTTTTATGCCATTCTTGTCATCATTCATATCACTGATTACAAAATTCTTGGAAGTTCTGTTCTGGGTCTTAAGGAATTAGTATTGCAGACTGATGCAGTAGGAAAAAATGTCTTGCGCAGGGTATATGGCACCTTCCTCCATGCCAGGTCATTTGGAATAAGTACCTGTGTGTGCAAGCTTTCAACCAAGCTAAATATGAAGTAGTTTTTCCTCTTGCCTTGAATTCCTTTATGTGTGCCATATGGTAAGACCTTGAAGCAGCTTATACATAATAATTTGTTACGCACCTGTCCTTGTCAGAAGTGTGAAACGATCCTCTGTAATGTTTCCAGGTGACTCTGGGTACGAGAAGTATAAGCTAGGTAAGTTTAGCACTGCAAGATGTTACACGTGTGTGGAACTGGCTCAGATTTTTCATCGTTATCCTTTTTTTTTTCCCCTTGAAAAATGGCTTTTAAGTACACCTGATTTATTTTGTTTTAATTGAGGAAATCTGTTAATGTTGAGTTTTCTTTCTTGAAAAAAATCTCTGAACTTATTTCATAAAGTTTAAATTACCTTTATAACTTCTCCCCTTTATATATACTCTGTATATATATATTTTCCAACTGCAGAAAAAGTTAAAGGGGAAGAAGCTTTTCATATTATTCAAGGGTATAATGAGCTATGATTTTTTGAGCTAAGAAAACAGCTTTAACTATTGATGAGGTGGATTTAAAATATTTTTCCTAAGCCACCCTAATAATTTATGAGGTGGTTTTAGGTTTCCAGGTTTTCTTCGTGTTGAATAACTTCTAAATCAGACTTGCGTGGCACTAAATCTTACAGAGATCTAAGTATAGTAGGTCAGAAACTACAAGGTATTTTTATCCAGTCCAACCTATATTCTTGTCAGAAAGCCATGCCGCCTTTATTTAGTGAGACCTATTTTCTGTAAGCCTATGTTTAGCGTTACTTTTTACCACCGTCCTTTATTTCTTTGTTGATTGTGTTCCATGATTTTGTGCAAGACAGCTGTCAAACTAACCTACTGGTGTCACCCTCTTTTCTTGTCTTAACTTAGTGCTGTGTTTTCTTTGCCATGTTCTTTGGCTTCTTTAGCCTCAGTGCTTACTGAAAATCAGCAGCAGTGTTTTCAGTGCTTGTCATCCCGTTCCGTAAAAATTCTTAGACACTTGCTGCTAGTTCTGCAGATACGAAAATATTCACTTTTGGCAGATAGAGCTGGATGTTTTCAGTCCAGTGATGGGAGGAAAAAAAAGTAGTAGGATTTTTTTTTTTTTTTTTTTTTAGACACTACACAGTGTGGTTCTTAGCCTTGTGAAAAGCTTTCCTAACATGGACCCTTGTGTTTCTGCAGAGCTAGCACATTTTCAGAGAATTACAACATAACAAGAGAAGGGAGAGTAAAAATGCTCATTGCAATTGGAGCGACAATAGCAATAATTAAAAAATGCTACGTTTTGTTATCTGAACGGAAATCAATTTTGCTGTCTACTGCATGTGTTACCAAAATTGATTAAATGTATCGTTAACACTTTACATTATTATCTGATAGAAGGCTGGTTTTTAAAGTAACCACAAGTTGTGGCTATGTGTTTTTTTTTCCTTGTTTTGCTTTTTTATTTTATTTCATATTTTTTACTTCATTACTGAAACAAACATGTAAAATTCCAGATTTTTTGATAGAAGCACTTTGCAAATACAAGTCCTGAAAATATTTTTTGTGTTAGAAACATTTAATTACTACTGCTGCTTTTCTCATGAAGGGTTATTTGGGGAAACAAAATTTCTCTTAGTCATTTTTTGAAAAAACAGTGTGCTGCATGGTCCTTTTAAGTAACTTTTTCCTGAGTAAAGGCTCCGTGTCTTGGGGAACGTGGCTTCCACAGGTGGCATTCTGGTGCTGCCCTTTGGCAGAGGTCTTCTCAGGAATTATCTAACCACTCCCAGCATTTCATATCTGGATCTAACTGAATATTTATGAAGCTTGAAGATCAATTATTATATATTTTAAGATGATCAGTCATTAATTGAGTAAAACTCATCAAACCCGAGTTGAAACCAAGTAATACTGGAAATTGAGGTATTCAGTGTGGAAAGCGGAGCTTGCAGGTGTACGGGTGCTGCCAGCAAAGGAAAGCATTCCTCACAGATGAACCAAAAGGTGCGTTAGTTGTGGCAGTGGAATCATCAAAGCTAAGAGCTTTAGGTGATTTAGGTGGTACGCTACATCGCGATGCTGCTACTGGGAACTCGATAGGCTCCTACCTGGTAAGGACATCAGGGCGTTGTAGCAGGTAGCTCGTGGATGTCAAAGTATCATGAAACTGCAGCAAGATGTAGTGGATGGTTAGGTTTTGTTTTTAACCTGGAAATGATTAACAGCAGAGCTCTCAGCTGTGCGATGCAGAGGAGGTTCCGCGCTGTGCCTGCGTTCTGTGGTTTAAAATGACTTGGGGAAATTTAGGGTGGCACTTCGTGTTTCACGTATTTTGTAAGGAAGCAGCTATTTACACTTTTGGAGCTGTTTTGACAGGTTTAGTCACTTATCTAGTAGCCTCTTTGTTGGCAGGATGTTTTTAGTGTGGCCTTTATTATTATATTTATTTATTTATATGAAAAAGAGCACATGACAGATTTGGTGTCATTCATATTGTGCCCTGAAGATCACTGATGGCATTGCAGAGTTTTCAGAGGAAGAGGTGGGCGTTGAAAAAGATTTTCCCTCTGACTAAGAAGCAGAATTGTCCTTGCTGGCACTGGCCCAGCTGGTAAACGTTTATATTTAACCGTGCCTTTAAACAAGGGATGAACAACCAGTGGGTTGTGAATGCCATATTTACTCCTGTGACATCTAAATAAATAACTGTTAGTGCTCCTGAGGAAATTTTGCAAAAAGCTTCCGAGGAAAAGCCTCGGAAAGTTTCCTCCTGTGGCAGGCAGCTCGTGCCCGACCTCCATCATGAGCATCACAGTGCCCTGACTCGCCAGGAGAGCTGAATCAGAGCTATTGCGCAGCTTCTGAGTCAGCCCCTCAAGTTTATAGAAGGTGCTTGGTTGATTTTCTTGTTTGTTCCATTTTTTTTTCCTTTTTAGAAGCAGTGCAGATCTGTGAGGGAACACCTAGAAATTTTTACAAGGCTTTGAGCTTGGCGAAGTAAGGCCCCGTGCTGTGGAAAGGTGTTGGAAGAAGCACTTTTGTCTCAGGAGATGGAGAAAAAGAGCATCAGGTCTATATTGGTAATCTTGTGGTTCTGATTTTAAAATGGTTTTCTATTTTGCCTTGGATATTTTTATTGTTTAAAGTATATTTTCTTTTAATAGAGTAACTCTGTCAGTTTGAGAGCAGCTACGATTTACGGTTCCCGTAAAACATGATACAGTGAAGCATGTGCTCATACCCTGATTTCTGGCTCTGAGCAATGAAACAGGCATGGTACACGCTTTGGTGATACCTGCTCATCTTTATGCTTTTCATACGTCGCATGTTGAGTGGTAACACCGTGCTTTGTTCCTGGGCATTGTTACCCTACTGAGAGTGACTGGGAGCAGGGTAAAACTGCAAAGAGAGGCTGAGGCTTTCTTAGGGAGAAGGCAAGCTCTCCTCTGTCTCATCTTCTTTTGTGAGTAGGTCAAGTGTTGCTTCTAAAACACTGCTTCAGTTGCCGTGAAGACAAAGTGTTTACACTGATATTTTGGGAGATGTGCGTGGAGAAGATAAGGGGTCTTCTCCAGCAGAGAGTCCTGGCCCCAGATGGGGAGATGCAGGGCGGGCAGCTCCTCGCTCTGCTCCAGCTGGGTGTGCCAAAGGGAAGACTCGGTCTAGCTGGGGCCAGATGGGTGGTGTTACCACGAGAACGGGGAGAGCCGAATGCATCAGAATTTTCTGGTATTTCATTAGAATTATACCAGCTGAAGCAGCTTGAAGGAGCTGATGAATCTGCACATTTTCTGCGCAGTAGCTGAAGAAGGAATGTGCTTAAATCCTGCCTATATCCAGAGCTAAGCACCTTCCTCCGGGGAGCATTTTGGATTCACGCTCTCTTGAAATTAGGATCATAAGCTCTTTCTTTCAAACAAGGAGTAAAGGTCAATCTTTGCTTTCAAAACCCAGGAGGTGGTAATGGTTCTGGTTCCCTTTTTGT
Organism: Anas acuta; assembly: GCF_963932015.1. Taxonomy (NCBI): domain Eukaryota; kingdom Metazoa; phylum Chordata; class Aves; order Anseriformes; family Anatidae; genus Anas; species Anas acuta. The sequence goes on along the minus strand of NC_088989.1, from coordinate 7,414,469 downwards.
CATTAGCGGGGCTGTTATCCGCTACAACGCTCGCCACATGTGTGGGGGACTTCAACCCAGCCATCCTCCATCCGGAGGGGATTAATGCCCCTAATTCTTTCCATCAGAGTGAATTTTGTAATCACCGGGCTGTAGACTGGTATAAGGTGGTGTTGCTGTTGGAAAGTCAGAGCTGTAGCCCAGCACGTAGTTATGAGACGGCTCAGGACTGAAGCATTTAAGGAAATAATCCATAAAAGCAAACCAGTGGTTTCAGAAGTGCAAGAGCAAAACATGCAAGCATGGCGTGGCACGAAAGATCACTTTCAGATTGAAGATCAGATTCTGTTCAAAGACGTCCGAGTGCCTTTGTGGCCACTTCCAAATTTTATGTGCAAGCAGGAATAAGATTTGGGCTTGAAAAGTACAGGCAAACTGAGAAAAACACCTTGTGGGGAAAAAAATGTGCTTCATAAACTATTTCAGGGAATTGCAAAATGTAAATAGAAAAATTAATTTCAAACTTACTGACAGAGGAGAGATTGGCCATAACATATGCTATATATGTGGAGTATGTATACATGTATATTTATTTCGATATATTGCAAATTTGCAATTGAGATATGAAGTGGTGATATGTGTGGCTATGAAAGCAACCATGTATGCAAACAAATGCATATGAAAGTCAATACATTCAGCCCCAAATGTTATTTCTCTTTAGGATTTACAAAACACCCAGTCCAACTTGTATTATGATAATATTTTAGTAGAGACTTGGTGTAAACAAACATTCTGTTTTGGTTTTGTTTTGCAAAACGTTACTGTAGAATGTGTGAAATCCATGAGGGATTCTTTCTGGTCCTCTGCCTTTTGCATTTATTAAGATAAAAATGTACATGTTGATTACATGTGGATAGTAATGATCTAATAAAAGAAAAAAAGCAGATAAATTGGATTTTACTGCTGATATGAATAAAGATTGGCTTCTAAGAGTTGAAGGTAGAACAAAGCCATGCTACTAATAGCTACAAGTATGCACCTGTGATTTTGTGGTTCATTGTAAATATTTTCACTTCGGTTTCATTCCAATATTGCTTTGGCAGTTACGTTTATTTAATGTTTTTTCTTTTTTCATTTTTGAGATCTGCTTGTGGTTTTTGGTGTGTGTGTGTTTATGTAAAGCTAGAGCAGTTTTGAACAATATAATATTCTAAAATAAACTTGTGCATATGTATATTAAAGCAAAACATATGGGATTTTTTTTACATGATGTAATGAGTTTGAAATTCTTTTTTTTTAAAAAAAAGAAAAAAACTAAATTGCACTTGAGCTGCAGCCGCTTTGCCAGGCTTGGAATAGGAGGGTATTTACAGGCCAGTTTCTAGTAAAGCTTTTCTTTCCTACTATTACGTGAAAGACTTGTACAGACAGGAGCAGCTAACTGTAACCGTAGATAAAATGTCATCAAACACATGGAAGGAAGTAGCTCACGAGCTGCTATTTTCAAATGTTTATGTTAAAGAAATCTGTCCAGGTCTTGCAAGCTCTTGAACTTGTTCTGAACTGTACTAGTGAAAGGCACCAAAGTGATTTCAGTGGGATTTTATGCAGTACTAAGGTAAATGACTAGCTTTTTTTAAAAACAAACAAACATTAAGCCCTAATTCTGAAATTAGCTCCTTTTTTTCTTTCTTTTTTTTTTTAATTGCACATAACTTAAACTGCTGAGGTTGTACTTTTCTTTTGGATGAATTATTAACACCATGAGCTGCATCCTGTGTGTCACGATAATAATAGTGCAGGGCTGTGTGGTGTTTACATTTCAAAATAGCCTTTATATTTAAAAACATCGACAATAAAATGTACTCACTCTATGTAATATTTTTGGCCCCAAGTGTGTAAGACTGTTGATTGATTTTCCCTTCAAACTGGTACAGTAAAGCACGGTGGTTACTTCTTTTGGAGGAGCAGGCATATGCCACCAGTGATCTCAGGCATTGGCATAGACTTGTAGTACGGCAGTAACCCAGGTATTGAGTTTCCTAATGGCTGGATTATTCATACTGAATCTTCTTTATTTGTAAGTGCCTCTTTATAGAGCCTGTTCCCCATCATGTCTTTCTAGGACTGGCTTCCTAAATTTGGCACAGAGATTGCAACTCTAAGAGAGCCATTTTGCAGCCTACGTTTTCTTCTCTTTCTGCTTGCATCAGTGAGTATGACCGCTGTTCTGGGTCTCTCTTGCTGCTTTTCTGTGGAGATGGGTGCTGCGAGAGGCGTTACTCCCTCGGAGAGATCTCTCTCACTAAATAGTTGTTCTCCTTGGCTTCTGTGCAGCTGCCATTGCTTGAGGAAAGATAAATAATGACCAGCCCTAGCACAGGACAGCTTCTAATAGGTATGGGTAAGGACTGTTTGTTGGGGTTGCAGACAACATTACAATAATTCATACCAAAATGTGATTCTCTTATTTGACAAAACTATAGAAATAAGAAAAAAGATATTACCTTAGCTACGTGTCACTGTTGTTAAAGAGGAAGGATTTCTGCTAATCCAGTTGTTGGTGGGGCCCAAACCTTGCTAGGCTCCATTGTCCTGGTAGTTGAGAAAGAAGAAAAGAGTCATTTGAAATTCCTTTTTTTTTTTTTTTTTTTTTTTTTTTTTTTTTTTTTTTGCCAAAAATCATCTGTTGTCAAGTCAAAGGTCTTCCCAGACAAATGTCTGTATTACGAGGAATTGGAGAAGTTTAAACTTAAAGGGTAAAATATGCCTTAGGACTACACATGCTTCAAAAACTACAAACTGTAACTATTGGGAGGTTGTATGCAAAAATACAATGTGGCTACATTTTTCAAGGATCTACTTTGAAGCTTTCAGTTTAATTTTTGGCTTTTTATTTTTCTTCCCATTTGGCAAGCAGTTTTTTATGTTTCTAGTGCTTCACCAGCTCTTCTTTGTGCACCATCTGTGATGTCAACAGGAATGTGCATAGTTCTGCTGCTGGGCAGTGGGGCCAGCCTCCTTTTTCTATTTGTGCTCACACCATAATAATGACGTTTTATTATCTTGGGAACAGGACTTGAGTTTTTAAAGTGATAGGAATATCACATACACTTCTGCTAGGTTTATTTATAAGTATGGACACCACATATGGAAGGAGTGACTATTGTGTTCCAGCTGAGTTTCCTAAATTTTGTTAGGCAATAAATAAATAAATAAATAAATAAATAAATAAATAAGGGTCCTGAGTTCATGAAAATCAGGCTGCTCAGTCTCCTTCAGTTTTGAATTAAAGTATTAATTAATAAAGTATTAATTAACTGCACACTTGCAGGAGACCAGTCTGTGTTGAATGAAATTAGGAAAGAGGAAGTGTGGAGATGCCAGTGAAATTGCTTCAAGAGTTGAAGAATGTGACATGTAAAGAAGTGCCTAAAGAATGCAATTCCTTAGTTTAAAGGAGATTTAGGGACTGAGAGAGTGAGAAGACAAATTTATTGCAGAGCATTGCAAAGTGGGGGCTTTATTTTTTATACAGTATAATAAAAGCCCTATACACTATGTAAGAAATCCTGTTGGCTTAAGTGGGCTTTTGTAGGCATTTAAGCCATTAGTATGTTGGGATCAGTATGAGTATATTTCTTAAAAATGAAACAAGATTTAAAAATTAAGGTTTATGCACTAGAAAGACATTTTAATGTCATTAGTATCTCTAATGCCATCAATGTTAAAGTTTTTGTCAGTGTTTTTACACAGTCTTATAGTCTTATAAAGGTGTGTATTGACTTACATCTTCAGCTGAGGATGAAAGTTCAGATTCAGATTCTTAACATGAGCAAACAGTCGGAAACACAGGATTTACTTGAAAAGCAGTGTAGCGCTATTTTATATTGAAATATCATGAGAAATATATATATTTTCTCCACATATACAGACAACTTCAGTGTTTACAACAAAATGAAATTGCCTTTTCATGTTTAAAAAGAAAAGCTGGGAGACATGGACCAAATGCTCATTAGCCAGAAGGCTCGTTAAGAAGAGAACCCCAGATAATTTTTTAAGGTAGATGTAAATTTCTAGAATATGAATTCTTGCTTTTTTTTTATTGGCTGGGATTAACATTTCTCTCATTGCTGTAACATTTTTCTCCTCTCCTGTGAGCCGGTGTCTCTGACTCTAGATGGCAGTCACTGGTAGGCGGAAGGGAAGGATCACTTCGGGTGGTTTGGCTTGAACCCTGCTAATCTCCGCACTGGCTGGCTTCTCTAGTTGGAATTTTTATGGTGTTAGGTAGCAATAAAACTGTCACCTCAGCTTCTCTCCCTTCTGAACTGAAACAGAGATGCTATGAAGAAAGAAAAAAAAAAAAAGAGGCATCGAGTAAGGGTAACTGAGGAAGTAGTGCAGTGAAACGTTCACAAAAGAGAGCTCTAGTAATACTGAAAATAGTGAAGTGACTTCTTTTTAGATCCACAAGACTCTTGTGCTACATTAACAGGAGCAGATTTGTGTTTGTAATGGGAGGAATACTTGTCTCCCACTAAATTCCATTTCAGAGAGTAAGATAGTTTGAACAAGCTGCAACCAGGGATAACAGGAGTGGAGGAATGTGTGATTGTAATCTGATTTTAATTATTGAGGATTTCCTCACACTCTTCTGGGCACGTGGTGTTTGAGTAGTAGTTCTCTTCTTGCTTCAGACGCTGTCTTCCATCCCAACCCTGTCCCTCATCCTCCTTTTGCTATGTCCATCCTCTCCTCTTAATTTCTAATCTTTCATTCTTTTACAGGTAATCTCTTTCCTTCATTCCTGTTAACACTGTCTTTTGACTCTCAACTCTCTCTTCTTTTGATAGTAGGGTAGGCTTCCATTTTTTTCTCTCCTTTTCTTTACCTGGGTGCTGTTTGCATGCCTAACCAGTTGGATATAACACTGCAGTTATAAAAAAGGCAGCAGCACTCAAGCAAAGGAACAGCAATTTGTCAGTACTCGCTGTGTAGGGATGATTGCATTTCAGGAGATGAATACTGCTTGATAAGAAAGCTATTGTTATAATAAATACAGGTCAAAAGCAGGAATTAATCTATAAATTTTATTGATGTCTGGTTTCAAACTCAGTGCCAAATTACAGGCTTCTTTACGTATGTGCAAATCCCAAGAAACTCTTTGGAAAGCACTGGAGTCATTCTGGATTTACAGAGGTATACTTAAGATCAAATTTTGGCCTTCAGTCTCGATAATTAGAAACTGATTTACTACTATATTGTATATATGTATGTATACTGCATTAGTAACGGGGCTGTGATGCTGTAAGCACTTGGCAAATATTCTGCAAGACAGTACTTGCATTAAAAACAGTTACTGCAAATCAAAATACCTTGATTTTTGCTTACTACAGTCCTATCAACAAGCCTTAATTTTTTAACATACTAGTTTAACTGTGGAAAAATGCCAATTTTTGAAAGGAAAGGCGATTTAGTTGCAGAAACATGAAAAAACAACTAAGGCTGCAATTAGGTCTTTACTTTTACATTCTTACATTGAAAAATACCATTGGTGCTTTATGTCAAGCTTTGCAGTTCACAGTCAAGTGCATTTCCAGAGACAGCTTGACAAATGTGGTTTATCATTTGTAAAAGAAAGCTTTCTGAGAGTTAGCAGTAATCCAGTATGTTTTTTTGTGTGAGGATCATATGCGGGAGAGACATGATAGAGATAATTTTGGAATTATGTCAAGATTATATGTTAGTATGACAGGTATCACAGTCCCTAATAGATTGCACAGTGCAGAGATAATGAAGAGTGATGCTTTCTGTTCCCAGCCCTGCACTGGGCCTGGTAACTGTGGCAAATCATTCTTTCTTCCTCGATTTCTCTGTAAAAATTATGATAACGATGCGTATTATTTTGTCTTTCATTTTGATAGCTAAAATGAATACATAAAAATGAAGTGTTATGAACATGATGGGAAATAAAAGGTGGCAAAATAAGCATCTGCATTACAGACAGCTTTATGCTGGCAATCGGTAACAAAATTACTGATCCTGCTGTTCTTCTCTCCTATTGGGGGTGTTGCTATTTACTTGTTCACAGGAATGTGGAAGAAAAAAATCTTGCTATTTCTTATGCTACTCTATCCTTCAGCTTCTCGTTGAGAATCTACCATGGTGTTATTCTGCCTTTATTCTTGTCCGTTACCATCCTAATGAGGGACAGCTAAAGCTTTAGTTAATGGAGGATAAGGACAGAAAAGGTCTCTCTGTCTTTCTTTTCTCTATCTCCTCCCTTTCTATCTCTCTGTCTCTCTTTGGCCATTGAAAATGTAGGTCATATTGCATCACCATAAAATGGAACAGTCAGAAAGGTGTTTGAAAAATGCTGACATCCTTAGCCCCGGGTGCACGCCAGTGTCCTTTGTTTACATTGAGGATGGTGTTGGACCCGAGTAGGAACCAACGTCTCTGCTCAGGTTAGTGGTGTGCTACCTAAATTATGAGTCAGATTTTAAGATGACTTTCATCTGCCTGCAGTGATATAAAATCAGACAGACAAAATGCAAACACTCACAATAATGATATACACGAGGAGATAATTTGTAATCTTTAATCTGCAATAACCATGACTGTGTAGTTTGAATAATATTATATTTAACAGGAGCTCAGTAATAAATTTTGCAAATCACGTTAATTGTGTGCTCTGCATTGTCTTGATTAGCTGTGCCTTTCTGTCTTGAATAATATCTGTTTATATTATATGTTTATGCATCCTTTGTAACACTATTGTCTTACTCTGTGAACACTTTTAAATGAGCTAATCGGGGTTTCATTTATTTTTAGAAAAATGGAAAATTCTGATGTCCGGAATCTTTTTTGCTTGCTACCAGTCTTTTGTTGCTTGTGTTTCTGATGTAATACAAGTTGTAACTGGTATAAAATGTTCCTATTATATAAAATACTGAACGTAGAACGTGTCTTTTTCTTCTCTACAGGTGTATACAAATACACTTTTTAAAGAAACATATAAATACAATTTCAACTGTCATTATTTATCTTAGCTTGCTGCAGTAAGCTAACGTGTTTTATAGATTGAACTTTCAGAGGGTGACATAAATCACAGTGGAAGAAGTAGGTATTTTGAAATGGAAGTCAAGATACCTCCTTATAGAGTGTTTTTATTTCTGAAACCAAGTATTTTTTAGCCTCTCTATTCTATGCTTTGTCTGGTTGCATTTCTGCAGTTGAAATGCAATATTCAAAGGCTTCTTATGACTTTGTTATTTGTACCGCTGAAGAAAACTTCTAAGATAAAAGAAAAATTGTTGCAAGATAAAACTAAAATTAGTGATGAGTTGCTGAGGAAAATAATGAATGCTAATCTTTTTTTTCTGTTGTAATTAGGCAAAGGAAAATGACACTAATCAAAGTTAAGATAGCTCAAGTACACTTTGCTGTGCGCAATTATTTTGCAGTTTTTATCAGTTTAGTGTGAATTGTTCCAAAGGCATTGTTATGTCTCCTTTGACTAAGGTATCAGTTATTAAATAAACTTAACTAGTATCTTAATTGACCCTTCTCATTAGCTACAAAAATGCCTATACACATTTGACATAGTTTTAGAGTAACCGTGCATCATTACTGTGTTTAAGCACTGGATATTCTGTGACATTTGTGTTTTTATAAATACAGAGGAAATATTTAAGTACTTGTGATAAATATTTAGTATTTGCATACATACTAATTATGAAGTCTTGAGAGGCTGCAACCTTGTAATTGGTATTTACAAAAGTTTTGGTATCTAGTCTCTATTTGACACATGTAACTGGTACTTTGTTTTTCAATCTGTAAAGATGTAAAGAATTACAGCTCCTAAGGGATGTAGGAGGACCAGTTATGTAATTAGTAGAGTTTGTAGTTCTTTTATCTTCTTTGACCCACTGATACTCTGTAATGGGCAGGTCAGGAGTCAGTTTCCAGCACAAATGAGATCAACCTCAGAATTGCTGTTTTACTCTTGAGCTACTTGCTAGCCTTAATGGCAGCCCATAGCCTCATCCTGGCCATCTCGTGTTCTTTCAACACAGACCTCCCCAACCCACTTTCTTAAGGGGCAGAATAAGATCTCATTAGGTTATGGCCATAAGCATAATATATCAAAAATAAAGCCCAATTTTGGGATGATTATACCTAACACACCTAAATCTTTGTTTACATAAATGTAAATATATAAACATTTAAGACAAAATACAATTTTGTACCTAACAAAATAGAAAGAATGCTCCACAGCTCAGGTGTGTGCTGTTACATATTTCTGAGATTCTGTTTGTAAAGGAGTTAACGGCGTTTGTCTAGCTGAGGCATTTGTTTGGATACTTGCAGTAGTCAGGGATGCTTTATCACATACGTTTACACTTCTTTATTTTGATGAGTTGCTTTGCAATTGCAATTTTCATGTAACTATATTTCCCCTTAAATGGATAATATTCATTAGTCATCATGACTAATTATGTCCCAGCCAAAACTGTATATAAAGCTTTTACTCTGCTCGATTGTGGTTTCCTGTATCTCGTAGTATTAAGTAGCAATTGCAACCAGATTTCTTTGATATTCAGCCGTATACACTAAGTCCGCTTCATTGGTTTGAAAATGCCTTTTTTCCTTTTCTTGGATTGCCACTTTGCCTGTTTTTGTCATCTCTCCATCCTTCAGCCAGCTCTTCCTTTCCCAGTGCACCGAAGTGCCTGCCTTCTGGAGAGTGAGCTCCTCCTGCCTTATTCTCAATCATCCCATCTCTTCCTTACAATACTCTTTGCTGACAGTTGTGGTTGTAATTGACCTGCTGTAAATCCTCAGTAAGAATCATTCCTGTTCTTTGCCACCTATCATCCAGAGAAAGAGCTCTCTTTAAGAGTCGTTAAGCTGTCACTTTATTCTTTTGAAATTTATTCTGTTAACTTCCTTCAAACTCCACTCCAGATGTAATCCCTACAGCAAAATTCACAGGTGGTGACATAGTGTGCTCTGTTCTCTTGTATATAGGAATAAAAATTTTACTGTTCCTTCCTTCACCCTCATCTGATTCATTGTTTGTACTTACCACTTACTTATTGCTCAATTCCTAGATTTTTAAGTCTTTGGAAAGCATTTTATTTTATAGGTAGCTTTTTTTGTTTCCATTATTGTGTGAAGCAATGGAATTCGCCTTTTATCCAACTAGTGCCATTTAAATCAGGATAAAAGAAAAGGCATTTTGCATGCAGAGCTCCCATATCCCCTGAAGAAATTAGGGTAGAGATGAAGGAGTGAGTTACCTTCACAGCAGGGAGATGATATGCCTGAAGGGATTGAGGCTCTGAGGCTGAGCACTGAATGATCTGTAAAGAGGAAGGTCTGTATGAATTCAGTCTTCATGCCCTGAACAGACAAAGGGAAAAAAAGACTTTTGACAAACACCACATTTCCTTTCCCAATGAGCATCAGCAAGAGTTGAAGAGAAAGTTGTAATATTGTATTAATCAATGAGAGTTGTATGCGTAACAAGGAAATTAAATTTCTGAGAGATCTGGTGTAGAAATTTGTTAATGATCAGTTACCTCGAGTCCTGTTAACCATAAAGCAGAACGATGCAGAGGAGAGAGAGAAGTAATACAGGAGTAGCTGTCAAGTGTTGTCCACTGAAGACAAGATTATTTTATTTCACTGATTAACTAAAATATCTTAAAGCTCTGATGTGCTTCCTAGGATCAAGTACCTCACTGAGCAGGGTAAACCTCAGTAAAGGTTAGAAATAGTAAATATATCTGTAGGTGATCTCAGTCAAAGCAGTGTCAGCTGGTAAGCTGCAGTTTGAAAGGAAAAGAGGGTTTTATTCTCACTGCATTAAAAGAATTTAAAAGCATGAACTTGGTTTGCAGACGGCTTCGCAGAGAAGTAGCAGAAGCCAAGAAAAGCTTCGTTCTGCACCTTCCGTTGGGGCAGAGCCCTCCAGCCTGTGGGGTGGCGTGGGTGCCCTCTTGGACTGCATTCCTCTTGTCTGGACTTTAATCCTTGGAGGGGAAAAAAATAGTTCTCTCTGAAGTGTCATGCGTCCCCAGCACTAGATTGGCTTATTTATAGCTAACTTCATGACTTCTAAGAAGATGAAAAAAAAATTGCTAGTTTAATTTCAAAACACTTACAAAAAAACAATTATTTGATCTTTAATATAACCCATGCACGAGGATGGATGAAAATAATTTTTAAGTTTTAACTGAGCTTTGGTTTAGCTTTACCAATTAAGCATTGATTTATGGTAAACCAAAGCAAACTGTGCTTAAATATATGTGAACAGTAAGTTTATAAGCATTAAATGAAAGGATTTAAAACCCCCAAGCTTGCAATAATTGATCTTCCTCTTGCAGGAAGGGCCTCGGTTCATTTGTCTTCTTAATTTTTATTAAACTCTGCATCAGTTATAGAGTGATAGTCACCAATGACTTTTACGTGAGGGATCGTTTTCAGCTATCTACGTTGTATGACATGGGGGTAAAAATGTCAATGACTGCGTACCAAGAGCTCGTGTTGTTGGAGTCACGCTGTATTCTAGAAAAATCCTGAGCAGAAAACCCAGTGCAGTGGTGTTAGCAGCTTGTGATACAGACACAGCCTTCTGCTCCGAAATCTGGTCAGTAATCGGCGATGTGAGTGCAGTAACTGGGCTGAAGATTGAGATTTAAACCAATGCATACCTTTCTGCTAATGTCAGGCTGCCATTTAAAGAGCTGCTCTGTACATAAGAGTGTATAACGGTTCCCTGCTTACCTTTCAGTTTTAACTCCGTTGCAGAAACTGTATTTGTAAGAATTGATAAAATGCTTCATATTAGCATTTAAATAGATATAATCAGAGTTAGGGAACTGAGATAAGGTTCCAAATGTCTCACTGCTGTGCTCCTGTTTTGTTTCAGAATTAATCAGATACAAGTTAGAGAAAGCTTCCGAAATCTGAACAGATGAAGATCAATTGATAAATCAACCCAGCGATTCACCGTAATTTCAAGGTACTGTGACATGCTTACCCACATATTTTTCTTAAGCATAATATTCACATACTTTAGAAGTGAGAAGCGTGGAGAACAGGATATTAACAGGGTTGCAAAGCAAGTCTGAAGTGTTACCAGATGCAGTGGGGAGACTTTAAAAAAAAAATTAAAAAAAAAAATGCAGGTGTTTAATATATGTTTCAGTGGGAAATAAAGCGACCTTACAATCAATCTAAAGGGAGTTCAAGCATGGAACAGTCAAACCTCAAGATAAAATCAAGTTGTATGACATATTTTGGTCACTTAGATGAAGTGAGCTGGTCAAGGAAGGTTTGGCATACAGACAATTTAACATTTTAGATTTATTTATTATATTTTAGAAGGCGTAAACTTCTTCTAAATAGTTATTTTGTCTATTTCAACATTTCTGTGGTACTTCAAGGTATTTGAAGGCTGTTATACTCTGGCATAAATCACAGCCTACCGGCTTCGTCAGTGCCATTGTCTGACATGTTCAGAAAGTAGAACTGTAAACTGAGGCAAGAACTGTACAGTTACTTGACAAAGAGAGAATTATGATGATAAAGTGAAGTTTTGGCTAAAAAGCTGGTATTGCAGACTATCAGGTACTGCAAATTCATTGATACAGTATCTGTTTCTTTCCCTGTTTCCCCAGTGTTTGTTTCTACTCTATATCATCATACACATTTCACCATTTTGTGTACTTTTTCTGATTAGAATGAAAGAAAAGATGTCATTCAGTCTTCATTTTTCTTATGCACAGACTTGGAGAATCCAGCCTGTTACAGTCTGACTAGTATTTGCTGTGCAAATCATCTTTTAATATATTTTTTAGAATAGATTGTAGCAGAAAGGACCATTACAGTTAGCATGGAGCTGGTCTGCAGAATTTATTTAAGTGGCAGAGTTGATCTGAGCTCGGGAAGAGTGAGGAATGTTTGTCATGGTGTGGCTCTTAAACTGCCCTGTTCTCTTGAACAGCTCAGCCAAAACTCTTTTTTTAACCTTTCATATTGCATTTGAAAATTCTTTTTGGAAAGTTTATGTGAAGCCAGGTGCTATTTCAGGAGGATAAATATTATAAAACTGTTACCTTTGTGTACTGCTTGCAAAATTGTACAATTTCTGGCACGTGGAAATGGAAGGGCAGTTAAGTCACATTTGATAAGTAAAGAAGGAAGTGTTTGCAAGGTTTTGTTAGATACAATATATTTTATTTTATAAAACATATTTTATTTTATAAAACAGATAGTATAAATTTTAGAATAAATGGCAATGGCATACATTTATCATTTGGGTCTTAAAATGTTATTTTAATATCACAATGTAGTCATCATGAAGTTTAGTTAAACTTGTGGGGGTGTCCATTGCATTCTTATCCCAACTCAGAACTCTTCTCAGATTTACTTACATTTATTTGCTTCCACTTCTCCTCCTCAGAAACAGATACTTCAAGTTAATTTCTAATCCTAACAATATTATTCTTTTCCCTGGCACACATAGGTTATAGTAAGTATCCACAATAATTTCACTTCCAAGTATATAAGGTAGATGTATTCCAACACTTCTGAGCATTTCAACTCCCTTTGAAGGGTTACTCATAAATAAAATTAAGCACATCAACCTCTTCCCAGGATCTGTGGGAAAAGGGTAATAGACTGTTATGGTTTGGTGTTTGAGTTTTTATCACATGCTGCTCATGGTTATTATCCTGAGTGATCACGGTCCTGTGTATAAAGGGAGAGGTTGGTTGATTTCACTGGAGGTGAGATTGAACTACAGATTACCATAATGCATGTTAGTAATGTATTAATATTATTCTGTGGTGTGGCTTAAATGAAATGGTCTATTTTGTTATGTCTGCATAGTTTTCTCATCACCTGGACATGATGATTTATATGAACTTTTTATCTCTTGCCTCCCTGCTTGCCCAATTATATTCCTGCACGTCTCAAACTGGAGACATATTTTAATACGCACGAAATGTGTTCCTAGTTCCACTGCTGTCAACAGGAGCTGACACCAGGGTCAGGATATTGCTTCGGTGTATCAGCTGCTTGAGTTGTCATTTCAGCCTGAATCTCATTTACCAACAAGTCTTCGCTGATAGTATTTGTTCTTAGTTTTTAAGTCCCTCTTGATCACATCAGACTTTTTAGCTATAATTAACTTACTTGATTTTCTTTAGTGCTGTAATGCCCCTCAGATCTTTTCCTCAACAGACTTTTTTTATGAATTCACTTTCTTTTTTTTTCTTCTAAGTACTGATAAAATGACACCCTTGCAGGCTCTCCCTGTCTCCCCCTTCCCGCTTTTAATTCATGCATCCTTTGCAGTCACTGTGGAAAATCACCAGCGACTCAATCGTATCGTTATCCTTCTGTTCGTAAAAGAGTTCAGCTGCAGACTCATCCTTGCTTTTTCATTCCAGATAAGAATTATCATATCTCAGGTCTTTTATGGTGGTTGTCTCATAGATTCTAACGAAACACCTGACTAAGGTGTTCCCTGTTTGAACAGCTTCCCAGGACCACCTGGCAAAAGGAGGAAACCTGCCAGTACAGGTGAAAAAATGCCTGCAGTGTCATGACACAAAATAACCATCCTCTGGAGTGTTAAGCAGTCGCATGCTGTTTGTAGGCATGCATGTCAGCAGAGCATTACCAGCCGTGGTTAATATGTCGTTAAATCTGTTTAGTGAGCTTTGAAGCTGTGGTTTTCCCTTTTTTTGTGTGTTTCCTTTCCTCTTCCTGACTTAATTCTTTCTTTCCTTTCACAGGCTGTGATGTATTTCTTTGTTTGTTTGTTTATGCTTTTTTCACCCCCACTATTTGTCTCTCTCCTCTACGTTATCTGCTGCTTCTGTTTTCCTGCCTCACATTTCCTTCTCCACTTCCTCTCTCCCTGAACTTAACTTACTCCTCCATGTTTGTTTTGTGTTTTGTTTTTTTTTCCTCTCAGCTCTTTGATGAATGAGTTGGGTATGTGTTCTCACTCACACACACAAGCAGCGTGTGGTTGTTTGATCACAATTCAGTCCCAATGCTGCTCCTTGTGCTGTTTTGCTTCCTTAGTTAAACCCCTCGAATTGTAGCATTTCTGGAAAACTTCGTTCTGTTAAAGGAGTGTGATTAAAGGAGCTATTCTTGACCAGATTCATCCCTCTTGACTCTAGGTGCCTAATAGAGGACCCTAATTCAGGTGCAGGGTCATCCTTGTCTTGCATGGTCTATGGGAAGAGAAGGGCTTCTTCAAAAACCGTTTGGGACCAGGAGGGACCAATCTGATCTCAAAAGTATCCCTGGCTCTCCACTGAGTGCCAAGGCAACTTTGAATGACCACGCTCCTTACCTGGGTGTCTCAGATTTATAACAGTCACCTGTTTAAAGTTTACAACGTTTTGAATTCTGTCCTTCTTCTAACATGATGGATTTTCAGGGGTTTGCCCCTAAAATCATCAATGCATCCATGTATAGCACTACGGAAACAATATAATTGAACTTGTGTGCCTTAAAAAAAAAAAAAAAAACAAACATATTCAGTATAGTGGGTTTGTGGAAAAGAATATTCTCTCCACCTCCAGTCCTTTTAAAAGGAGTTTTTCGTCTGTCCCTATTCCTGCTCTCTGACTAATCGGTCTTGTGCACTGAACTGATGAACTGATCTTTCTGCTGCCACTTTCCTCCCTCTGCTGGAATACTGATGCATTCACGACACAGTGCAAAAAAAAAATCACTACAGGAAGAAAGTTTACTAAAGGACAGCCTGAGGCCCAGGCAGCAGAATTAGATCTTGAGTGGGTATGTATAGGAAAAATAAGTTGTGAAAGAGAGACAGGAATAAAACACAACAACAGGTTTGAAAGAGGAAGAAGATCTTTGAAATAAAGGTACCTCTTTGGCTGGCACTTTTAAAGCAAGAGGCACTTCTGAGTAACTTGATGAGTATCAATGATAGAAACTGAAAATTTGATAATCTATTAGCTTGTTAAAGTACTTAGCTAATCAACAGTAATTTTGCCAAATTAAGCCATTTTACTTTTGTGTCATTTGATATACATACGTCAGTAATGATTAAAGAAAAGAGTCATGATGTAGAGCATTAATTAGATATATCACAGTAAAATCTATTGCTATTAAAAGGCAGGTGTTGGTGTCCTATGGCTCTGTATGGACACCCATCACTACTTGCATTAGGATCAATGTAAAATAAATAATAATAGAGGATTTTTTTTTGGAAATTTGAGGAACTAAGAATGAAAGAAATCAGTAGTAGATTTTTGTTTTCCTGTCTGGTTTTTACACCATAAAATTAGTTTAGGTTCTGCTCAGAAATTCAAGATTTTGAATTTCAACACCTGACAGACACGTCCCACTGATGTTTTTAGCTTTCATTATAAGTAGCTATTTATATTTTTAAGTATATTCTTGGATAATAAAGGAATAGGGTCCTTCATTCATCATTTATCTTTCAGCTCTGGCCCCATAAGCACCTCCTGCTCATGCTGAGACCTAAAATGAAGAGAGAGTCCATGGGTTTGGGCAACAGCAGTTCAGTTAGAAACAGGTGTAACCGACAGATCATGACCCAGCTCCAGAAGCTTTTATTAGTCCTGCTACAACTTCCTGCGATAGAAGTTGTTGTTTTTATCTAAATCTTGTAGAGTTTGAGTTATTTTAAGGAATTAGACTTGGAGTGACAGGGGAGAAGAGTTTCCCTCGCTGTTCTGCAGCGGATGAGCAGTTTTACAAGATACGTCCTGCGTGTGACAGAAGTTATCACTGGGGCCGAACACTGAATCTCCTTATAATTACAGCCTGTCCCATCCCCTGCCACGACTGCCCGATGTGCTTGTGTGTTCAGCTCCCTTACACGCACAAACGAGGCAAGGCACATCCCTAGCGGGTCGCGGTGCCGCGCTCCCAGGCTTGTATTTCACCCAAAATAGCGAAGCCTGGGCCGAGCGTGCACGCACACCTCCGCAGCGCTGCAACGGGGCCGTGCAAACCCTTCTGTTTACTGTTTGGCCTGCGGCTGCCTGGTTTTGCAAATACCAGCATACCACCTAGGGGACTGACGGGCAGCCCCCGGTGCTGCCGCCCGCGGTCCCACGCTGCCGAGATTTTTGTGTGGGATGCCGCAGGTTTGGGTCCCAGCGAGCGGGGTGGGTGCAGGGGGGGGGAAGCACAGGAACCTGGGCAGCAGAAAGGGTGCAGGGAGAGAGCAGCTTGCAATTCATAAATTGATTTATTTTAATTTAAAAATATATATTAATAAAATATAAAAATATATTAATGAATTAATATATTTTAATTTTTAATAAAAATCTAAAAAATTAATAAAAATCTAAAAAATTAATAAAAATCTAAAAAATTAATAAAAATCTAAATAAAATATAAAAATAAATAAAAAAATCTAAATAAAATAAAAATCTAATAAAAATCTAAAAAAAAAAAAACTTTTATTGAATATAAATTAAATTGTGCATAATCGCAGAACTTTGTTAGTGACAGTTTCTGGCCAGGACAGCATTTTTTCCCAAATCCTGCTCGTTTTTAGGGGGTAATTAAGAAGAAAGGCAGGTGGGGCAGCAAGGCTGGGGGCCCGACCCGCAGCCCCGGGACCCGCAGCCCCGGGACCCGCAGCCCCGGGACCCGCAGCCCCGGGACCCGCAGCCCCGGGACCCGCAGCCCCGGGACCCGCAGCCCCGGGACCCGCAGCCCCGGGACCCGCAGCCCCGGGACCCGCAGCCCCGGGACCCGCAGCCCCGGCCCTAACGGCGGCGGTGCCGGTGCCGGTGCCCCGGTGGCCGTGCCCTTAAGGTGGCTCCGAATTTAAGGAGGCTCCGGCGGGGCGGGGCGGAGCGGGCGATCCCGGCCCAGCCCCAGGCGGCCCCGTCGCAGCGGGGGGCCGGGCGGGTTCGTGACGCGGTCGTTGTTTTTTTTTGGTTTTTTGTTTTTTTTTGTAGGGTCGCCCCATGGAACCGGGGGATCCCCGCCGCTCTTGAGGCAGCGCCGCCGGCCCGACAGGCGCCTCACTCACCTGGGCGGCGGAGAGGGAGGCAGCGCCCCGCGCAGCATGGGCACCCGGCTCCGGGCCCTCGGGCCGCCGCGCAGGTGAGGTGCGGGGGGGGCGGGGGGGGCAGCGGGATTTGGGGCAGAACCGCGGGATTTGGGACTTGGAGGAAAGAGGAGGGGGGGGGTTGAGGGGACTCGAGAACCCCGCGGCGCCACCTTAAGCGCGGCGCCACCTTAAGCGCCCGCCGCCTTGTCTCGGTGCATTGTAGCAGCGGAAAGAATGTCGGCGCGGGCCGCGGGTGACGTCAGAAGGGAGCAGCGCACAGCGGCGGCGGCGGCGCCCAGGCAGCGGCAGCGGCAGCTCCGGGCCCGGCCCCGGCCCCGGCCCCGGCCCCGGCCCGGCGAGGGAGGCGCGGGCGGAGGAGGCGGGAGCGGAGCCGGCCCCGCCGTCACCGCAGCGGCAATGGCGGCCGTCGGGGAGCGCAGGTCCCTGCCCAGCCCCGAGGCGATGCTGGGGCAGCCCTGGAGCCACTGGGTCGACGCTGCCAAACTGCACGGGAACGACGGTGAGAGCCCCGCGGGGGGTGGCCCTGCCCGGCCCCCGGCCCCGCAGCCCGCTGCCGTGCCCCCCAAACCCGTCCCCTTTTCCCTTCCCAGCGCACCGGGGCTTGGGGCAGCCCCAGCACGGCACAGCGGGGTCCCCAACGCCACCCGGGTCCCCCAACGTCACCCGGGTCCCCCAACGCCAACGGGTTCCCCAGCACCGTGCCCCCAACGCCATCCCCTTCCGCTCCTCCGGCCCCACGGACGCCGCTTGTCACCCGGTGCCATGCTCCCCGACCCTGTCACGGCCCCACACCTGTCCCTGTCCTCGTCCCGGGGGGCTGCGGGGGTCCCACCGTGCGGTGTCACTGAGCTCTGGGGGTTTTCTGCTTGCAGGGGCGGCGTTAGAAGAAAGTTTCAAGGAATACGGGAAAAATCGAGAAGCGATGCGACTCTGCCGAGAAGGTGAGTGTGGGGTGTTCTTGACCGAAAGCACCCCAAGAAGTTTTTCTGATGGCGACTCCTGACCAGAGGACACGCGTAGGGGAGAAAGGAGGCTTCTCGTCAGTGCTGGCGCTTCAGTTTGGGCACCTGTGGCCTGGCGACCAGGGATGTGATTGGCGTTGTTATTAAGTTAACACCTAACCAAAACTCCGGGGTTGAACGTAGGTCACTTATCGCATGGCGTTTATCGTGTTTTCAGTGGGATTTTCTTTGGCCCTAAGCAGTCCCGAGGAAGTTGCGTGACCAGGGCCGCTAATATCTTCTCTTGAGCCAGTCTATTTTCACTCAGAATATAATCCGTGCCGGTAGCTGGACGCAGGTCTCCCTCCCTGTCATGTCAGTGCGTTGTGTTTATTTGTTACTGCGAAGCGAGAGTGACCTTTCACCTGCGATTAGCAAAAGCACACGAAGGGCCGGGTTCGCTTCAAAAGTAGCACTGCTGCTTAAGCTTGTAACCAAATGATGAATGACACCGGTAGGGTATGGTAACTGTGTGGCAGGGAGTGGGAAAAGCAGCAACAGCCTGACTTTTGATGTGCGATTTCATTTCTTTCCTTTTTATTTTTTTCTTTTTCTTTCCAACTTCCTAAAACTTTCATGTTATTGTTACTGCAAGTTCACTTCAGCAGACTTTTTTACTGAGAAGTGCAGGGTGCAGTAGGCCTCGCTGCTTTAAATACTAGCTCAGTTACACTCAAGTCACTTATTTGACACTGCTCGAAATGGAAGACTGAGTTTGTAAACTTCGTTAACAGTTGTAGAAAGTGGGACTTGCCAGGGACCTTAGGGGACGATCTGATTCAGCACTTCTCTGCTTGTGAGCTACAAGCAGCAAGTGAAAATTACGGAGGCTGTGCCAGTGTGCTTTAAGATGGGGAGGCAGTAATCTGTACAGAAGCTGATTCAAAATGTCTACTTATTGTAGAATTTGTAGCGTTGCTAAAATTTAGGGAAAAAAAGCAATTATAGGACCAGATTCAGTGGGCACTGGGCTGTAAGAGAGATGCAGTAGAATCCTATGCTGCGGTATACAGAAACGTTTGTACCATTTTGCCATCACTTTTGTGTGTGTATAAGTTCTTGGGTGTTTGAAAAGCACCTTAATACTTTATTGCTGAGTTCTTGTCTAGTATTTCTGTTGGATGTTTAATTTATTTTTCTGAACTGGCAAATCACTTGTGCTAAAACAACACTTGTAACAATAAGCACACATTATCCTAGCAAAGATTTTGCTAATAAGGATTTTCAAACATTCTTTCTTATTTCTACCTCATAAAATACAAGCATCTAAGGTTTCCAGTTTTTAAAGATTAGCTGGCAGGGTGATGAATAATCTTTTTTCTTTTTTTTTTTTTTTTTTTTTTTTTTTCCCTGAAGAGAGATCGTGAAACTATTTTTTTTGCATAGGCTGACCACTGAGACACAGCTTCTCTCCACTGCATCCAACCATGTGAATTGTAGGATTATGGCTAGAAGGAAGTTTGTAAAAATTAAAAAAAAATCAAGATCTAGAAGTGGAACTTAGTAGCTCTGTCAGACATCCAACAGTCTTTTTGACTGCTGTATGACATGTGAATGAGACACTGACTTGGCATACACCTATAGCTGGTCTGCAGGGAGCTCAGCCTACAAATTAGAGCAAAAGATAAAGTTGTGCTAATTAAGTGTGCACTTAAAGAACTAGGGGAGTGGCAAAACGTGCTGGCATGTGGATGCATTGTGTTATCAAATAAGGTTTTGAGAACACTGTAACTGGTTCGATTTCCCAGGAAGAATTTTGCATTCAAAATTGAGGAACTGACATTTATTAAGTAATTGGGCTGTCTAAACAATGGATCTTAACATGAAAAATATGAATCAAATTATAAATTTTACCAAATCAATTCAAACTTCAAGATTTTTGTCATACCACACAGTATTTATGTAAGGTTAAATACACAACTCGCTGTATAGAGAAAGTTCCTTCTCTTCAGATTGGGCGTTGAGTCAGAGGCCCAACTTGACAAAAGGATTTCAAGGTTATTTAGACTAATTTAACCTTGTATTGCAACTCTTCCAGTTTGCATAAAAGAATTAAATATTCATGGCCTGGAGAGGGAGAGAAGAAGGGAATATGAATTTACAGTCCACTTATTTGAAGTGGGTTCAAAACCAAGAGCTGTTTTCTTTATTTAACAATTGTCAACTTCCAGATCAGGCTCCCACTGGCCTGTACCCACTGGCTTGTAGCTGTTTCCTTTCCCACATGGTCTTTCTCTAATTTCAGTCTTCTGGTGGGAATTAGCTTCAACATCAGTCTGCCTGATGGTGAGAGATGTGTTTCAAGCTTTCAGGCAGCAGAGTGTGGATCTCCTGAACGAGGAGTGAGTGTTCTCATTGCCATAATGCTGTATGATTAACGTTACCAGCTTGTGTTTTGATGGAAAAGAAGCATGCTTGTTATTCTTTTACAGGAATAAAGGACACGAATATGTAATTCCAGGACATACCTGTAAGCTTTGAAGAGAGGCAGGGTTTCAGGCGTTTGTCACTGGAATTTCCTACTTGCTGATCAGGCAGCTCCTCTCAACGTGCTGGTTGTTGCGAAGCCTGATGAATCCTTAATACCTGTCAGGAATGCCAGTTCCATGGAGGGATCAGGAAACCAAAATTAGTTCAAAGTCTCAAATGTGTTTATTATATCAAACCCTTCTTGACATACCCAAGCTTGCGTTGAAGTAACAACTAGAAATTGGGTTGTCTTCCCTAACTCCCTGTGTTCCTCTTGTACTTCCCCGATCCACTGTTCTACTGTGCTTTCTCTTCTGCTAATCCATAATGTACAATCTTTCCTGCTGGGCTCCTCGAAGACCTTCACAAAAGTGAGAATTTCACTGGATGCTTTCCCACATGTCGCTTTCTGAGGCACTAAGAGTCCATGCTGAGCTTTGATGTAGAAATTAGAACCACGGGAATATGGTACAGGCCCAAAGCACTTGGCTCGCTTGTGGTATGGAAAATCCCCAACAGATGGAAACGAGAAACGGGCATCCTTCAGCATGGGAAAATCTTATTTTAAGGTACACTCTAGGCCTTACTTTGTCTTCGTACACTGAAATCATCTCATGACAAACTGCTATCAATGCACGGCCACGTTAGAAGCAATTGTACTGCAGTTATTTTCACAAGTAGTTCATACGACAGAACTTAGCTCATCCCAGCACTTAATTGCTTGCTATTTGCGAACCAGCTGAAGGTGTGACTTCTCTGCCACATGGTTTGCTGCGATGAATAAACAGAAACATGTTGCATTATAGTCTGTAAATGCGTTCTAAAATGAGGCAGAAAATCTAGTCATGTTCATTTGTCTTACATTTTAAAATACAACTCACGTTATGTATACGTGGTTCATCTTAGAGATGCAGTAGACATCAAAAGGAGGTTGATGCTTTTGTACCCTATGACACTTTCTTTTTTGTGTTAAATTCTTAGTGTTAAACTGTCATACTCTGATTACAGCAAACATAATCATTTTTCAGGAGATTCTTGCTGCCCATTGTTGGATTTGGTCTGCTTTTGAAAAACATTTTCTAACCTATTATTGTTGCAAAGATGATCTTTAAATGGAACTGTGGTTGCCTGCGTAGAGTTTATTCACCGTAACTTTGTCAGGCTCCAACAGAGTGAACTTTTGCTTCTTGCAAAATTTGACAACAGGTTGGTTCATTTCAATCTGTGGATCAGGAGAGCTTTGAGTAGAAATGATGTGGCCTAAACCTGGTCCTTGGACTGGGGCTTAGCCCTCCCATGGTCCCTGAGACTCCCCAAACCAACCAGCAACCCCCCACCCCTTCCAGTAAAGTTTCAGTTGCTACCAACTGTCTCGTACGTTATTTTAAAACCCCGCCCTTCAAAAAATAAACCAAAACCCACAAGGCTGTATTAGGAAGGCAGAGACAGAAAGAACATGTGTGCTCTTAGCAAAGATGCAATCATTACATTTGCAGTAGTGCTTCTTAATGTGTGCCACCCCTTTGGAGTGGTTGGGGTGAAAGTCTGTCAGATTGCTGCAATGATTTATGAAATAATTTAGAAACATAGGTATAATAAGAAAAATGCTAAGGAAGCGATAGCATCTGAGGATGGAAAATAAAATAGCGGGGAAGAGAGATTGGGTTAGGCAATTTGAAGTTCTTTGAGTGCATGTGTTTTTGATAACGTATCCAGTGCATGCTGAAGTTTTGGGCAGTCTTTACTAGAGCTTAAGCATCTTTTTCTTTCTGTTACACATACAGACCTATTTCTTAATTTATTTTTTAATTGTGAACCCCTTGGTCCTATCTATATCTAGTGCTTCAGTGGTACTGTCACCACAGTTTACAGATAACTGGCAAGAAAGTACAGGAAGAGGAGGAAGGTGACAGCGTTTGCAGCTTAGGTCATGAGCTGGGTTTGATCAATTACCATTGAAAGGCTGTTGTGTCTTGTCTAACAACTCCTTGTCACCCTTACAGCATCCGTAAAGTCTGGCGGTGATGTAGTGGTTTGTACTCGAGGCTCTGAGGTTCCCGAGGAGGCTGTGGAGGTAGATGCTGAGGAGACAGCTGTGGTATCGTAGGCTGAGGCTGGTTCAGTGATGGTCCATGATGTGTTAGGTGTGCTCGGAGGGTTCACAGCTCAGAACTGGTGCTGTCTGTGTGACCGGGTGGCCTGGTACCACTCTTACAGTTTTTAGACTATGCTTGTCTTACTTAGTAAAGCACATTCTGAATTTTCTGTGAGAGCACAGACTGTCAGTTTTTGGTAGGTGGCTTCGGAAGACTTTGTTACCATAGGGATCTATCAGGAGAGCAGGTGGGAACAAATTCTGTTCATCGTGTCACCTGATAGCAGTTGAACTTCTGGTCACGAACAGTTAGTATGTCCTGGGGAGGCAGAAGGGGGGGAAGGAGGAGGGCAAAAAAAAAAAAGACTCAATGAACCTCTAGGGCATTCAGCAGACAGCAGAAGCTTTGGGATTTGATTATATTAATTGTTATTAATGGACGTTAGCAGAGCTGTGAGAGTACCGAGAGCGGTGTGATGAACTCTTGTTCTTCTGGAGCCTGTGCTCAGAAAGGCTGAGCAGGGAAATCCAGGGCTGGGCCAGGAGGGCTCCCTGGAAGCATCTTTAGCACATAGACAGACCCAAGGTCTAGAATTTTCCCAGCAGCAGGTTTAATAAATAATTAAAGTGTTGGTGAAACTTTTATTCCAATATTAAGTTGTAAATACAAGTGAGAGACAGCATCTTATTTCAAATTTAAATTTGTTTTTATTCAGCCTTGGGAGGTGCTCTACTGAGTTGATTTTTGTTGTGTTAAATCATGTCAAAGATACTTAGAGGGCTCTATAGTCCTTGACTGCCTGCAAATACACTGTGAGAATTTTTAATAGAGTGAGATAAATATTTCAAGGTAGCAGCACAACGTGCGATGCTTCTTTTTTGGCATTCTGCGTAGCTATGCTCAGGCTGTAATCAGATAAATCTCTTCTTCATTTCATTGCATCTTAATTGACTATTTACACGAAGAATTTTAAGCATTTGTGGACTGATTATTGTAAAACAGTTACAAGGAGACTTTAAAAGTGCGTTGAGCTGTTTAAGAAAATTGTAGAGACTTTACAAGAGAGCTTGAAAAACACGGAATTTGAAAGGTTGCTAATTGTGAGAATATCTGCAGTGTCTGGCCCTGGTTTTCTTTCTCCTTGTTATTTTTTTCACTTAAAACCAAGTTCTGTTTACAATATTTAATTATTTCTGGTGAGATGAGTCACATGTTATAAATAGAATATTGTGATGTTAGCCTGCAAGTTAGAACTGTGTCATCCTATGCTGTGAAGCAACTTTGCAGGTTTTAGATACTACCAGAGTATTAGACTGTGACTGCAAGGCCTTGGAGACTTCCACTGGAAGTGCAGCTCCAGAACTGCCTCAATCCATCTGTTAAATTCCCGCTTCCTCACATATTTTTTTAAAAAACCTTTGAAATAGCTGTCTGTGCACGTACAGCCAGGAGTTCACCCTTATCTACCGCTTGTTAAGTTATGTATGATTAGCTAGGCTGTTCCTATGCAGGAGAGTTGATGTCTTGATAATAATTGATTAAGTATTGCTTTTTCCATAGTTTCTGTTCTGTATTTAATGACAAACGCTCAGTAAGAGAAGAGCAGTGCAAGAAGTATTGCACAGAACTGTGATTTCCATGTGAGCTGGTAACACAACGCTCTTCTAAATAGAGCAGGAAAGACAAAAAGGCTTGGTGAAGGGTACTTCTAACTAAATTGGGTTAAGAGGATGCAGATTGCTCTCTCTCTAAGGTAACTATTTTAAAAGCTATTTCTTCCATTGCAGGGGAGCTAGAAAAGGAAATGCACGCAGTTCTTACACCTCTTCTCACTATGCATAGCCTATGGCTATAACGGCCAAGTGCCAGCTGGGGTTACGTGTGATCTCATCGCTTCTTAGACAGGAAAGATTTCAGCTTTCATAGATCATGATAATATTTGATTCGTAATCAAGTATTCTAAATAATATTTAAGATGCCTAAAAAATATTTTCTTCTCTTTTAATGAAGGAAATCGCCACTGTGGCGTAAGTTGCCCGTATATTGGATACTCATCATGATTCCCTAAGTGTTCTTGGGGTGCATCACATGGATGAATACAGCTTTGCATTTATACTTTGTAAGCAGCGCTAAAATCTGCTAATTCAAAGTATAACGGAGAAGAGTAGCATGAACGTAAAAGTGGTTGTCATGCAAGGGAAAGAATTTGTTGTAATCTGTGTTCCTGTTGCTAGAAAGCCTCCTGCAATCCAAAGTTGTCCCTGCTTGTGCAGGCTGTGTGTGATGTGAGCTAGGCTGGGTGGCACGCTGTCTCTCCTTGTAAGTTGGGTAACCCCAGACACTCCGAGGTGTGACTTCATCGAAGGAGCTTGCACGCACAGCTTTCCCACGTCACTTGGATCGCTAGCTTTGCAAACAGTCACTTTCCTGGTAAATGTACTAACTTACTTGGCTTGAGTAGAAGAGAAGTAAATACTCAAATACTCAGTTATTTGTGTGTAAACACTGCTGTCGGCCTTTGTGGAATAAGCTGTGCAGTGGTAACCTGCTTTCCCATGAGAAAGATTGTTTATTTACAAGCTCATTCCAGTCCTGATTTCTGCTGTCAACGATAGCTTCAGCCTAGCTAGCAGACAAACTTCACTGGTAATAAGAGGTGAAAGAGATAATTCGTTATGCCTCCCTTCTCTTCTGCTGGGATTACAGCAGTCAGAAAACTTACGCAGTATTCTTGATCTGCTTTTCTCTGGATAAGCAGGACTTTACTCGTACCTTTCATCAGCTACATTTGTAGTGTAATAGAGAAAGCAGCGTTCTCAAATGGCACTCTAAAAAAATGTATACAAAATGATTGAAGTGCTCAAATCCCATAGAGAGCAGCTGTGAGGTTGTAAATCTGTGATGTGCACTTTTTCTTAAATCCAGTGATCGTATGGTTTTATTTGCAAAACAGTTTGGACTATTTGACGTTGGTATGGTTGCCTGAATGTCCTACAGCAGCTTTCGTTAAAAGGAAGTTTAGAAGCTTTAATGAGTTAAATTTGAAAAGTAAATAGTAGACTGAATGCACAGTAAATGGGATGTTTGTTTTCCTTTACACTCGCATTCCATTATGTTTTGGCCTTCATAAATGCAGTTTTATGTGTACAGGGTTTTTTTTTTCACTGGCTGCATAAACTACATAGTATTTGTTGTCAGTGGGAAAACTGGAGTGCTGCCAGCTTATAAAGTGGTATCTGGGGATGGGAGCTCTTGTCATGAGCCACTGAAGTCAACAAAGGTTTTGCTTGTGACCGGAGCGAGGACACGGGATCAGGTTATTGGGCTCCGCAGGCGAGAGTTTGTGATTTTAAGATAGCCACATTCACTAGAATTTTGTGATCAAACAACCAGTAGAGAAATACTTTGCTATGCAAACATTTTAATTGTTCCCCCCTAGACGTTGTAGCCATCGCTTTGTCAAGGTGCCTATAGCCTGAATGACACCCTCCGGCCTTGGGCTCAGGCTAAAACACAGCACCAAATCTGCACCAGTTTCCACCTAGGGTGTGGTTCTGTGATCTGCTTTCTCCCGGCAGTGCTGCTTAATGCAGCCCCTCCGTCTCTGCTGAATGAACCATTTGTGAAATAATGGTCGCATTCCAACTTTGAAGTTGTTTTCCAAAACATGATGGTTGCTTAATGAAAAAGAAAAAAAAAAACACTTTTCCAGCACATATTTTGTTTGGTAATCCTAAAATCCATTGGGCCATGCTTGACTGTGTATCTTTTCAGAGTGAATCTGACCTAAGTTTTTGTTTGACTGCCTACATGGTTTTATCATATAGTAGATCTCGTATCTTGGTTATCTGTGAGAGTGTTAGAGATGTTATATCAGCGAATAACTACAGTACAGATCAGGATTAGTTATAATACATGAGTCTGTTGTTAAAAATAAACAGCAAGTAAGAATTAGTTTGCATTGTTTAATGGTTAGTATTATCTATTTTTTAGCTAATGACTGAAAATAAGTTATTATGTCAGAAAACTAGGTATTAGAAATGATTTTTTTCTCTGACTGAAATTCCTGAGGTAGTTCCCGGTAAGTTTGTGAACAGGAGGGACAGCATTCGAATCTAGGTTACTGCTGAGGGGGACTTGGTGTCACCTATGTCTGTCTCTTATCAGACAGATGTTGCAAATGATGCCAAAAGGAAAAAAAGAGACATCATCTGTATGGTATCGGTAAATGCAAACCATACCAAATACACTTCTAAACGAATCTGTATTGGTGTGGGATATCCAGAGATTTGGGTTAACTGACTTTATTTTTGGTGGATATGTCAAAGGAATGAAAATTGTGCCCAATAGTTGGACACTGTGTGTCAGATAATTAAGACAGCCTTGCAAAATCATTTGGAAAGCAGCTTTCAAAATAAGGCATTTTCCCAGGAAATGTTAAAATTGTCTGTTTCGTTCCTCTTTAATTAAGGTTGCTCTTGAAACGTATTAAAGTAGTTTAACTTGCTTCGTACAGCTGGAAGGCTTTATTGGCCTTTGGTCTGTAAAGAATATAATTCTGGTTTTTAGGATGCTCTGCTAGCTAATTTTTATTTTTAATATAGTATCTGTGTTTGAGTGTCTATGTTCCGCTCTGCTGGGAGAGATCACAGTCATGCAGTTCTCCCTGGGACTACGTGGAAATATTTGAGAGGAAAAGCTTGAACAAACCTCCTGATAGGCAGCATTTACTTCCAAAAAATACTTTAAAGGTGAATTTCAGTGGGGAAATTCATTTTCATGCCTGTGTAAGTTGTGCTGACCCAAAGCAAGTCCAGAAATCGTGCTTGTTACAAAGCTCCTGTTCCATATTGCAGTTCATAATTTACAAAGAAGTTTTGAGCCAAAGCGAATATATCTGTATTGCTTACCCAAGCTAGTGTAATACATGCTTATGCAACAGGTTGTAAATTTTTGGTCTAAATACTCTTTTTCTTGGTTGAATGATTGAAGGGGGACTTTTTATTACTGAGTCCGATCCAGGACTTGGGGAAATTTGTTGTCTGAAGTGCACCTGGTGCAGTTTGTGTCAGGTTGGCGGGCTGGCTGGAGCCCTTGCCTGTGCTGGGGCTCCTGCAGGAGCTGCCCCGATAGCCAGCTGCCTGGTTTGTGGGGTCTGGCCGTTTTAGGGCTGCTGTGCTGATTGGAGCGGGGACAAAGAACCCAAAACATGAAGGCCTCTGTCTGGGAAGTGTCCCTTTGGTTCCCCAGGCAATCAGCTCGTGTCCTGAAATGCAGGGGCCCGCACCGCTGTGTTGTTTGCTGGGATCAAACCAGCGAGTCCCTTCAGTCATTCCTGTGGCCTGAACGTAATGATCTGAAGCGCTGGCTTGATAGCCTTGGAGATAAGAACGCTATTTTTATCCGCCGAGTAGGTAGAGCACGGGAGAAGGGAGCGAAGTGCTGAGAGCGGGCTGTCGCTGTGCTCCTCCGAGCCTTGTGTGCGACTGCTGGGGATGGAAAAGGATTTGGGGTGCGGAGCTGCCCTTCTCTGCCACCTCGCCAGGATCCTTGGACATGGCAGTGACCGTGTGCCGGGCTCCTCAGCGTGAAGGCGTGAGGGTCTGTAACACCACCAGAGGCTCCCCGTTGTGGGGAAGGCAAGGCAGGGGGGCTGTGTGCCGGCAGTGCCGGCTTGAGGGGAGCCCCCGGGGGTGTCCATGCCCCCGTGCTGCCCTCGCTGTGCTCCTGCAGTGTCCTTCCCGGGGTGCTCGGTGTGGTGGCAGGGAGCAGGAGCTGGGAGCCTGCTTTGGGAAGGTGGCCGTGTTTGTTTTCAAAAGCCAGAGGCTGGTAAACTCTATGCGTTTCTGAGGGTGTCAAAGGAGCTGTTTACCTTTCAGTTTGCTGTTATCTTTTTAATCTCGTTCACCGTTGTCATCCTGTGTCATCTCCGAGCTGCTGCACTCCGGGCCTCTCTAATGCTGGCTCCGTGTGCTCCTTGCTGTGTGCTCCTCTTCCTTCTGACCCCGCTCGTCCTCCGTGCCACCTCCCCGCGGGCTGGTGGCCGGGCCCGGCTCTGTGACACCGCTGCCCACAGCCCCTGCCCTGGATGTGTCTCCTCTGCTTCCGTCTGCACAAGGATGATTTCTCTGGCTTGCTGCTGGTGTAAGCAGGTTTGTTCTTCTTACAGCCTTCTTGACCAGTTCAGGAGGATTTTTTCTCCACAAAAGTAGGATATTCTGCTACTTGGCTGGCATACAAAAGAGAAGAGTGCTTTCCTTCATCCCCCTGTACGCCTGGGTCTGTTCACGCATGTCCATGCACCTTCCTCCCACGTGTACCCAGAGGACCTCTAGCTGCAGTGGGGCCAGAGGAGAGAAGTGGTCTTAGAAGTGTCTGTCAGAAGTGTGATTTAAACCAGCC
Source organism: Anas acuta (assembly GCF_963932015.1). Classification (NCBI taxonomy): domain Eukaryota; kingdom Metazoa; phylum Chordata; class Aves; order Anseriformes; family Anatidae; genus Anas; species Anas acuta. The sequence continues at coordinate 7,385,400 of NC_088989.1, read as the reverse complement.
CAACCAAATCAGTGTGTTACATAGTCCGAGTAAATTCTGCTTTCCTTTTCCAATACATCAACTGTGTGAAGTCTTACAGTTTACCAGTTCCTCAGGTAGACTGTTGAAATAATTCAGTCATCCTTATTTCTCTAGTCATGCAATGTCTAAGTTTTAAAGTAAGTGTCACTACCTGTGTGTTCAAACCTACTAGAAGTGGGTTAGCTCTCTTACTTTACTGTAACAACAAAAACGTTGTTTTATTTTCCACTTCATCTTTTAATCCTATTAAGTACCACAGTACTGTTGTGGGGTTTTTTTGGCTATAGGACATTTATATGCCTGTTGCTGTGCAACTTGCATAATTATTTTTTTTACATCGTATCAAATTAACTGTTAGGAAATGTGTGAAGCAAAGGAAGTAAATTTTAATGGAAGAACTAAAAGTACTTGCCAAGCTGAGAGGGATGCAGAAATGTAAGGTGGTGTTCCAAAAACGACAGGCATCAGTTTCCTTATAGCTGTATGAAACAGGATTGAAACACATTCGTTTCTGAAGTGGATGTTCGAGTGTATGGAGAATGGGAGTGGCAGGGTGGGGTAGCTTTAGGTAACTAGATTACCTATAGATTGCCTAATAAAAGAAAATACTGAAATAGAATTCAGTTGACAGGTCATTTGTATTTTCCTTTTTTTTTTTTTTTTTTTGGCGTATGCTGATGTGCTGCCTCAGGTATCAAGTGCGTGATGCAAAATGCATGCGCAGCATTCCCTGCAGAGGTGAGGAGCGATGCCCTGCTGCTCACCCGGGAGCTGCTGGGCTGCGGTCAGCAGGGAAGAGAGCAGAACAGGTTTGCAGGCGAGCACGGTGCGTGCACTGTGTGGGAGGGAGAGCAATGTCTCACCTGCTTGTTTGGTTTATAATATGGAGGCTGCAGTGATGCCATTGTGCACAGGATGCGTAACTGTCTCTAGTTCTTATTTTTATTGGCTTGAAAGACTTCATCTTTTAAAAAGTTAGATTGACTCCAGTGTTTCTGATGCCACTTCTCGAGTTGACATTCTTTTTAAATACTATGGTATGTTTCGTTGTTATTTTCTTACCAGAAATGACATAGTTGTCTTTACATTGTATTTGTCCATTTCTCAGTTAGTAGGAAAATGTATAAATCTAGAAGGGAATGCTCGTTACTGCTCTGCTTCCTCAGTTGCGGAGTGCCAGGATCTGGCCAGCACCAAACAGCATTGCTGTGGTGTGATGTGGGCAGGTAGTTACACAGGGAAAGATAGCAAGAACTTTTGTTGAGCCACACATGCCTTTTTTTTTTTTTTTCTTCAAAAGCACGTCTAGATAAGAGCTGGGAGAGGGTGAGGAACTTGGAACGCACTCACGATTTGCAGTCATAATGCATCAAAATGCTGCTGCTGCAATGAGCAGTTTTATGTAAACCGTAAGTTTAGATTTAAATAAAACAAACTTCCTTTTTCCTTCTACAAAAGTACAGCTGCTGCAAAGTTCACAGAGGGCTGTATATAAAAGAAGATTAAAAAACGTGTTGATGTTAAAACAGTAGCATCCTTTGAGGTATATGAAAAGATATAATTTAAAATATTCACTGGATGATACAGTTAATTTTAATTGAGGCTAGGGTTGTGACTAATTGCTTGGCCAGAACTTTTTTTTCCCCACGTAAAAGATCCTGTTCTTCTGCATAGCAAGTGAAGTGTGACCCCTGATATTAGTATTACTGGGTAAACCTCTTTTTTTTTTTTTTTCCCTTAATTCCAATTTTTATAATACAAATACTAAATTAAACTCAATGTTGAGAGCTCCTAAAGTTATTTAAGGATTAGATAAGTAACTATTTATTTATTTTTGCCACGGAAACACAAATAATAATTTTCTGGCTTCCCTAAAATTGCATGATGAGATCATGTCACCTAAAAATAATGTATGACTTTAAATGAAGATTTGTTATATGGAGAGCGATGACAAATTATATGTTCAGCATTTATGTAATATTATACAAATTGGCTGGAGAAGTTTAAAATATCCTCCGCTCTGAAAACTAATTAATGAGTAAATGGAATAGTTTTTGCAGATGACTGACTTCATTCAAATAGCTGATGAAAACCTAATTTAACAATACAATATGTACAGAGAGACTTTTTTATCTGCTGAAAAGCTTTAAATATGGTACTTGTATTTCATTGGGAAATTTAGAAATCGGTCTTTCTAAAGACAATCTGCTGGAAACGTGCTCACTGAAATTTTTTATTATTCCGTAAGATCAGCTTTGAAAAACTGTTTAATAGTTCTGAACTTCTGAATGAACAATTTAAAAATATGTTTTGTGTTAGATTTTTAAAAGATTAATTGCGTGTAGCTGAACTCACATACAAAGAATTTAACTCAATAGTTGGATGTCTGCTTTAGTGTGTTTTATATATAATTACAGGAACATTCAAATCTTGGCAGCCTAAAATTAGAACCCCCAGCTGCACACTAGGCTGCAGGTGCCTGCGTGCATGACACACTTCTCGCTGGTGATTGCTGCTCTGGCTTTTGCCAGTGGGCATGCTGTAGAAATACCCCAAGACTGCTAAATCTTGGAGAAGGTAACGATTGTCAGGGTTTCATTCTGCAAGGGAGAAAAGACTAGGGGAAGAGTTGCAGCAGTCATGTGCTCATAACCTCGCAGAAGGGCTGCTGTTTGGATTTGCTGCTCGGTTATGCGAGGAGGAGTTTTGCTGCCTGCAGGATGCTGGAGGGGAAGGCGGAGGGGGTGGTCCAGGGCATGCAGTATGGCTGAGCACGTGGAAAACACGAGCGGTCGCAGGTAGGTCATCCTCTTCCCTTTCAAGTCTCGTGGTGTGAAATTCTGCCTTAAATCTGGGGAAGCAAAATAATAAAAAACATACTTTAATTGATCCTCTCGGAATTGTAGCTTGTATTCCTTTAGAAAACTAGGCTGTTTTGTGCTCAAAAAGGAGGCTGGAGAGAAAGGACTGTGCTTTTAGAAATAAAGCGTTGTAATACTAGTAAAGATCTACAACTGATCAAATCTAGTAATGCAACTACTGCGCATGGTTAAACTAGGTTCTGTTTTTTTTTCTCTCGGAGTGAAAGTCACTTCTCTGAGCCAAAATTTTGAGGTTTGGGTATTCTTAGGACTTTTATTCAAGCATATGTAATTGCTACATTTGCCAAAGAGGAAAATGCAATAAAAACATTTAATCAAGACTTCAGCTGTTCCCTCCTTCATCGTATCAGTCAGCAACTGCATGGTGAAACAAAGTTCAAACACACTTGCGCTCAGAGCCCAGGAAGAGCTGTGCCTTTCAAATGTCTCCTCAAATAGCTGTGCTTTGAAAACTGTGTGTGCAAAAAAAAAAAAAAGTAAGCTACGTAAGGATGCACAGGGCGGAGTTGGAAATGAATTTGAAAGTTGGTAACTCTGCAGAAAATACTTTGGTAGCACCACTTCTCTTTGAGCCTAAATCAAGCAGCTTAGGGATCTTCTGGCTTTTCACTTTGGCAGTGTGGAGGCTGGGAACATCCATTTGTTTTGCTGTATTTTGTATTTTGTAAAAGTTCTTTTTTTTATCAGAGGCAACATGAGAGTAAGTTGTGCAGGCGAGGGTATTTTGATTTTGTTTTAAAATGTTTCTATATGTAAATGGGATAGTTTTATGGTTAGCTTGTTTGATTATGCATTTATTCTTTGCAGGCACATATTTGTTGTGCCTGCATGTATGGTTCATAAAATGTGCTCTATTAATATGTATGTGTACGTTACTTGGAGCTCCGCACATACACCCTCAAATATGCATATTTTACTAGTATCTCTTATTTTGGTTTAAATCTTGCATAATTGGTCACCAGGCACTCTGAATATTATGCAATTTTATTTATTTTGATCATGATATCTCCTTGGGAATACTCTTCCTTCTTATTATTATCATCATCTAGCATAGTACCCAGTTAAAACTACTTTGCCGGTAGTTTAATTTCATTTTAACATTGATAAGTCTACAAAAGCAGATGTGTGTTCGTGAATGATAAGTAGTTGGGTCTGTTTCTGGAAAACAGTTTGGAAAAATATTGGTTAGAAAATAATATTGTGGTTGCAGAAAGTTCAATGTGTTCATGAAAGGTACGTTTTGAGATGCTGACTTAGATAATGTGTGGTTGTTTTATTTTTAACATTCATATGAGTTAAAATGAGGGGGCTATGTGAACTGTTGGAGCTTTAGTTAAGACAACTTACCATGCAGTTGCTGTTTTTGTGTGGACAAGGCATAGCCCAGGGACAGATCTGCTGTAGTGCTGTTGGAGCAGAAAGCTCAGCGCCCCAGGTTTACATCTCAGATCCTCCTCCCACCTGAAAATTGCCTGTTATTGACAACTGACGTCAGCAACAGATCGTGCTGACTCCTGTCGTGCAGATTTCTTGGCAGAATTGTGGCTTTTTGGACTTGGTGTAAGCCGTTAGTCTGATTTTTAACCAAGCTCAGCCCTGTTTGAAATCTGCCCTTGTGCAGCGCAGTCTGTTTCACGTGATCCTAAATGCCGCCTTAGTCGCCTTCCTTCTCCCTCCTCATGCCTCTTTCCTCAAATCACAGGCTTTTAAAAATTGTTGCTTGGGAGTTTTTGTTTGCTTTCAGATATGAAATTGACATTCATGTTCTCCACAACTGGAAAGGGTAAGGCAGGAGAAATATTTTATTGCTTTAACAGGATGAGGCGGTACCTGGGGTAAGTGTCCTAAGCAGATTATGGGAAGTGGCACTACAACTTTTTTCCTTCTAGGTGTCAGCTAGTTTTAAAGGTACTGCACCTGTGTCTGAATTGCCTTGCCAAAAGTTATTTTAGTATTATTTTTTCCTCCCCTTTTTGACATTCTTTCAGACGTAAGTGATAGATTGTGTTATCTTAAGTTCTAATAAAAGCATGCCTTTAGAGAAAGAGATTTAAGACCAGTTAAAAATTATGTTCGTACACATTGTTTTACCTTAGCATGTTCAAGACAAATTCTGTTCTAACAAGAGGAGAAAACACAACAAGTGTGGAGTAAACGTATTCAAGATAGCTTTTGTGTACATTATTTGAACTTTAAAGTTTTGATTCCATGAAGTAATTCAAACAACTCAGATTTGGCAACATTTCAGAATAATGGGATATATGTACAGTTTGTGGACATTATAGCTCCAAAACAATTCCCTGATACCTTATTGGAAAGCTTAGTGGATCAGTGAAAGTTGGGACGTTTACTCAAAGTGGATTTGGATCAGGCCCCAGTAAAAAGAAAAACAAATTCTGTGGCTGGGGAATTGTCAAGATAACAGGGAGTTAAAGCTGTTTTGAGCGTAAAGTTAGTAATCTAGCACAGTGCATTTTAATGGGGTTGCATCTGATATGAACTGGAGTTGATGAAAACACTCTGGAAGTGTAATGGGGTTGGTGCTGTGCTTCAGGCACGTTACGCTGTGCTGCGGAGGTCTCTGTAGTCAAAACTTGTTACTGTCCGCGTTGGGCAGCAGCATGTGAAATGTTCCTTGTCAAGCATTACTGCACGGGGAGCAGTACATGTGTGTTATGATAAATCAGACACAGACATTTAAAAGCAATTCTCCTAAGCAGATGTTTGTGCTGGGAATGGATAGGGATGAACTGAGCATTAGCAGTGGTCTGTCTGGGAAACATTTATGCAGTACTTTTATGTATTCCTGCCACTTTTTTTTTTCCATCAAGCTTTCTGTTCTTTTACCATAACTCCAAGAGTTTATCTTTGCCCTTTCGTTTCTGTCCTCAGTAGCTTTTGCTTTCTCTTCCTGTGTTTCACTTTTCACTCTCCTTGTTTTCTTAACTGTGGTGAGCAGACTTCTGTAAAATAGGAAACTTGCCTTCTGGTCCCTGAAAACAGCCAGGATTTGGGCTCCTTTGACTGTCTTTCTGTAGAGATTGCTGGTTTGGAGATTTTAACCTCACTTTTTTGTGATGTTTTTTCCATGGTAATCCCAGAGCGGATGTTGTCTCACTAAATGCTAGGAGAGGTGCATTGCACAACAGTCCCAATCGAAAAAGGGACAACTTTTGTAGGAAATTGGGTAAACTTGAAGGGTTAAAAAAAACAACTAAACAAAAAACTGTGCAGTGGAGCTGTGTTAGTCACTGAATTCCCTGATTCTAGTGACTCAGTAAACGCAAACTGTTGCCCTGTTATCGAACTGCATGTTTCAGTCTGTTTTATTTGTTCTGTTGTCTGTGACGTTAAGTAGTAGAACTGAGAGTACACACACAGGTACTTTTAGTGACGACGAGCATCTGTAGTGTTACAGTCCTGAAGAAGAATGCTGAAAACCCGATGACATTGCTCACTGGCTTGTGTGCTTCCACGTGCTGGGGTAGAGGAGGAGATGACAGCTCAGGGTATGAAAGTCTTTCAGAGTAGATATGCTGAGCTCCTTGTTACTTGACGTAGGGTTTGTCAGGTTGTCTGTTATTATTGTTTTTCCTTTTTTATCAGAAAATGTGCTGACTTGGCCCTTTCTATATAAAAAGCATTTCCCTTATTACACAGTCAGCAAATAACGCAGTTGAGATATTTCCGAGGTATCTACAGCACGTGCTTGTACTATTCTTGGGAAAGAGTACAGGAATATATCGTTTAAATATATCTCCTTTTAAAACACTGTAGTTGAGTTACATTTAAATGAATTCTGGAGGTTGCAGTGTCCAGAGGTCTAATGTTATGGAGGTAAATGAAGTCATTTTTCTTTTAGTGCTAATAGAATTAATGCAACCAGCAGCTCCTGTAACACTATTTGTGTGTTGACACCATATAAATACCATGTTTATGAAAAATAAATTGAAAGGCTGAGGTCTCGCTTTAAGTTTCTCGTTTGACCTTGAAAAACATTCCCAGATGGAGAGAGTTAAATGAGGCCAGCTCTGAAAGAGGAACATATGAATCATGGTTGCTAGGCTCTTCCATCAGAGGCACGGGCTTTACATTTACAGCCAAGTATTGCAAAAAGTAATCTTTCAACTCGGAGGAACAGAGCATCTGAAATGATACTGGTGAAGTACCATAAACTTCATTAGACTTTTAAAATAGTGAATTTGCATGTCGTTAAGTGAAATAGGTATAAAGTACTAGGAGAATATCAGCTGCAAGACTTCTGAACTTGTACGAGGGGCGGGTTGTGGGGGGAGCAGAAACATTAAGCATCCATATCCAAGTTCTGTTAAACTATGCTGTATATCTCTAATATGTGCAAGGAATATTTCTTGTCATTCTCCTAGCAATTCCAGATCGGTGTTTGCTGCATTGGAGCGCAGAAACAGAAATAAGACTTCGCTGAACCCCGCTCTTGCTCTGCTTGACTAGAATGAAGTGAGGCACATTAAAAACGTGGGAGCTTACGTGCCTAAGACAGGCTCTGTTGGGCAATGTGGATTCGGGTCGGAGCTCTTTTCTAGACGTCTTAGCTGGTCTTGGCTGGATAGCAATCTTTAGAGTGTCAAACCCATTGTTAAACTAATCTTTGGATCTCCGGGAGGTGTTCGTGCTCCTTGTTGCCCACTTACCCTTTGGACTGTCTGTGTGCGTCCGTGCAGTGCTCAGCATCGGCGGGTGCCATCCTTGCTTGGAGCCCTGCAGGTTACTCTAACAAAAAGATTTTCTGGCATCTATCTTAAATAAATGCTTTGATAATAAAAAGCTATAGTTTATTTACCAGGTAGGAGAAAACAAGGGATTTGCGTTGCCTTTTGGTACTCCCTCGCTGGCTGCATTAAATGATGCTCGGTTATCAGTGGTCGTGGCACTCTAGGGGGAGGAAGGTCTTTGAAACTGGCTCCCGTGGTCTGGCTGCAGCCTCCTGCCCGACTTCCTTTGGAGTCAGTTGTGATTTTGTGTGTGCAGCAAATCCTTTTTTCTGTGTCAACTGGTTTCACTCTTAGAATTTGATCTTTCTTAAGAGTTTGTGTATTTAAGTGTTCTGGCAGTGGTTTCTATTGCTTGGAGCTTTGACTTTAAAATTCTAAAGAAGTGCTTCTTGGGGTAGGGGGGTGCTTCTAAATGCTTCAGATTTCTTGGGATCCCGAAACTGAAACGGGAAAACACTTGTTTACACCGATGTCTGCTAGTTTGCTTCACTTGTAGTGTAAAATGAAAGCTCTGTATTTCCAGCAAATATTCGTAAGAAGGTGCTTGAATAGAGAGAGTGTGACTAATGCCAAGGAGGGCTTTGTCTTGGAAGAAGCACAGCGGTAGGAAATCCTTCTCTTGGGTTAGAGGTTTTATTCCCCCAGCCTTGCGATCTGTACGAGCTGGTGTAGAGGCCGTGAGTTCAGTGTTGTCTGAAAAGGCTTGGTTATGGGAGCAGGTTACAGGGTGTGGATTTACACTTCGTTAGATATTATACAGTAGTAGCCTGTCTGTGTGCTATTACCAATGTAAATAGCAAGCAGTGTACACTGTTATTGTCCCATTCATCACGGCGTATTAGGAGTCAAATGGAAGTGACCGTGGAGTATTTGTGGAAACTTTCATGCAGGCGTACCCAAAGAACTCCTGAATGCAGTATTAACCAAAGGCAGCTAGGTTTATACACATATATTTTCCTTAACCAGCTTAATGTTAAATCACAGAAAGTAGACATTGAAAAACTGAAGTTTGCTGTTCCTATCTCATTTTCTCCTGGGGGCTGCTTACAGGGTTTTGCCTAGTTAGCAGTAAGATAGGTGTGCCTGAGGTCTTGAACCATTTCTCTTTGCAAAAATATCATACAAATGAAAAAACAATGGAAGACTCAGTACTCAATGAAGTGCAAATCAGTTTATAACTTTTTTTTAATGTAACCACAATTGCTTGAGAAGTGCCTGTGATTTAGATAAGCATAGCTGTCATCTGTCACAGCCACTTAAGACGTCCATGGTCATTGTATTTGGGCCCAAATGCAGAATCTGGTTGCAGCTGTTACTACAGGTATGGTATTTAATTGTAATATCGTGCTGATAAGGTTCTTGGAAAACCTGGGAGACCTCTTTATTTTTTTAAAGAGAAATAATTAATTTTTTGAGGAAAATGGTTATCACAAAGGGAGCCCTTAGTTCTGGAAGCTGTTCAGTGTGGGTGCGTTCTTTTGTCTGCGAGAAACAAAGTGGAGTCGGGGGGCTCTGCAGGGATGACAGCATTGTGCTGCCGTTGTTTACCTTGGGTTGTGTCACATTCATTCTTAAAATGTGTCCTACTCCAGTTATTTAACAATTACTCTTTCATTCATGAACAAAGATATTTTTCTTATCAAATATAGCATGATGCTAAAAATGCACATAGACAAATTAATAACTTTAAAACGAAACTCTGGGGTCAGCTCTAGCACACAGGTGCATAAATTTAACTTTCTTAATTTCTAACTTACTGTTAACTTATAAATTGATTGCTGAGTATTCTTAGAAGAAAATAAGTTTTATTATATTGGTCTTAATTAAATAGTGCTGTAGATCTTAGCCATGCTCTTTGGCAGTAATGAATTTATACACTATTATGTGTGCAGTTTCCTTTTTTTTTGGTCTTCTAGTGAATAATATTTAGTTGTATTAATGCAATAGACCTTTAAGTTTTATAGTAAATGTTGTACATAATGCCTCGGTAATCTATGAATGCAGTTTTAAACGTTAAACTGTACTCTAAACAAACTGTATTCTTAAAAACAACATTGCAGAAACTTCTTTTTATTAGTAAAAGTCTGCAAGTATGTGTGTTATCTCCAAAATCCACACATGCTCAGACATACTGTTATCTCTCTATTTCTCTCTCATATAGCTGTTACACAGATCTCTGGCAGCAGATGGCTGGACTATAATGCACTGTTAAACAAATAAAACCATTAGGCATGTAATACTGCCTGGTAAATGACTGTTCATCTAAAATGGTTAAAAAATAAATAAATAGAAAATAAACTTCATTTTAGAACTCATTTAATGAAATTGGAATAAAATCCAAACCCGTTTCAGCACACATAAAGCATCCCCTCTTATGTTGTGTCTGCCATTTGAAGTCAGTCTTTTATTCCGTTCTTACATCTGGTATAAAATAATAAGTCCTAAATCAGATTTCTAATAAATGTTTTCTACAAATAATCGCTTATTTTACATTTATCTTTGTAGGAAGATTTTTGCTTTTGTAATACTCCAGCACAAAATTATCCATTGCATTATATGCTTTTTTCTCATTTTCAAATTTTAAACAAATGTATTAAAATTATGATTCAACACTAGTGTCATGGCTCTGTAATTAAACTGTTCTTCAATAATTGTAAGCAGCTGAGAGATATGCCATTTTGTCTTTTTGTTTTTAGATATGCCAATATTTGGTCTTTGCCCGGCTCATGATGATTTCTATTTGGTGATGTGTAACCACTGTAATCAGGTCGTAAAACCACAGGCATTTCAATCACATTATGGTAAGTGCTTAACTATTTTTAATAATTAAGGGTGAGGTTAAATCAGGATTAAGCCTGGCAATTTTTTTTTTAAATTGATGGTACATGGATCATTACGTTATAAATAATGTCAAAGAACATAACCTGTGTTTAATCATTTTATATACATTGTAATGCAGTTACGTGAAGATCTTGTTTCTTTTTAATTTTTTAATGTCTTGAAACACTGCAAGCCTGCAGTTCAATTTTGAAATGGCATATACAGTGTATTTCACAGATGGTTTGTGCAGTGTGCTTGTGTCTGAGTGTGTCATTTCTCCATGTCTATTTACACTGATTATTTCTACACGAGGTTCTGTTGCAGTGTGAACTTAGCTAAAAGCTAAGCTTACAAATTCTGCCCTATAACATAATACGTTTCCAAAGGAGTAGTAAGCTTATTTATTTATTTTCAGAAGTATCAATCTGTATTTGTTTTAATGGTCAGATGGTTTTGTATATAAACTGTGCTGGGAAGCTCTCATGTTGGTTGGTGCTAGCCAATGTTTACAGAGGACTGACAAAATGTGAAGTACTATGCAAGTTCAAGTGTTCTCTCACTTCCTACAGAATGTAACCGGGGGAGGTAGGCAGTTCTTCTTTTCCATACACCTCTCAAGCCTAGTAGAAATTAATATCACACATTTTCGTGTCAATATTTGAATAGGAGGTTCTTGGTGTTCAGCTTTTCGTTTCTTGAGAAATCGAGGAGATGTATTGGCACTTGGTTAGGAAACAAAAGATAGACAAATATTCTTCTGAACTACTCCCTCCTCCCTCTGTGTGTGTCTGTTTGTGCGTGTTCCCTTTCTTCCAAGCTTGTCTTGCTGCTTAAAAGGATAGAAGGTGCTGGATATGGGTGGGAAGCCTCTCCCAGAGCTCAGAGCAAGGCATAACTTTTCTTGCATCTTAAATACTCCAGCCCTTTGGCAAGAGATGTACTTGTTCCTGCTGCTTCCTAGAGACTGGGAAAGAGTCTTCCTGTGCTGTGCAGAGGGTGCGCTGCTTATTCCTTTCCACCTCTCCTTGGTTTTTGTGTTACGATGCCATGTGGATTATGTCCCTAACCTTGCTGCTGGATTTCTGCAGTCATGTTGCACAGAGTGACTCAGAGAAGAATCTGATAGGTGTTGTGACATAATTCTTACTGGTTTGCTTGTCATCTATGGATGGCAGTAGTAATAAAATAAAATATTAAAAAAAATAATAATAATAATAAAAACTTGTCTCCAGGGCTGCAGGGAGCCAGGAGAACAGAAGGCAGCATGCTTTTCTAACGCTGGGTGCTCTAAGCCTTTGTATCAGCTGAGAGTAAGTCCAGTCCTTGCCAGTGTGATTCCTCACCTGTCACTGAGTATCAGTTTGGGATGTCCGATAAGTCCTTCTAAAATATCATATTAAATTGATTCTGACAGTTAAAAATAAATGTATGGGGGAGGACTGGACGGTACCCAGTTCTGAGTGCTGGCATATTGAGTCTTCCATCTCAAGGTCAGGAGTACAGGGCTGGCGCAGGTTGGTACTGATGGAGAGCTGCTGGCATCTGCAGACTCTTTGGGCTGACTTTCTGAAATGAGTTGATCTCCAACCACCCATCTTTGTAAGGGGGTATCCATGCTCTAGGAGCCAGTATTGCAGCTGCAGGTATGACAACCTTGTGGGCAGATTGAAGAAAGAGTTCAAGAACTGAACAGGCACAGCATCGCTCCTTGGCCATGGCTGGGTGCTGTAATGCTGCTTGTATCAGTGGTAAACACGTTACAAGAGGTTTACTTTATTCTAATTCAAACCCTTCTGTAAGCAATACTTGCAATTTGAAAGGAACAGAGTGAAGAGGAAATTACAAAGTGAAGGTGTAGAAAACGTTTCTAAAAGATTAAAGAAGAAATACTAACGTGATGTTCCTATTCTGTATCACATTGTAGGAGCACGATCTCTAAGTAGTAAGGTTTCTCGAATGTAAACCTATTAATGGCAGATTGATACTTAGAAGTGTAGAAGGAAGGGATGGAAATGACAAGGTTATTCTTAGTATTTCTTAAGCCCATTCTGAACAATGAAGACGCTAAACAAGTGCTGCAGCTTGCAGAGGAAATGGGAGGAGCCAATCTGATGAGAAAAACAGGCTTGGGTGGGGTGTAAATTATTAAAAGACCTTAGTTTGCCAAACTAATAGCCTCAAAAAGGTAAGAGGGCTGACTTTGATTTTGTATAGAGCTATCAATCTTGTCTCCTTTTTTATCAGTCTTCACATTCTCGAAACACAGTTGGCCCTCGTTTTACCAAACTGAATGTGAAAGCTGGTAATAGGAGAGGTGATTGATTGCTTCAGCAGTGGAGTCTTTTGCTCAGTATACTGAGAGAAGGAAATTACTCAAGTGCTCAAAACATAACAGTTCTCCTAAAAGACAAAGTACAATATCATGATACCAAGTGGGGAAAAAAAAAATTGGATTCAGCAGAGTCTGTTTTCCCTGAATGAGGTCTTCGTCTGTGGCTTTATTTCAGAGGTTTAAAAAGGAGCGATTTCTTTTAGCGTGTTCTCAAAAATTACAGTGCATCACTGAAGCTGTACCTCTCTGTAACGTTCTCAGTCTTCAGAAGTTATTTTAAATTGTTACCAGAGAAATGGTAATCTCTTAAAATATTCTACAGTTCGCAGTGGTATGTGTTGCTTGTACTTGGTGTTCTTTAAAATCTGTCACATGGGGTTTTCTGAATTAGAATATTCTCTGTTAAAATGTCACTTATGTCAAAGGAATGGTAAACAAACTATTAACTAAGCCTAATGAGCTAATTAATTTCTTCCAAAGCATATTTGTGATAAACTGCTTAGGTAGGCTGAAAGTGCATTGCAGGACATTTGATAGTTCGCTTTTTTTCTAGAGAATGTGCAGTCAGAAATAATTTAAATGTAAATGTATTTATCAGAATATTTTACCTGTTCAGTAAAATACTTTACTGACACAAGTCACATATATTTGTATAAAACACGCTTTTATATTTCATGTTTTTTAATGCAGCTAGAAGAGATACTAATTCAAAATTAAATTTCGCTTGAGGCAATCGAAGTATATGTTTGGAGTATGAATTGCCATTTTAACAACTTATTCTGTACTATGGATTTATGCTATCATTGATTTGTGAAATTGTGTGGTGTTTGGTATGCACGACACCGTGTGTAGTGGTCAAAATCTGTCAGCAGTTTTTAAAAGCAATCTGATACCAAGAATTATCTCAAGTCCACTTCTGATATTCCTTCGATATGGATGGGCCATTATTAAATGTAATTGCCTACACGGTAAACAGCCTGTTTTTAAGTACATAGAGCTAGATTTCTCCTGGTCTGTGTACAACAGCTGCCTGCCAGCATGCTCAAATTGCTTTCCCCTCTTGCTGTAGGGCGGTAGCAGGGCAGGGGAGCCAGCCGAGGAGGGGCTGGCCGGCTTTTCAGAACAAATCATCGCTCTGTCAGACCTCAGCTGCTTCATCCGCGGGACTGAACAGATGATTTCAGGACTTTACTGCCAGTATTCTTGCTGCTGCTTTTTGAATGGCTGCATTTTTGTGGTATCAGCATCTTCCTTGGATGAGTCAAGATCAATCAAAGGTGGAGGACTGACAAAGCTATAACGTGCAGGCTTTCTGTCCTATGGGTGAAGCACCTGAGATCTCTTATCATGCTGTCCTCTTCTGAAAAAACACAGTGTTTATCTTCAGTTGCATTTGTCAGGATGGTGCCAGCCTCTCCACCTTCCATGCAGCATATTCTCTCCTCCTGTATTTAAATTGGGTGTGTTTCTGGAGTGCATGCACAGTTTCCACTCGTGCTATGTTAATTCTTACAGTAAACATGACTTTGTCTGTCAAATTGCTCACCCTCGTACTTGTCTGGAATACCTCCTTGGCAGCTAGCAGGGTATGTCTGTGGTAGGACCAAATGTGTTCCTTTTCTTTCTTCTCTCTTTTGCCCATTAAAAGCCATTCTCTTTATGTAGATGGTTGCTGGATTACAGCAAAACATTGCTCTTTGTGGAAGGCATTGCTACAGCTAGTTCAGGTAGCTCACGGAAACCCTGAAGCAATGTGTTTTTGGGGCCGTATGACCTTTTGCTGGTATTTCAGCCATTCCACGGGTTTATCGTGTCTCCCTGTGGTTATCAGCTTCTCGTCTGGAAAGAGCTGCTTCTCTTCACCATCCGTGCTGGTTTGTGGCTCAGAGGAGAGAGGAGATAGCTCACTGGTGTAGATGGAGCATCAGTTTAGAGATACAGGTTTCCTTCCCTCTATTTTTTTTTCTTATTTTCTTCCTTCTTCTGCAGAGTTTCTTGGTTCACTTGTGCTTTGGCTTCTGTAAACATGAAGTGGGGTTATAACTTCCCAGCAATCTGTAGGAAAACATAAGGAAGGCTACCTGTGAAACATAAGCTGATAGCGCTTGTGAGTCATGCGGTGATTGTGGAAACCATTAATTCAGCGAGCACTGGAAAGAGACCATTACAGTGTGTCAGGTTGTTGAGTCATTAAAGAGCTATGCCCAATGTTTTGATTAACTTTCATAGGTTTGGCATGCAGTAACAAAGGTGAGCACCTACCTGAGCATTGCTTTCTGCTGCCTGTGAGCCAAGGGGAAACTCCTAAGCATTGGAGTTTCTGCTCAGGGCACATTTAAACCTGAAGGAGTAACAACACGGATTTGCACACCTGAGCTATCTAGGAGGTGGTGGGACTGGAATAGAGATCAGCACCCAGTCTTATTCTCAGCCTGGAGAGACAAACAGGGCAGATCCTGGCAGCAGGGACAGACGTTCACATGCTTGGATCCAGAAAATCACTGTAAAGTCTCACACAAATCTTTCATCTGTGTGTACCTCTGATTGTATAACCGTATTCCTTCCTCCCTCCACCAGTTCTCACACCCACCCTTAGTTAGCAGGCTTACTGATATGGCTTGTCATAAGTAGTGGTGGTTTTTTTTGTTTTGTTTTGTTTTTGGGGGTGGTGGTGAGGGGAGTGTTAAGTGCTTGCATTCAGAGGGTGATAGTTGTTGTGATATTAATTGGGATAAGTGATCCGTTTACTATCCCTGATAATTGTCTGTTGTTTTTCAGATGTTATATCACAACTAATTTAAGTATTAAAGGCTCTGCAGCATAATGCACTTGGTTTCTTTTGACACAGTGTGAATTGAATATAAATTTGTCCTACCCATTTTTTGTTATCTGAAATTTGGCAGCAGCTAATTGTTCTGGAAATCTGACATGAGTATTTAATAATTATTTTTTTTTGAAGTTCTGCAGATGCTGCATGTTTAGAAAAGTATAGAGAGACTATCTAGCAAGTACTACAATCAAAGATAAAGTGTCTGTACAAGGCAGCGTTTGATGTAGATATGAAAAGAAAGGAATGTACTGAATCCTGTTCCAAAGCCATTGGACCTGAGGATCGGGGTGTGGGGGGGTGTTGTTTGGTGGGGTTTGTATTGTTTTTTCTTTTTTATTGTAGGAGATTGCAGGAGCTCATCTGTGTTTTGGAAAGATAAGCCTTCATTATGGTTTGCATGCTTTTGGCAGCAAGTAATTTGTTTCGGTAAATAAGTGTCCAGTGTTCACTAATGACTTTTAAAGCAGTATGAAAATGCTTGATATAAATTATAGGAATCTTCATGGGTATCGGTAATCTTCTACAGTAGTCTAGTAGCCAAAATAAAAGTTTGATATTATCTGGTTGTTTCACAGATGTGCTGGAGCAATCTGCCAAGCATATTGCCAAACACGCACAGGTGGCATTTGGCATATTATAGCCTGAGTTAATGTATATGATTTAACAAATTATCATTGGCAGCTTCATCAGCTTCTGTTCAAACACGGAGCCCTCTTGCAGCAGTTCACACAGTCTAAATTCCAGCAGTTGAATCTGAGTCTCTGGGTCCAGCAGCAACGAGTTTAATTTCTTGGCAGGGATAGGTGAAATTCTCTAACTTTTGCAAGAGTTGTCTTGGCATATTCCCAGAGAGGAATGGGCTCAGAGGTCAGTACAGGATTCATCCCAGAAAACTGTTTCAATTGATTATTTACTAATTTAATATGAATGCATCATTAAATAAGAAAGTGTTTCCACCTGGAAAGAAATTGTAAATATGTTTGGGGTTTGCAATGTGTACCCCAAAACCTTTGCTGAATGCTGAATGTGTGAGTTGGGATTTCAAGTCACTAGCACTTCTGCCACGCAGGTTTTCAGGAGTAAAGAAGTTATGCCCTGCGGTTAATCGTACCATTGCAGGCAGTTCGTGTGCAGCAAGCTATTTGTGCAAGCATAATGGCTGTGGTCTTGTTTTATTACAAGAAAACAGAGGGAGTTTAAGAAGTTGATGGCAGTTTTCTCTTAAAACTTCCCTTTTTTTGGTGAGCACCTAGATTTGTAGAGCTGACGGTGTAAAGCAATAATAAGTATCAATAAACATTAAAATTATGGTGTTCAGCTTCAGATTTAAGGAAGAAATTTGTTCAGTTTACCACATAGGATGTAACTCATTCTGTCTACAGCACCACATGTGCTGAAATACTGTGAACTTTAAAATGTTCTGGTGTGCTTTTGGCTTTTCTTACCTTTGGTTAGCATGAACCAAATTTCATGCTGTTCTCCCACAGCAGAAGGCCAATGTGCAGAAATCCTTGTGTTTTATTACTGGCTGGACAGAGAATATCTTTGCTATTCCGTTCTCGCTGAAAGGCTGAAGTACGTTAAACAAGGCTAACATAGCGTTAAACAAGCGTTACATGGGAACCCTGCTCCTTTATAAGAATTACCTTGCCAAGGATGCAGGGACTGAGGCAGACTGCTCCCTTTTCAAGGTAGACATCAGCACGGGGAGAACAAGCGGAAAGAAAGAGAATAAAGATAGTTATCTTTGTGGGAAAAGAGGAAGCACGGCCGTGTTTGCTGCTGCTGTACAAAAGTACTTGCTCAGCGAGAGGGACCAAGTTAGTGTATTGATTGACAGCTTTAGTAAGATCTGAAGAAAACAAGTAGTTCTCATAAAGCAGCTGTTGAGTGTATTTGACTTCAGTTTCACCTTGGAAGAAGCCAGCTGGAATAGTCGCGTCAGGCTTATGGTTAAAAGTGATCCAAAATGAGAAATAACACACCTAAAATTCAATGCTAAGTTGCATCATTCAAAATTCATTTGGCCCGTGGAGCAGAACACAGCCCTCAGAACTAGTTCAGACTTTCTGCAGATGCAGAGAAGGCAATTCTGCATCGGTTTACATGCTCCACATCCTTGGAAGGTTTCCTGCCCAGCTAAAAGGGCTCTTTCTAGCGCCTAAGCCACTCCTTCAAGCTGGAGCTCGGCCAGAGGAGGTGGCATGCATTGCGAGGGCAGGCCATGGGCACGCAGGGCTTGGCATGGAGCCCTGAGCTGAGCACAGAAGAATGAAGCTGCAACCTGTTTAGGAGCTAGGGAGCTGAAAGGAGCCTGGATCGGTTTTTTAAAAGCAGGATTTCTGCTGTCATGGAGGAGAGCTGGGAATGTGTCATAGCCATCGAGATGCGAACTGGGTGCTGGGGGGGGGAGTGGGGCTAGTAGTAGTTTAATTTCAAAAGCCAACCGCATGCAAAGCACTTACTTATTTATTAGGACTTCCCCGTTTATTTTGAGGGAGAAGTTTGTGTTCTCATGCAGTGAGTAGATGATTCCAAGAATTGCAAACCTCAGATGAACACCGCAGCTCTTCGTAATTCCAGGGAGGAGTGTTCTGGGAAGCTCGTAAAACAGTGTGGAGTATTGAACTGTCATAAATAATACAGTTTTTCTTTTTTTTTTTTTTTTTTTTTCATGACAGCACCTAGTTTCACATTGCACAGATTGTACCTCTCATCCCACCACCCACCTCTCAAACAACTGCCACGTTCGGAAGAGAGGGGATTTGCACTTAGCCTCTTTTTCTCTGCGAGCACAGCTACGGGTGGCAGATAGGTAATCTCAGCAGGACCCATCGGTCAGGTTAATTTTTTGCCAAGCCACCACTGCTCCCAGCATCCAGCCGTGGTGCTGGAGGAGGGCTGGGAGCTGTGCAGCACCTGCCTGAGGGCGCAAAGGGGCCGTGGTGGCAGTGGCCAGGCAGCACGGGCAGGAGGATTGCAGCTTGGCAGAGCTCTCCCTGCAGCCACAATGAAGTGGTGTGCAGTCTGGGGGGGTGTCCGAGGGGGGGGAAGGAGAGAACACAGGGGAATTGCTAAAAAGGGAAATGTAAAACAAAGAGCCGAAGTAAAACACAGTTAAAAAGAAATAGATGGAGACAATAAAGAGGAAGCTAAGTAAGGAAAGTAGGGGAAAATGACCTCATAGACGGGAGCACGAAGTAGGTAGATTGCTGAGTTCATTACTTTGTATTGAGGGAAAAAGTGGAAGAAGGGAGAAGAAAACAGGAGACATTTAACAAGAGGAAACAGAAGCTTTTTTAGTATTTTTTCTCTTAATGTTTTGGCAGCAATGTGTACTAGTGTGATTTGTGTAATGGCACTCACAGATTTGGTGTGGTTTGGTGGAGGAAAAAAAGCAACAGTTTTTACTTGGGACACCGCTCCCAGGTCTATGAGGTACTGACCTTCAAGGAGGGGAATGAATAAATGCACGTGTGTGTATGTTGTCTTATGTTTGTTTTCTTCCCACACCCTCCTTTTTCTTTTCTGGATTTCTTAAGTGTATTTTTAAAATCTTTTTTTCTATAATCTAAATAATAATTCTTAGAGTTAGAGGCGCGTAGCATGTGTGTAGCTTTCACACTGCTTTTGCAGTAGAACAGGAGGAGGAATGGCCACCAGTTCTCCAAGTGGATACACTTAAAATCTAACATTTGATACACAAAGCCTAGAAACTAAATTTCTTAAGATGTTACCAGAAGAGGGAGTGTGTATCACCTTGTATATGGTGAAAATAAATGTACTGATGAGTAAAATCTATGAGGAAGATAAATATGCCATGAAATTGTACATAAGCGTGTGATGCTGTTGTTGACTGGATGGTGTTATCTGTTTCAAGCAGTAACAGCCAAAATACCTACAGCAAACCCTGTTATCTGCTGTTCATGGAACAACATCCCGAGGTACTGCTCGTGTAGAAAATTGAGATGTTTACCCTATAACTTACATAGATGTTCCTTTGCTTGTGCAGCAGAGCAACAGCTTAATCCTTTGAACGACAGCCAAATGATGCAGGAGGAGAAGCCATCAGTGCCTAATACATAAGCTCCCAATAAACTCGCCTATTCTGCTCCCACGTAAACATTCTGCGATGTCTGAGGGAGCTGCTGGCCACAGAGATTACAACTGCATTCTAGCTAGTTTCCCTAGGTTGTGCCAGAGAAAGAAGCAGCAGCATCAAGAGCCTCTAGTCCTCTTTCCTGTTCTCTGTTCCACCAGTAATGAGTTGTCACTGTCGGTATGAAACTCTCGCTCTTCCTGCTGGTTTCTAAAGGATGCAATTGGACAAGGCTCCAGGAGAGTTAAAGCACTTTCTACATAACTGGGTTTTTCTTCCCCATTTGGTAAGATTGTCAGAAAATCTTTCACTCAAAATTCTATATATAGTAGCTTCCCCAAGGAAGCCTTCCCTTTTAGCCAGATGATCCTCTAATGTTTCTACCCCGTAGGAGTTTCTTCCTCCTCCAGGCAGGAGTTGCATTGTGCTGTCTCCTCTGTGTGTGACCCTGCAGGTTCCAAAGCAGCTGCTTGTCGTGTCTGGCAGCCAGCAGAAGCCCTCGCTTCTGTGCTGTATTGCAGCTAATCCTGCGGGTTAGGTGGATGATGTACCCCTTAAGCCTTTGCACCTTGGGGTCTGAAGCTTTCCAGTGTTGGTGCTTTTATTTGTAGAGCTGCATTTGAGCGGATCAGAAGTTTGGCTTGGTGTATCTGGATGGTTTTAAAAGCTATTTGTAAGCGTCTGTAGATACTCACGTGGAGTTCGTGACTTGTCTCCTTGCTAAGAGGAAAGCTGGCTGTGCCTCCTTTGTTACCACATGGCTAAGGCTTTGTTCGAGTTAGGCTAAGCATTTTGGTGTTCTTATAACTGTCAGATGTATTAGGGTGAGCTTAGTGAATAAATTGTTTTCATTTCTTCCGTATGTCTAGATCATAATGAGAAACCTTACAGTACCACTCTGGCCCTTCTCATTATTGGCGTGGGACTTGTTTTCTTCAGTTTGGTTTTGATTTACAGTCTGTGACGAGCCACTCGTAACCATATATATGCCTGGAAGTGTGCCGTGTTGGCCCTCTCCTGCTCTGTAAGGTCAAAGGAAAGCCAGCTTCTGGAAATACTGATGACTGCTTTGATAGCCACAGAAATGTTATAAACCCATACGCTTAGGTAGTATTGCAAGGTGTGATGGTCACATCTCAGTTGTCACAGAATGAGAGTGACAGATGGCATCACAGTTTTGGTAGTGACCAGTTCCTTTTTCTCTCCAGCCAGCTTTCCATGGGATTGATCAATATTCAGAACAAAGATGAGTACTGACGTTTAGGACCGTACCCATCACTTTTTTTGTCATCAGGAGGAGGTAGCTGGGGCAGCTGGATGCTTGACAGCTACTTAAGATGAACTGAAAGCCCTGACCAGCTCCTGGGCTGCTCGCTATTTCCTCTGCCCTGTCCCAGTTGTCCAAGTGGCGGCACTGAACAATAGCTGTGCTTGTACAATTGAAATCTAATGTACCAAATGTCTTTCTCTGTTTCTAATCTGTGACAAAGGCACAAGTCTATACAGAAGGTATTTTCAGTCTGTGCTCTGTGTACACACATACAATATGGGTAGCATTTATTTTTTGTATTTCTGATAGAAGCAAGCACCCTGTGTAAGTGGTGTTGATGCAAAGGCATAAAATGTTGTCACTTGATTGCGTACCGAGAAGCCTGTCAAGTTGTTCTCTGTACTCAATTTGTGCTCATTACATAAAATGTAATCCATTTTGTTTTGGACTCGTTCTGCTTTTCTAAAACCCAAGAAACCTCTAAGCACTCTGGTTTGGAAAAGAAAACACCAGAACTGGAAATCTTGCCAGATGTACGTGTATTTTTTGCAGCACATAAGACGTGCTCCAAAGCAGCAGCTGTGCCAGATGAAAACACGCTGATTTCCAAACCCCTTGCCCCATGGTTCCGGAGGGCTGGAATGTCATTCATGATGCTCCTTCAGGCTGCTTCTTTCCAGCTTTGGGGGAAAAAAAGACACGCAAGACTTCAGAGACAAGTCAGTAGCAGTATGTTTTATATAATCCTGCTGTTCTGTATGCTGAGGTTGCTTTCAGGGTGTCACAGCGTATGGCAGGGTTCATTCGGTGCCTCCCCCCCGAGCAGCACCGTGGGTTTTCCGAGTAACCACACAGGAGTTCTCAATTGACCAACTTCAAGAAGTTTGGTGCTGGCTCAAGGCCTGTCATTCTCTTCCTTCCAGGAAGAATAATAATAGTAACCAGTAACCAAACAATCTCTGTGAAACAAAATATTTACAACAAAATCATTTTAGAATGTCCTAAATGTAAATCTAAGCAGGCTGCAGTGTAAGCAAGCCCAGTTCATGCCGTCTTGATATCAATCAGATGAAATTCCTTGGAAGTCCAAATTTTTACGTATCCTTCAAAACTTTTAGGATCTAGTCAAAATAATCGTTACCACAACTCCCGACCCGGTTCTTTGTCGTTGCCAGCTGTTTAAAAGTTGCTCTTGCCTGTAGCCCTTTCCCTGTGATCAAGTCGCTTTTTAATACGTGCTAGTCCTCGCTCTGTTAATTGCTAGCTTTGGCACAATGAGGCATGTGGTTTGTGGGGCTGTCAGGTCTCTGAACTGATCGTTTTGCTCTTTGTTAGGAGGAGAGCAGATGGTAGGAAGGCTCGAACCGAGTGGTCGGGATTGGGGGAGAGGGCAGGCACACTTTTTGCTGTGGCAGGACGAGCTTGCGCCAGCCAGCTCAAAGTGATTGTGAAATTGGTGCCTGAGATTGCTGAATTTTTAGAAAGGATAAATGAGTTAGTTCGTGTGCAGTGCAGATAATGAAGCCTAGTTGTCGCTGCCTTTGTCCTGTGTGTATTTTGCCATCACTTGCCCTCCCGTTGCAACACCTCCTGCCCCATGCGTGCACACAGTGTCAGGTTGCACGTTGTGTTTTGCATTTTCTTTTTTTTTTTTTTTTTTTTTTTTCCCACCAGTTTAATAAGACATTTGCATGCCAGGATCTGTGGGACTTGTGTCGGTAGTGGAGATGCTGGGGAGCACGTCAAATCCAGCTCTCAGTTCTTGATAAAATGCATTTATTTTAAAATACAGAACAGAATGCTAAAATGTGGACAATGGAAGGAGAAATGGCAGAGTGGCATTTGCCTCGCTTTACAAGACCAGATGTGAAAATGCAATGTAAATTAAAGTTAAAATCCTTCAGCCAAGCTGAAGAAGTATTTTCATGGCAATGCAAGATATGCAGAACATTTCAGGTTGTAGCATGATTCGGGAGGGGGCTATTTTTTAAGGTTCTGCAGTACTCTTCCATGCTGGATGTGTGTGCTCAGTGATGGCATCACACGTGGTATAAATACTTTACGTTTCTGTTCAGTGAGTGAACATAGAAAGGTGTGGTTAACACATTTCCAGTTGTCCTTCTCCTGGGTGATTTTGCAGCAGCAAAGGCCTGGAAATTTGGTTCCTGATGTCCAGCAAGCCACCCTGAGCTGCTGCCCTTCCTGCAGGAGGCTGACGCTGTGAGCTAGCAGGCAGCAGTGTGTGCCTCTTCACAGCTGTCTGTGTGTTCAGGCAGGTGGCTGGATGTGCATGAGGCATCCTTGCAGCTTTCAGGGCTAATTTTAAGCCTCTGAACTTGGATATTCACTGTTGATTTCAGTGTTTGTATTGAATCAAATGATGTTGCTTCGTTTGTGTTTTTTTTTTTTTTTAAATGACTTTTAAGTGGAGTTGCTAGAAAACAGAACTTAAAACCTTTGTAATATTTAGACCAGGAAAATGATTTTAGCATTCCCTTGCCTTTTATAACAGGCTGCTTTTACTTCAAGAAGTAAAATTCCTGCTGCATTTGTCAGAATACACATTCCGACTTGTCGTTTAGCTGTGCCACACGCATCAGTCTGCTTCAAGGTGAAATCCTATGAATGTTTACTGTATAAAGTCGCTCAGAAACCTTTGGTCCTTGGAAAACAATAAAAACACATGCAAAGATGGAGACAGCCAGCATGTATGCTGTGACATAGCAAAGCCTAAAACCCCACTGCATTTTCTCAGAAGTTGTGTGCCATCCGATGGGCCATCACAGTTTCCTCTCAGTGTGAATGTTCCATCGTGCCTCTTGCTTCCATCCCGGCCCTGCTCTGACACCCAGCTGCTGGGGTTTCTTAGCAATCAGACTCTTTGTCCTCGCTCTAACTCAGAAGGAAGACAGCTTACTACACTGTGCAGTACTGGAATTAAAAGGCCTGGTCCTGGTCGGTTTATTTGTGGAACAAGCAACCAAGGAAAAGTTACCCTCTTGGTCCCAGAATGAGAATAGACCAAATCAAAGGCTAAGGAAGGATAAATTCCAGTTGGTAAGAAAACAAACACATCAGTGCTGGTTTCCCACATGGTAGTTTCAAGTCAAGAATTTTGTGAACCACTAAAAGCTGTTAGGGACTTACCCGGCTTTAATTACAGGCATCACTTAGAATAGCGTACAATAAAAACAAATCCTCCAAAAGCACGCGTGACTGGTGCTAATTTTGACAATGGAAGGAGATGTTTTTAAAACAGCGCGGCCTAAGGAGCTGTCTGTGTGTCCCTGAGCTGCCCTTTACTAGTGGATGGGCGATGGGAGCTGTCAGCTTCTCTTGAAATTCAGAGCGAAAGGGGAACTGATGGCTATCTCAGAGCCTCGCTGCAGAGGCATGGGAAAGCTGCTATTTGAGCAAAGTGTTTGAGGATGTAATATGCGTTTCTCAGCTTGTTAATCGGAGGTGCAGTCTCCGGGCTTCTGTGTGTTCCTTTAAAAAAAATAAAAAGCAAAAATAAATGCAAACCAACCGCCCCTCCTCAAGCAGTGCTCCCTGCTTCTGTTGGCCTGTTCTTTGCATACGAGCAATACGCTGATACCGATAGCTGAGGGCTTTTCCCTTCAGCAGCCTTTCTATTTCAGCGGAGAAAGGGTTGCTCAGCTTTAAACGTGACTTCGGTGAGTGAGGAAAGGCCAGAAATTTCAGCTCGGGTTATGGTAATTTAAAACAAGAGCGAAAGCTGCGTGAGCCGTTCCTTCCTCTTTTTTTTTTTTTTTTTTTTCCCTCAGCAGCTCCGCGTTTTGTTTTGCTTTGCCTTCGGCCGAGCGCTGACCTGCGAGGGAGCCCTGCACCCACCCAAACCCTCATTTGGGGGCTTCCAAACCCCAAATCCCCCTCCCCAGGGCCACGGGGCGGCACGCTGGGGGCCAAGGCCTCCCATGGTGGCCGGGCCCGGCCTGTCAGCTCGCTGTGGCGAGGGGAGAGCGGCCTGAGGGCCGGCCCCGCCGCCACGGCCATCTCCGGGCGCCGCCGGAGCTAACGTCACCGGAGCCGCTTGGCCAAAGTCCAGCAGCCGTTGGGGTCGCGCCGAGCCCTTTGGGGAGGGCCCAGCCACAGCCCCAAGGCCGCCGTGTGCCAGCACCCCGGGGTGCTGCCCCGGGCTCGCCGCCTTCGTGGTTTCCAGAGGCTTCGCCGCGCTGCCATAAAGCTTTAATGGGCGCAGGGGGTTGGAGGCACGGAGCGGTTGTTTCGCACCGATTACGGTTGAGCGGTGTTAATGAGATAAGCTGCAACGAGCCTTGTCATGACTGAAAGCTGACCGGTGCCTACAGTCGTTCTATCAGGGTAAAATAACATCAGGATCCGACTTACAACCCCAAGCCATCATATTTATTCTCTTTTCACTGATGTTGCAGCCTGGGCAGTGAAGTTCCAAGCGAGTTCAAATTTTGGAGAGGTGTTGGACTTTTGAAGCATCTTTTGGAAAACCATCACAATTTACCTTACCTTAGGTTTGCACCCTTTCTTCCTTCACCCTCTTGAAATGTCAGTTTTAAGCTAAAATCTTGCATTTCAAGACCCAAACAGAAAACTCAGCATTCACCAGCATGCAGAGCCCCAGGCCTGATCCCCTGCACCCCTCTGGCTTCCCCCCGTGGCATTTGGGCCCGCGGCCATCGCAGCAGCTGCCGGGGCTCAGTGACACCCCTGTCCCGGTCACCGTACGGAGCTCTGGGCTTGTCATAGCCACACAGCACACGGTTGGTGCCGAGCCCACAAGGCAGGTGTGAGGAGCCTCAGTTGGTGTCTCTTTGTGTCTTCAGCCCTGGGGTGGAGTGGCTCTTAGAGTCGGCATTGTGGCTACTTCAATGCATCCTCGTACGCTTGTTTTTTTTACTCTTACAAGGCTTTCGTGTCAGGTGGCAGTGGATTTCCCTGGTTATTCATGTAGTAGAACATAAGAAAAATGTGTTCAGTGTCTCTTCTGTCCTGCAGCTGCTTAATGACAACACCGAGGAATCACATTTACTGATACCCACTTCCTTATACCCAGGACTTTGTCAGTTAGGCCATCAGCCCCTTTGTATTTGGGCTCTCTAATAGCTTTTAAGAAGTTTTCAGCCTCAGCGCGTTATTTTGTATCAGAGCCGAGTCTGACAGCCAACCTGCGAGGATTAAAGTTGGCTACATGTAAAGGAATAGCTGCAGGCAAAACATTAAAATTCTGTAGTGTGGTGTGAATAGGAGCATCAGCAGGATGAAAGCCAGGCAGGCATCTGAACATGTGAAGTCACACGAATACATTACACCAGTAGCATAACATTATGCAATGAGGTCTTGTAAGAAGCTGTGTCGATCCTGAATGGGAAGAACACGATGGTAAAGGTGTGTCCTGACTGCTGGGCAGCAAATGGAAAATCAGGAAATTATGTGGGTCTTCTTACCTTAATTTCTTATTCCCATGCTCTCAACACAGTTTTCTGTTGAACTTCTGTTTATTCACCTTTTTATGAAACTCTGGAATAATGCCTCGTATTTTTAACTTGCTTTATGCCTGTTTTGAAAAATTGAAGTGTTTCTTTAATGTCACTTGGGTTAAACATACATGAGACTCTTCCCATGAGTTTTCCAGCTGTATTTTGGAAGAAGCTGACCAGTCCTGCATCTCAGTATGATGCTGGGTTGTACGGCCTACCTCTGTTAGTTGATGCTTTTGTTTATTATAATTTTAGTTTCTCTGAAGTTTATCCTAAAGAACAATTTTTAACAGCAGAAGTATGGTTTATTCAGCACCCGTTTTTTAATCAGACAGTGCAGGTATTGTCATGTCGTCAACGGGCTACGCAGAGATTAGTGCTTATAGCGTGGACATTATAATCTCTGCATGGCCCGATTACCATCTAAGACACTCTGCTGTCTTTCCGTAATAACTCTGTGATATTTATATTCCCGTGCTTGGCAGATTTAGAAGCCAGCTACCTACCCGGAGGTCTAGGGCCAGTTCCCTGGTGAGAAACCCATGCTCTTGTCAGCCCCTTGTCAAGTGACTCAGGAAAAGTGTTCCAGAATTTCATTCTTGCATGTTATGCCTTAGTCTTTTTGAAATATTAGGGCCCTTGCACTTGCGTATGCCTGGACAAAGGGGGATAGAGAAAGGTGGAGTGAAGTGTGATATGTCTCGAGAAACCACTAGCCTCTGGCACCTGCTTTTGTCGTGGCCCCATTTTGCTTGCGGTTCTGCTCCATCAGTAATTTAAGGTCCTGCCTCCATCAGCTTTCCCACGTTGCTCTTGAGAGTTTTACTCCTCTCCAGGAGGTTCTGAAGAGCTGAAATGAACCTGACGGGAGTGTCGCTAATTGCAGTTCACCACTGCGGGTGAGAGCAGTAAGGCAGAAAGGTGCAAAGCAAAACCCTGGAGTCTTTTTGCTGGCTTGGGCTAACAGCACTGCGCTGGTGGGTGCTTCAGAGGTTATTTCCCATCTCTCAGGCAAAACCCATATATCGTAAAGAGTAATCTTAAATCTTGTTGAAATTGACTGCAGAACCACTCATGTGCTCTGAATACAAGGCTTTGGAAAGGATTAGTAACAAATATGGAAAAATTGAAAAACTGGCATTAGTGGTGTACAGCGCCTTGTGGGAAGGAAGCGGTGGAAGAAGGGATGCGCTTGAAGGCTGTTTATTTAAATGCATTTCAGTGTTGCTATTTTTGCTCCGTTCTTAATACTGCTACTTGCAATCTGCTCCCAGCTCTCCTTTCTGTGGTGGTAATCTCAGGGGGATGGAGGGTGTGTTTGGTTTGGGGCAGTTTGCTGCAGTTTTTGTAGTGGAGAAAGCCATTTCTGCTGAGTTAGCGTTCTGCGATCAGAGAATTACATTGTCCTGGCTGTGCTGTAGTTATGTTCATAACATGTAAAAAGCATTATTTAAATAGCCTAAATTATGGTTAAGGAATTGCCTCCTTTTTGTCCTATGATTTTAAAGCATTAAAATTGGCATTTGGATTCTTACTGGGGAAAATGAACTTTCTCCTACTCCCTCTGTTTTCTTCAACAACAGCAATAACAATGTAATCCTGCTTACACATCATTTCATACTCGCTTATCTAAAACATTTGCACAGCGATCACTTGTGAGTGGCTTTCACTTCTAGTAAGTAAATCTCTAGGAAATCTTTAAACATAGGCATTTAGAAATCAGAGAGCAATTGCTTTTGCAGTTTTGAAAGCAGACAGTGCTGCTCAGTAACTACTGTAATGAAACAAGCAGAATAATAATAGCTAACACTTGTATTCTGATTCTGCTCAAAGGGATGTGGTTAACTAACTACCCATCAAAACACCTCTTGGGACTTGAGTAAATAATTTCCAAATATTCAAATTTAAACGTTGGGAAATTTCAGAGGGCTGAAATAGCACACCTGATGCGGTGCAGCGAGGCCAGGGAAGAAGAAAGGCAGCGTCCTTCTCAAAGAATAGTTTGCTGATTCCTGGCTTTGCTCTTGTTTCCAATGTTAAGTGCTCTGGTAAACTTGTTTTTAAAAACAAACCAAAATGAAAGCAGAGCAAAAACCTTAAATACATCATTCAAAATGGTCAGTGGCTTTTGCTGAATATAAGTTTGGATTTCATAAGGAACCATAGTTAAGGGTGCTGGACCATCATAAACATGCAGATATGTTTTATTGAGTTGTCTTAAAGGAGTGCAAGTTAATATGGAGGGATTTCAGAGCTGAAACGATACACAAATAATGGATTTTTAGGGTATGCGAGAGCTTTGGATTCTGAATTGTGCATTTGTAACCAAAGCACTTCTTTAAAAAATGAAAATAATAATAATACAAAACCGACTTTGTTCCCTGTAATTATGAATTTGCATAATAAATGTAAATTCATAATGCACTCCAATTAAAGCAGAGGCAGATTTTATATGCTCTTTTGGGAGACTTGTGTGTGTTTTTGAGATGATTGACAAGGGAATGTTTCAGGAATTCACGTCTGGAACAATGAGACCTTACCCCTGCTTAGGAGTGCTGGACAGCAGAGCAGGAAATAAACACACTGATGCTTCTTTCAAACAAAGATGCAGAAAACAGATGACATGTGAAGCCTAGTGGTGATACCGTACTCATATGAGAAGTAAAAACATCCTCCAAACTGACAAGTAATTTTGGAGCATACCCAGTCAGGTCTGATGTGTGTGCTTTATTTGTCTTTGGCTTCAGCAAAGGATTTTCCGAGAGCAAAATGATTTTCTGAGCTGGGAGAGTGTAAATGTTTCATGCAGCATCCAAGTTGAAGCCTCCAAAAAGTGCATCAATGTGAAAGAATGTTTTAAAGGGAATTTTAAAAACTGTTCGTTTCTGCAGTTATATTTTGCTCTATAATGTATGATTTGACCTTAAATCCTATTTTTGCCTTAAGGAGATGGTTTTATCTTCTTAGGTAGTGCCATCTCAATGTAAATGTAGGACTGTCTTTGTGAGAACAATGCTGTAGCACCTGTGGGGCGCAGGTGCTGTGTAAACGTGCACAAACCAGCACCTTTTAACCCCCTGCTAGGCACAGCAAACCTTTTAATACATCAAGTTGCAGAGGTGAACCTGGGCTTTAAAATAGCCTCTTCAAAATTGGTTAGGCGTTGCATTTTGGTGGATTTTTGAAAACATCAAGAGACATACTTTAAGTTTTATTGTTGTCTCCTTAATTGTCTTGTTACGGGATGGCATGACTCACGGGCAGTAAAACATCCTCTGTATTGCAATGTGCTGAATAGCTTCAATGCGAGGAAGTGCGAGGCACAAGGCTGCAGCAGTATGGCTAATGTGACCGTAATCTATATGAGAGATATTACATAAAACTATTTCTTAGATAAGCACTTTATGCCTATTACTACTTATTTACAATATCCAAGAACTCTGGTGGAGATAAGGAAGACCATTGTGGTAAGTGATGGAAATACAAAAAGACACGTGATGCGTTTGGATGTGCCGCCCTGATTTGTGTTTGGCATGCTGCAATATATTTATATACCTCCTTCGTTAATATTTTTTTCTCCTGCTAGAGGGTTGTGTTTCTGTGAATGGAGTGACATAAGCACGCATGACTCTCAGTCAGCCTGTCTTTGTGGTTTTGCTAACGCTGAGCGTTAAACAATGATATCAGCTGGTTGCAAGCACTATTCTTTTTTTTTTTTTTTTTTTTTTTTGAAACAAGAACTCTCTCTAGAGACATGACAGATTGTACTGGTGCCAATCAAACCGTGGCAGTCTGTCATGCTGATAGCTTGCGCTCTTTAAATGTTCTCTTCTGCAACTTCCTTGCTGGAGAGAAGAATCTGACTTGGTTTAGATGCTGCCTAGTCAGCTAGGGGTGTAAGTTCAAACACAACACAACTGGATGTGCAGTGACCTCATCCTGACTTGCGGTGCAAACACAACTGATCAGATGATTAAAGGGACATCAGTGGAAGATTAGGGCGGAATCCTTGGTATCTGGGCCCAACGATTAGAGCAGGATAATGAAGCAGCAGTAAGGGAGTGAGCAGCAGATCAAGATCCTGCACGGCCGATTGCTCCCAAGCAGCTGCACGCTGCCAGGGTGGCATCAAAGGACGAGTGATTTGTCTGCTGGGATGGTAATTGGTTTAGCTCCTGCCTTTCCTCTGTAAGATCTTCATAGACCTGTTTTTTTTGTTTGTTTGTTTGTTTTCTTTAATTATTATTTTGTCATGGTGAGGTCATTGTTCAGCACAGGCATTTAGGTTAGAGCTGCAAAAGGGAGCTTAGCTGGCTGCTGCACTAAAATCTGTAGCTGTGGTGAGATCCTCTTTCAGAGCAACTCCCAGTGCGGTGGCTGAGGACCTGAGCTGGCAAACAAACAAACAAACCAAAAAATGCAGGAGAGGGTTGTGTCTTAAAAACCCCTTTCAGAGCACAGGACTTTTGGTTTCCCTGGTCAAATCAAAATTTACTGCTCAAAATTCTCTTCTGGATCTGTGGCCTTCATTCATTTGTTGAAGATGTGGTGTAGGAGTGGCTCTTCTGCCTCCCTGTATGTTCCTTGTGATAGCGTCCACTTGTACTAAATTCTTCAGCATTAAGAAGAGTGCAGCCCAACAGTGTGGGGAGGTCCCTGTCTTCCAAGCCCCTGGCTTTCATCTACCAGTTTCAGTCTCTGCTGTGGAGGCATGGTGTCTGTGCCTCGTGATAAAATGTCCTGCTGTGAGCATTTTAGAAATACCTGCAGGTAAAAGATTCATCTAGCTGCCAGGCATGCTGGAATGGCAGCGATCCTGCACATGCACAGAAGCAGAATTGTCAGCATCTTGCAGCTTTTAATGTTTAAAACTTCAGCAGCTACAGACCTCGGATGCCTTACCAAGCTGCTGCTGCACTTGTGTAAGTCACCTCTTCTTGTGTTCTCGTGTCAAATCATGGATCTGATCCTTCTGGAGCAATTAGAAGATCAGGTAAATTAGTTCTCCACAATTTCCGTAGAAATGTAATATTCATACTGACACAAAGTAAATTTTATCCCCATTTAAATTATGTTTGTTTTAGTAGGACTGCACTAATCCATTTCTAAAATGAAAAGTCAAATAATAGATCACTATGATGGAAAAAAATTAAGTAGCACTTTTGTCATGCTTTTACTTTGGTCAAGACATATGTTAAATAATAATTAGATAATCATGAACTTACACTTCGCTTCGATGCACATGTTTAATTCTATACTGAATAATGTTCTTACACCTAAACTAACCTATGGTAAAACTGTTTTTCTGAATGTTGACTGAAGTTACAACATATTTCATTGAACTAAACTTGCTTGTGGTTTGAATGGGTGTGCTTTATTTTTAAGGATGGTTCTGCTAGCACTGGCACAGGTCAGTTTGACTTTTTGCCCAGTACTTACGTAAGAAGACAGTATAAAAAAAAATGGGTTTATGAAACTTGATCTGTACATCTTATGTTTGCTGCCCAAAGCTATTAATTGATGCACACTGAGCGAACGCCACGGGGCTCTTCCTAAAGTTTAGAAACTGTAGTGTATTTGTGAATGTATTGCACGTCTCCTGCAAGTCTGAAAGAGCTCAAGGGAAACTTTCCAATTCTTTGTCCAAAGCCGAAACTACTTCTTCCTTTAAAAGCAAACAACAACAAAGCAAAGGCAAACAAACAAACAAAACCAACCCTTGAGATCTTAGAGCTTAGAACCATGTCAGGCAGGTGCAGTATTTGAGGGATCGCTGCCCTGTGTTGCAAAAAGCAATCATGGAGTTAAAAAGGAAAGAAAACTTTTTTTTTTTTTTAAGAGTTATATGAAGGGAAGGGACACGGATGTTAACTTTAAAAATCTGAAAACTGAACACCTGGAGGTAATTATTTTTAAATATTTTCAGGCTGAGTCAGAGTTAATGGCAAGGGGAACTACATAAGAAAGAACATCGGTATTCTTCAGGTATTTTATGAGAGATTAAACAGATCTCACTTAAAAACATGAATTTTATAAAAAGACTGAAGCACTAAACATGTTGAGCAAGCATTTGGCAGGGTTCAGCTGTGAACGGGACCGCTGTTCTTTCCCATGGTCTTCTCCCAGGCAGGCAGGCACTGCAGCAGCCCTGCAGGTCGGTCAGTGCCAGACAGGCCCAGGCAGGTCACCAACAGCGAAAGAAGAATGCTCGCAATCAGTTAAAAATTCTTCTTTTTTTGTTGATAGACTATCATGTGGATCGATAACACAGATTCATATTTTGCCCAGTTTATTCCTAACGGAGGGAGGCAGGGAGGCACTGCGCTCAGTCTTATTCTAGCTCTTTTCTCCTCTGCCAAGTTTTCTCCAAGGAAGTAACACCCTTCTCTTCTTACCAAAGGGAAAAAAAAAAATCGAACTCCCAAAGATAACGTTAGTGATCCACTGGATTGTTAGAGATTATTTGTAACTCTGTTAGGTACTCAGACTTCAAAATGTATAAATATACAGAAGGTGACAGAGTATTGAGCAAGTTTTCTCATTATCTCACAGGGTAATCTCCCGGGGTGTAGCATCGCTGAACTAATGGCCCCCAAATAGCAACTTATCAAAGCCGCTCAGGGATTCTTGCCATTGCTATAAAAAGACATTTGGCAATAAGCTCTATGTCATATTAGAAGCGTGGTCATTTACTAGAATATAAATATGCTAATGTAGTAGAGAACTCTTCAATGGCATATGGTCCTAAAAATTCAAGGAGATGATACTGAATGCCAGGGATGCCAAGTCATCTGAAACCTTACCACTTTAAAGCAGTTATTTCTTGAGATAAAAATTACATTGCTGCATTTGTTATGTATTTATGTTGGGCATTTCGCCTGACCTCTCGTAGCTTTTCGTAAATGCTAATTAAGGAGAGATGATTCTGTAGCTGAAGGCTCGTTAGCTAGTTTATGCCCATTTCACAGACAAACAGAAATGTGCATCACGTGGCTCAGTCTTGGAGACCATTTCTTGACTGAAGTTCTTGGCTTCCAGTCTAAACTGTGTTTTTCATCTTTTTTTTTTCTTGTTTTCCCTGAGCTAATGAACATATTTAAAGTGCTTTTTCCCAGCTCTGTATGAAATTAGCTTGCCAGGACTTCAATTCATGTGCCTACATCTTGTGCTGCTTGAGCAGTGTGGCTTTTTGAATGGACCAGACTGGTTCGGGGCTGCTGAAGTCTTGTTCAACAGCTGCCAGCTATGAGAGGAGCCCCGCTCAGCCACCATCAGTGCCCTCTGATAGCTGTATTTAGGGCCAGAGGGAAAAAACAGGTCATATAAGCAGAATGTGGATGTATTACTTTACATTTTCCAGAGTGCCACAGACTCCTGTACAGGTTGTGCCAGACATGACTTTCCCTTTGTTGTAACTTGATGAGGAGGCTGCTTCCTCGACAGCTTAAGTAAATTCAAGTCAAAATCTGTAAGCTGTGTCTGGGATCGGTGGTGGGTTTGGGCACTGTTAATGATACCAGGTGGGAAAGAGGTGTTATCACTGGCAAGGAGAAGGTGCCTTTGGTCTTCACAGAGGGACCTGTTAATTCTTGGTTCTCTCTTAGATCCGTGGTTTGCGTGTACTTGATTGCCAGAGAGAGGTCTCTGAGCAGGAGTTGATGACATGCACAGGTCATCTAGGAATCACAGGTGTCCAAATATCAGTGGAGCAAATGGTCAATTACCATGTCCGTTTGTAGGCAGAGCCAGGTACTCCAGGAAGCTGTCAAGCGTACTGTGACTGAGAGTTCATTGTTGCAAAGAAACGTCTTTAAAATGTGTGCTGTTTTAACTGAAAGGGTGCTAGGAAGATATTGCTGTTAGAGGCTAATGGTTAATGCCAGTGGTATAATGTTACTTAAATCATTTCTTCTCCAACATGTTTGTTGATGGAACCTGAGCATTCAAATGTTCAGATATACTTTTTCATAGCAGCACATCCATTACTGGACACAAAACTTAAAGTTTTGGCTCCAATATCATTTTGCCCCCTGGGTGACACACTAACAGGTAATTGTTACTCCTTTAGGAGATCTGATATTCAGGCTTGCTTGGCCTGAGGATAGGGGTCTCTTTGCTTTGTGTGTCGGAGGTCTGGGTATGATTCTCACTTTCTTGTTTTGCAAGATGGAAAGAGAAAGTGGGGAGCGTATATTAAAAGCTGAGCTTTAGTGGCTGAGGAATGTAGCTCACAAAGTTAAAAGAGACTCCTGTAACTGACTGGGGACCAACAATGAATGGAGCCTCATGGTTTATAGTGAGGCTTGAATCCTCTCTGCTCTGTGTGTGGCAGAGGACCTCCCAAGCCAATAAAGGAAAAATGTTAATGGAGTAAACGACAACATGAAGTATTAAAGAATTGTTTCTGCATGGGCCGTGGGAGTTTAAAGCCCCTTTTCTTTTCTCCTTTTCAGAAAGAAGACACAGCTCCTCCAGCAAGCCGCCTTTGACTCCTCCCTCCTCTTCAGTATTTTCCATCATTTCATCTTTCCCTTCAAAAAACAAAGGTAGCAGTGGAAGTGGTAGCAATCGTTCATCCAGTGGAGGTACTAGTGCATCGTCATCATCAAATTCCAAGTTGTTGAAATCACCCAAAGACAAGCTGCAGATCAGCGGAAACAACAGGTTAATGCATCCGGTACAGCATAGCAAAGTTCCCCATGATAAAATGTGAGTATACATTTTGACAAAGAATTACGTATTACTACATGTGTAGAAACTGCTGTATCAGTAGAATTTGCCTTTGTTTCAGAGGACTTATGCTTTGAGAGAGACCACTTTAAACTCCCCCAGATCTTTTCCAGTAGCGTAGTCTAAGATTATAGCTATACTGATGAAACTGTCGAATGAGACACTTGCAAAGATGCAGCTTGAATCGTTATAAATAGAGGTCATTCTACTAGGGGGGTCTTTATTCTGTGATCCAGTCTGCATATTTTCACTGTAAGTGAGTTTCTGAAGTTTCTGTTGTCTCTGAAATACTTCCAAGGAAATGGGGACAAGAGCACAGAAGAGATAGTGGACATCACCAAAAATGTGAAAATAAATAAGAGAAAGAATAAAAATAATAAAACTGGGAATAAACAACAAAGGTCTAAAATTGAACTGTGAATAGATCAGAGTGTTGAGTAATATGTTTTAAGTACTTCTTGTAATTTATGACTCATGATACTATCATTTACAATTTTTCC
Source organism: Anas acuta (assembly GCF_963932015.1). Taxonomy (NCBI): domain Eukaryota; kingdom Metazoa; phylum Chordata; class Aves; order Anseriformes; family Anatidae; genus Anas; species Anas acuta. The sequence goes on along the minus strand of NC_088989.1, from coordinate 7,349,688 downwards.
CCCCTTTGTTTTTCATAAATAATAGTATGACTCCATCTGTCAAAGTGGAAAAGATTCATCCAAAGATAGATGGTGCCCAACTGAAAACTGCTGTTGGTCCAACTTGTTCTACTACTGTGAGTTCCTCAATAAAGACTGGCCTTAATTGTCCCTCAATACCAAAGCCACCCTTGCCTTCCCCTGGACAGATACTGAATGGTAAAGGTCTTCTCTCTGTGCCTCCATTTTTGGAAAAGAAACCTGAAGAAAATACAAATAATAGGAAATTTTTACATAAAAGATTGTCAGGTAATTGTTTTTAAATATTTTTTGCTATATTGTTCTTATTAGTGTATGCGTAAAAATACGTATATAAGATATAAAAGTAAATATTTACTTCTGAAGCTTATTTTATATAACATTAAGTTGTAATTATGTACATTAATGTACTGGAATTTAAATTCAGCTTGATGTGTTCATAAAGGATGCAATCAACATGAAACGTGTTTCTATTGCTTTCAGAAACCATCCAGGTGTTACAGGCCTATCAGTTCTTAGTTTTAAAATGTGTTATATTTGAAAACAAATTCCAGTATGGTTAAATTTTCTAAAGCAAATAAATGTCAGTATCTCAAGATGTCTTTATGAAAGCTGTTTTCAATAATTGGCTTATTTGTGCACCTTTGACAGAGAGAGAATTTGATCCTGATATATACTGTGGTGTCATTGATGTGGAAACCAAGAAACCCTGTACTAGGTCTTTGACATGCAAGGTAGGATGTCTTAATCAGAATAAAATTTTGTAAAGTTCACATTTAATTTCCCAGGGAATGTGACAGAAAACTACTAATTTCTCCTGTCAGTAATTGCCATTGTAAATGGTCCCTCTCAAAGCATATTATCTAGGACCACGAAGGAATTGTTTTCAAAGTTAAGCCAATTGTTTATTCAAAAACTTATTTCCCACAGTAACCTGGAGATCTTTATATTTGTGTAAACCTTTTACATGGATGCTGACATGGAAACAATTATGTTACTCCACATGTAGGTACTAGAGGGGGCAGCATGTTCTTTTGAGGGATAATCTTTGGGTTACCGACCATGGATTTTTAAAAGTCCATCATAAGCGTTAGAAGTATTACTTGTTTATGTGTGATTCCAATAAATCAAGCTTCCCCCACTCACACCCTTTTCCTTTCCCCCACCACAGCCTGCAGCAGGTACTTAGCAGGTATTTGTGCAAATGCTGGTGCTGCTGGGTTTACCTACACAGCTTACTCAGAAATGAGTCTTCTGAGAAAGCTACAGAGTATGCCTGGAGGTCAAACTCTAAATTAAACTATCTTTTAAAAACTTTAGATCAGTTTAAATGTGTTCTTTTGCTGAAAAGTTTTGGAGAGTAGGGTGTATAAGTCTCAAAGAACGCAAAATCCACATCCTATGCAATTGTGTAATATTTAGCCTTTTTTATGCAAAGCAGCTAAACTGTCAGTAGGGGAAGCATCTGGTAAATAAACCACCTCCAGAACAAAGGTACACGAAGCTGGCACTAATGACCTGCAGGAACTGAACTTGAACACATTGCCCTTTTGGAATTACAGTGGGGAGGCAATCCTTTTGCTAATAGAGAAGGGGAAAAGTTTCAAGACTTTACAGGAGAATTAGAGAAACCAAAATTTTAATAGATAAAAGAAGTAAAAAAGTTTCTCAGCAATCGCTTATATTGCACCTACTCAAAATATTTTTTTGAGTTGCTATTTGTATCTAATTTACATGATAATATTTTTACCTATGAAAATTAGCCAATCAAACCTTTTATGCCATATGAAAATAAGGTATTGTATGTGACTTCAACAATTCAAAAAAAAAAAAAAAAAACAAAAAAAACAGGTTACACCTATCTCACTTTACCTAAAATTTGTACTATTTATGTCCAATTCTGTGTAGAGTTTGGGATGCTCAAAGTACTTAGAGTTCTGTCTGACTGTGGATTCTGCTGTATTTTTTTGCATTCTGTAATACCTACTCTGTTACATTGGAAGATACTGGTTTTCAAGGAATATATTAGTAAACAGAAGGAAGCAAATAATTTTTATAAATATTTGTAGTGTCTCCCGTTATAAGTCTGAGTTAAAGTTTTAAGTCTGATTTTAAGTTTTTTTGTGTTAAATATTTTAAGTAAAAGTAAATATTTGGTATTTTTTTGGTTATGCACGAGGGTGAGAAGAATAGATACCATATTGGCAATTAAAATATCAGAAACAATGTTAAAAAGATTTGAATTCCAGTCTTAGAGTAGTTTCTTTGGTAGTGTCTTCTTTAAAAAAAGAAAAGGAAGAACTTTGGAAGAAGTTTTGAACTCAAGTGCTGTTTTTCATTATTTTGTATCAGGAAGACATGTAATCATCCACCAAAAAAAAAGTCCAAGTTTGTTTTATAAGTCATTCTTCCATTTATTTACTAAACCACAAATGTGATTATTGTCTGTATTCTGGAGCTCTAGACATGTGTTTTGAGTGTTTAATTTCCACAGATCTAATAGCCTGGGATTAATGATTTATTCATGGATTTGCAGACACATTCCTTAACCCAGCGGAGGGCTGTACAGGGTCGAAGAAAACGATTCGATGTGTTGTTAGCCGAGCACAAAAGCAAAACCAGGGAAAAGGAACTTCTTCGACATTCGGATCATCATCAGCAGATGCCCCCTCTCAGGGAACCACATCCCTCACCTACTAAAACTTCCCAGGAGCTGCACCAAAATTCTCATGGAGTTACTCTTACAGAATCAAAGCCTTTATTACCTAATAAACCCAAACCTCACCCCCCCAGTCTTCCAAGGTAAGACAAATCTGCGTATCCAATAGTACGAAATTAATGCTGGTGGCTTCATCATGTGGATTTTGAAAGAGAGATAGGGATCTGTTGGATGGGGTAGCATTTTTGCTCTAGGCCTGGTGACTGTCTGTCTGCAATTAGCAATTACATGCTGGGCTGTAACTCATAGCAAGGAGGGTTTGGAGTCTGAAATAGCAGAGGCTGACTTGCATCAATTAAAGCAGTTCTGCAACAATTGGGCAATTCTGCTTTTCCAGGGGTACAATAACTCCTGGCCTTTCTCTCGGTAGATGTGTTACAAGACTCTTGAAAATATTGGGCATCAGTTAATGTAAATTTCCTTGTGTCAGTGTTGAAACACCCACAGTGAAGTGCTTGTTGACGAGCCTCACCTCAATAACACCTTTACTGCTTACCTTGCCCAGGCCTCCAGGCTGTCCAGCCCAGCACAGTGGAAATGCCCCTAGCGATTCTCCTTCTGTCCACGAATCCCCTCACCCTCCCTTGCCTGCAGCTGAGCCAGCATCTCGGTTATCCAGTGATGAGGGAGAATGTGATGAAAAAGAAGAGCCTGTTGAAAAACTGGATTGTCACTATTCAGGTCATCATCCTCAACCAGCCGCTGTATGTTTGAAGTAAAAGTTAACCTTGGTCTCTAACTGGCTCTGAATTTGTAAACAAGTAACTTGGGGGGCTTAAGGGTGGTTTTCTATTGTTTGTGGGTGGTTTTTCTTTTCAGATTTTAAGGAAATTATTTTGTTGTCTAATCAGTAGTGATGGTATCAGTGTATTTGCAAAGTAAACATGCCAAAAAATATGTTTGGGCCTCCCTGCTGCCATACGAAAGAAATGAAATTGCCAGAGTACTGAAGATGAAATTGGTAACTGCTCTATAGGGCTGTAGTTTTGGGGTAGGAATGCATATGAGATTTCCAGGAAATAACAGCTGTGGAATAAGGACATGCAAATACAGCCATTTTAGTGAGATTTTGTTACGAGACTTCTTTTTGCCCTGACATTTTTACTCAAGGTGCCAGTTGTTGCAGTGAAGGTAGCGATAATGTGGTTTTAAATATTTAAATCTTGACAAAAGCTGGCATATATGGTGTACTTTTTTCAAATACAAAATATTGAAATATTTCTACATTTTGCAAAACTCGTAGATTCATTTTTTGAAGTATCAAATACTTTTTTTTATCATTGGAAGTTGTTTCTTGCATTATGCTAACTGACATCTTTCATGTGAGCCTGATCTATTATCATTGCCTTCAACAAAATGTTAACAGGCTACTTGAAGGAGTGAACCATAAGGTGCAGTAGATGAACCTTCCCTCTAATTTCTGTCTTCTTAAGCCATTTACTTTATCTAAAATCTTTATACACCTGAGTGTGTACGTATACACATATATATAGAAATGTGAAATACACTATTGTCCTTCCCTGTTTTAATCAGAGGGATTCAAATCTAATTGCTGCATTCATCATAAATATGGGAATTTCAGATGGGGGAAGAAATGATCCCAATGTACCAAGGCCAAAAATTCAAAATAGTGTTTGTAATGTAGAAATTTGAAATCAAATGTATATATATTTTTTTTTTATCCTGGGTTTAAACATCTAAAAATCATATTAGTCTAGCATATATATTTTATAAACAAGTGTGTTGTTGTTCAGAGAAGTTGTCACTGAAAGTAGAAAATGCCAATAAAAATCTGTCTTTCCAGTTTTGCACATTTGGTAGTCGGCAAATTGGAAGAGGTTATTACGTGTTCGACAAGCGGTGGAACCATATTCGATGTGCACTTAACTTCATGGTGGAGAAGCATCTTAATTCTCAGATGTGGAAGTGAGTAAAAATGGAAGAGTTCTGATCCTGGTAGTTGTAGAAATATGTAAGGGCTGTGATTCTAGTTACAGCAAAGTGCACTGTCAGATTAATGAAGATCAGAGGTTGATAGTGTATGCTTAATTTTTTTTTTTTTCTCAATAATTAACTATTGGTAAACTATTCTAGTGTCGTTTCAATCTTCATTTACAGTCACCTTTCATCAGTATTTACTGGACTGGGTATTGTTCCAGAGAATGGTTGCTACCTGGGTTTTTGTTTTTCTTTTTGCCCGCAGGAAAATTCCTCCAGCATCTAGTAACACAACGTCAGTTCGTGCCCCACATCGGACAAACTCGATGCCTGCTTCACAGTACGGTGTCAGCGCAGCAGGTTTCCTCTTACCCACCACGGTTATGTCATCGCCAGCGCTGGTGTCTCCTTCCTGTATGTCCCTGAACAGCAAATCGGTACCATCACACGGAACTACACTAAATGCAAATCCTGCTACTCTGGGTGCAGTGGATCCTGTCTGCAGTATGCAATCAAGACAAGTGTCTTCATCCCCTTCAACACCTACAGTGCTTTCCTCTGTACCTTCACCTATGCCCAGCAAACCTCAGAAGTTGAAATCCAGCAAATCTTTTAAACCTAAGGAATCTTCTGGCAGTGGCACCTGTAACAGTACCGGCAGCGTCAGTAGCAGCGGCGGCTCAGGAAAGAAGCGTAAAAACAGTTCCGCACTGCTAGCACCTTCTCATTCCACAGAGTCCTTTAGAAAAAACTGTGTGGTTAACTCTGGAAACTCTGGGACCTCCTATCATCCATCGGTGACGTCTTCGTCCCACAGTGTTGGCCTCAATTGTATGACTAGCAAAGCTAACTCTGTTAGCCTCAAACATGACCAATCAGGGAGGGGTCCTCCTACCGGGAGCCCTGCAGAATCGATAAAAAGAATGAGTGTGATGATGAACAGCAGCGATTCCACTCTTTCCTTAGGGCCATTTGTTCATCAGTCCAGTGAACTGACTGTAAACTCGCACAGCAGTTTTTCACATTCACATACTTCCCTAGACAAACTAATAGGAAAGAAAAGGAAGTGCTCACCTGGTTCAAGCAGCATAAACAGCAGCAGCAGCAGCAGCAGCAAGTCAAACAAAGTTGCCAAATTGCCATCGGTGAATAATGTTCACGCAAAACACACTGGTGCAATCCCAGGGACACAAGGACTGATGAACAATTCTCTTCTTCATCAGGTAGGAGCTCTTGTCTGGAAGTAAGCCAGTATGAGTGTGTCACTTCACATGCTTAGATCCAATGTGTTCTCTTAATAAGTAATAGACAATTCCAGATGTTCTTCAGGTAAAAGACAGTTCTCTTATTTATTCAGTACTGTTTTTGAGTCTTTTTATAGTACATTTGCACATGATTTGTATAAACGCTTGATTCTAGTAGTGTATGTTTGTTTATTTACTTATTTTAAAGTAACCTTAAATATGACATCCCAAGTTCCCATAGACACTGCCTCTGAATCACTCTCAGATGAAATTCAGTTCTCACATTTAAAAGTAAATAATAACAATAAAATCGTGCAGCCAGCCGTGGAACTGAGCTGAATGTCTCAGCTGAAAGACTTGTTTCTGTGTCAGTAATAAACATGCCACAAAGTGGAACATAACGATGCTGATAACAGAACTGTGATACTGTGATAAAATAAGCCTATTATCCCAAGGTGTCATTGACTAACTTCTTAGTATTAACGAGATTAAATGTTATAAATAAGATACAAAAGATAGAAACCTTTTTAGTCTGTAAAACAAACATTTACTATAAAGGAAGCAGATCTCATGAATATGTAACTTTTTTAAAGTTAGTTTGAAGGCTTGTTCTTTTAAAGTGATTGCACTGGGAAAGAAAGTTCTCGATATACTAGAATGAATTTAGACACAACTTGAAGGGTCATTATTTGGAGGGGTAAAATGATTTGATGTAGCTTTAAAAGAATACTGAAGATGGAATTTTAGAGAGCAGATATGGAACTAAAATTTTCCGAAGTGTAAAGCAAGATACTTTTTGTTTCCTCTGGGACTAAAGCACTGAAACCCTAAAAGTCTCTGTGTGCCTGGAGAGGTTAGGAGGTCAGTGAGATGTTTTTCATAATAGTTTCTGAATTTTCAGTTTCAGCCATAAAGGAAGATTTTCACCACTTGTGTTTTCTAAAACAAACCAAAAAAAAAAAAAAAAAAAGCATTCATATGACTAAAGAAACCTTGTTTTCGGCCTTACCTGATAGTTACTGCTTCAACTGTGCAATAGAAATAAAGGAAAAATATCATTTGAATGAAGGAAGGAAATAATTTCTAAAACTATTACAACTTGAAAAACCCCAGCTTGAGAATCGTAAAGTTTTCAGTGGTGTGCCAGATTCTGCCTGCTGATCCTCCCCAAAATATGCTCTCATTGTCCAGAAAATGTCTTTGAAGGGCATCTGCTATAGCAGCTTGGCTCACTCACTCATCCTTCTCTTCCATTTATTTGCTTAAAAGCCAAAGGCGCGTCCCTGACAGCTGACTAAACCATGGTGAGAAAAGAACTGGACACTTTTCACTACAAGCAAAACCTCCATCTGGAATTCTGGACTCCAAGATGCCTTGAGTTTTCCCAGCTTCCCATGGTCCTCAGGTGTGGAAATCTACTGGACTGTCACTCAAACAAGGAATTTCCCTGAAGCCATGTCTGTAGCAGTGAATATACTAGAAATGGACACTGGATGAAGTTCAGCCACATAATTGCTCTTATCAGTGTTAACGGTGGTCTGGACTAGTTTGCTACAAATCTGTGAGATTTTCCTTACAGGAGTACATCATCTTGCCACTATTTGACATAGATTGGCTGGGCAAAAGAATGTTTTCTGGGGGGCAAATAAACATTACTGTGGACTTATTTTTATACTGATGGTGTCTTTTATAGGTGATAGCTACCAGACAGACACTGTCAACAGAGAGGACCCCGCAACAAGGGGGAAAAAACAAACGTGTGAGGCACAATGGAAAGAAGCCCTCAAGAAGGGAATATGGCTTTAGTGTTTTTATAGCAATGTTCCTTTAATGGAATATAAAAATAGCACAATTCAAAAAATAGTCTGTGTTTTGCCCAGCCTTTTGCAAGTAATTTGGGATAAGAAGCTATCAGGAGTTAAAAATATAAAATATATTTAAAAAAAACTTTTAAAACAACAATAACAACAAAAAAATAATCAAAAAACTTGTTTGAGGCCATTGCTTAAAAAGCAAGTATAAAAAGTTGTACTTGTGAGATACAAATATTATTTTCTATTCTTTTTAATAAGATTTGATTGCAGAAGAAAATTAAAGTTAATTGTTTTTAAAAAAAAAAATCCAAAAATATCAAACAAAGGCAAATAACCTCTAAAACTATATGCCCAAAGAACATATTTCCTGACCTATGCTGTATACCATAAGCCTTTGTTATTTTAAAAAATAACAACTGTATTGGTTAAATTAGGCTGGATTTGCCTTCCAGCCTGTATAAAAAATAAAATAAAAAAAGCAAAAAAAAATCTAAAAAGCCCTTTTAAAACTAAGTATTTAAAGTATTTAAATATTTTCTAAAAAAAAAGTAAAATAAAAGTCAGATATTTTATGCCTTGTTTGTATAACTAAATCATTAATGTGTTACGCTTTCAACCACTCAGTGAGGGTTTCCAAAATTCTGGAGCATTTGCCAATTTGACAGCCGAGTTCCACGTAAAGTGCAGCTGTATGCATCCCCGTCAGCTCACACCTCCCGAGGTTTTACGAATAAAGGGGGCTTGACACAGTTTTATATAGTCCAGTCAATTTTTACGAAGTATTTTGTCTTGCTTCAAAACACCTCCAAAGTGAATTCCGCTAAAGGGCTTATTGTAATAGGATTTGGTTCGTCTGGATGTTTTTTGTTAATTTTTTTTAACGTCAGGTAAAGTCTCAAAAACTGACTCAACTTTTATTAAGGGGCAAAGCAAAGGAAAGCAAATTCCTGACCAAGAGGACATTTTTCTGCCTTAAAGGGGCACCAGCTGTCGCTGAGAACAGACAATCTGAGCCTGTCCAATAGTTCCCATAGCCCAGCCTTCCCCCGTTTCTGGTGGCAAAGAGTACATCAGGGAATCCAAAGCCACTAAGAGTAGCAGTTGCTTAGCTGTTTACCTACCGATGCTTTCAGTTTCACCCGAACTTGCTACAAAATCCTTGCTATACAGCAAAACAACAAGAAGCCTCTATGCAGACACTTTAGCTTTTGAATTGATGCGAAAGATGACATTTAGAAAGCAATGTGTATAGACTCTTATTATGCAAACTTTAATCAAAAAACCAACAAAGATATTTTCAGGAACAAAAAGATTCATAATTAATAAGATGCCCTGTTGAAAGGATTGTTGCTGTGATTGGTTTAACATAAAAGGAGCCAAAGTAACATGCCACAAAATGAAATCAATATTTATTAAATCCTGCCCGTTTGGAGTGAAATCCGTGTTCTGATGAAGTCACTGGGGCAAAAATTTCACTTCAGGACAGTCTCAGTCACAAGTGCAATTTGACTCGATCGATGTAAATGTAAAGGAAAAAAAAAACTTGGCGAGAAGGAGCGCCGGGGAGTTGGTGACCGAACTCTCCTCTTTTTTGAAGGTTCTGTTGATCTGAAAGCATAATGGCAAATTCACACCCGTTCAATAGCACGCAGACCTTTTAAAAAGCTAATTCCTGAGCGCTGTGCTCATGTGGAGCCTGCCTCCACAGACACCTGCGTTGTGCAGTTCGAAGCCATTGGGAGTCGAGAATTAGAACATCGTAAATTCTGCCTGCCCTTGAGCACAGACCTGCTCAAATATTATGTTTTAGATCCTGGTTACAAGCAGAACGTTGTTCCTGAAGCTTTTATTGTCACGTAGTTCTTACTGTAAATAACTAAGGAAGCTGAAATGCATTTTCCTTGCAAAATTGAATTTGCAGTGGCTGGGTTGTTTCTAGACAGATTTTGGTATTAATTTAAGAGATACAGTTTTTATAGTCTTTCCAACTTCTCGTTATGACTCCTGCAGTTTTCTTAACCTAAAAAATTGCTGCAATGATGAACAAAGAATTATACAAGAAAAAAAAAGCATACTTTTGTATCTTTATTTTGGAATTTCTTGTTCTATTATAAATATTGAAGTATCCCTATTTCAGAAGACATATTTTGTTAATTGATTGTACATATTTAAATATGTATTTTTGCACAGGTCTTTTTTTCTTATATCCAGTTTTGGTACAATTGAGATCATCTAGTATTTATTTATTAATTAATTAAAAAAAAGAAAAGGAAAAAAAAAAAAAAAGCAAATACCTTTTTATAATTTGAAGTGGTTCACTGCCAAGCCAATAGTATACCATGCCTACTTTTTGCAACGGGGAGGGGTGCCTCCGTTTTGTGAAAGCTGTGTCCCTTCTCACGTCTCGGGAGCTCTTGCCCAGGTCCTGCAGCCGGATCCAGGCGGCGGCAGCAGCCCCGGGAGCCTGCCTGCAGGGCCTGCGGCCGCAGGGTGGCTGCGGCGTTGCTTGGAGGTTGCCTGATTCCCAGAAGACTCCGTTTAGCTAAGTGACACACTGCTTCTCTTTTTGTAGTGCTCGTGTGCGTGCGTGCGCGTTCGTGTGGGTCTCACGTGGTTTAAAACTAACGGAAAAACTGAAAGTGCCTGATCTAACTAGTTTTAAGCTTGGACTGTTTAGACAGCTTCTCCTTAAAAGACTTGAATGTTCAGTTGAAATTTTGGAGCTTGCTTTTTCCACCTATATATTATATATGTGCGTGTGTATATATATATGTGCGTGCATATATATACGCATCCACGTTTATACATATATTTTCTAAAATAAGATGGGTTGACAAAAGGAAGCAAACGATGCTGGTAACTTTTGTACAATGTTTTAATTGGAATACCTTGTGTCGGAACAATCCCATTGATAACGCGTATTTGGAATAATGCCAAGGGTTTGAAACGTGGTTTTAACCAGCAGTTTATTTATCTGTCCCACTTTGGGCAGGGAGCAGAGAGAGAAATGTAAATGAAATAATTTAGAAAATGTTCAGAATACTTCATATTCCAGGAAAACAAAACAAAAACCAAGTAAGTACCTCGGAAAACCTTTTTAAAAAAAAAGATGTGATTTCCAAATGACATTTCTAAGGCAGTTGTCTTCCTGTAAGAGTTCTCTTGCCAAGGAATCTCTCATCTTTCACTCATTCTGTCCTGGAGGAGGGAATTGGGCTTGGAAAGATTCTTAATGTTTCACTGTTCAGCGGAAAATAATCATTTTTACATTTTGTGCAAGATATTTTACGTTTTAAAGATAATTTTAAAATGAGCACTACATAATGTCAATGTGAATGTAGGCCTTGAAAGCATCTTGCTCTGTGTTGAGCCTGGTTCTAAAAGCAATCTCCTGTGTAAAATGTGTGAATAGTTTGATAATTTGTATACATAATCAAGAGCATCTGATCAGCTGAACTCTGTGTTGGCTGCTGTATAGTACATGAACAAATGTCATGGGATAGAAAAAATTACTTTGGATATTTAAAAGAAAAATAAATATATAGTCTATTTGTTTTGTAACAAGTTTCTGTAAATAAAATAATTTATACTATTTATAAGAAAAAGTTGTGCTTTGCTTCATGAAAAAGATTAGTTTGTTGAACAAACATGTTACTAAACAAGGCAATAAAATTAGGACTTTTCAATAAATGAGGTTGGTTGCATGGAATACATTATATGTTTCTGCTTCGTTATGAAATCATTCACCATTAAAGGAAAACATTATCTGTGTCGGTGCCTATGTGAACTAATTTCAGAGAACTGGAGAATTGGGCAAATCCTGTCCTTTTGCCTCAGCACTGCGTCAGCTGCCCCAGGAGTCAGCCTGCTGCAATCTGAGCCTGACGTCCTGCGAGGTTTTGTGGCATCTGGGTTTTGAGAGGTGCCGGGAGTAACGCCGTGGTTTTTTCCCCTGCGAGTTCTGTCGCTGAAGGCTCCTGCTCTTTGGTTTTCTAAACAGAATAACAAGAAACAGCTTTTACAACCCCAAATCCAGTACATTGAAGGGTTGTGGGTTTTTGTTGTCGTTTTGGTTTGTGTTCGAAAAAAGCATCTTCCATTTTTCCCAGTTCAGGCGCCCAGGGTGTGAATTCAGCAGGTTAAATGCTCTTGCAGGCTTTTCTCTGCATGTGACTCAGGACGATTGCATGCGGTGGATGACTTCAGAGAACAGTCTGCAAAACCGGTAAAACTCCTGTTGGGGGGGTAGAACGTGCAGCCAGGGCAATGGGGTTTTTGTTTGTTTGTGGGGTTTTGCCTTTTTCTTTTCTTTTTTTAATGCTAAATGTTTTCCTTAGTATTTGGGATAAATGCTGCAAGCTATAAGTGGGGGTCAGGCAGCAAGCAGGTTCTGCTTTGTCTTTTTATACTGAGTACTTCTAATATTTCTCTATTTACATTACCTTTTGTATTGGCTGATTTTTTTTCGCCTTCCTGCAAATATATATTTTTTCCTAGCAGTAATTCCTAGCTTCTGCTCCGTCCTATGAACTACTGGCACTGAAGTTGTTGTGCTGGGCTCTACAAGTGACTACAGCGTGAAGCATGCAGGAGACGTGAGTTCATGCAGCAGAGCTAGCGCTCCTTGGTTGTCATCAAATTCAGGCAAGTCCGTAACTGAGCCATCTGGTTCAGGATTGCAGGATTAACTCTGCATTTAACTGCATTTAAAATAGGGTTCTGTGTTCCCTGATGCTGCAAGGTGAAGAGGGAGGAAAGGTGAGGTCTGATTGTGTGTTGGAGGTGTCCCTGCCCATGGCAGGGGGGTTGGAATTCGGTATCTTTAAGGTCCCTTCCAACCCAAGGCGTTCCAAGAGGAAAACGTTTGCATTTATCCCATATAACCGAGTTCCAGGGAGCACTGACTGCATGGGGAAAATCGCAGCTTATAATCAGGAAGAGTTTTTTGGTGGTGTGGAAGTTAGAGCCCAACAGTTGATGCGTGTTATGCAAATCCAGATGTCAGAGAGTCTCTGTGCATGCTTTTGAGTGCACGTACGTATTTTAGGTGGCTGCAGGAGCATGGAGCTGGCCCCAGCCTCTGTGAGGCACAGCGAGGCCAGCAGCAACCGCACCGGCCCCCGCTGCCTCCACACGCTGCTGCCACTTCTGCCAGCTACTGAGCCAACCGATACAAGAGCCTGCCTTTGGCTTTATTTAAATGCAAATTTCTGTTGGGTCATTATTATCACGTTCTGCTGCAACAAATAATCAAACACACATGGCTTGTATGATCCACCATGGGACTCTTAATTTGACTGAATGCTTTTCTCAGTGCTTTGGCTGAGTGCTGCATTAGCGATTGGATTTGTTCCTAACAACCAGCGTGGGATCTTTGTCGAAGAGAAGCAGCGTGTGCTTGTTTTATTTGTGTTGTTTTGTTTTGTTTTTTTTCTGGCCCACCGAACTTTAGGGGACTCTCGAAAACCTTTTCTGAAGTTGTTTAAATTAACCTGGATTCAGACTTCATTGCGAAGGATGAAAACTGGCCTGAGACATGCAGTCCAGGATGTGCTGTGTCCAAGCCAGAGAGAAATGGCTGTAGTTGACATCTGCCACCAAATTCATGGAGAGTCTTTCTTGAGCATCAGCAAGGCCAGCAGCACACCAATGCTTTGGTTTAGCTGCTCTCCAACTGCTGGAAGTGTCCATCCATCTGCAGCCCTTCCTGAGCACAACAGGTAATTTATTTATTTTTTCAAAAGCAAGTGACTTGTCTGAGAGCCCAAACTTTGGAGCCCAAACTCCAGCAAAAGAACAAGCAGAGTCTTTGATAGTCCAGCAGACCGGTGAGCCGAAGGATGTTTGCACACAAACTAGATTTCAGCTGTTTTGTAGAAGAGCTTTACCCACACAACCTGTAACACCCCCACCTCTTTTCCCTCCCTCCCGTGTTCCTGTGGTTTAACAGCGAGTGTCTTGCAGAGCGAGGCAGAAAGCATCGCTGGGGGGGGGCTGCAGCTTGGTATCAATCTCTGCGTCTGGCTACTGCAGTGCTAGCGTCAAGTCAGCCTTCCAGAGGGAAATTGGAGAATGGCGTTAGTTCAGGGAGCTGCGCAGGATGAAATTACAAGACAGAATGTACAACTTTTGCATGTGGACTATAAATCCCCAGCAAAGCGTCAGGGCTGAGGCATGACTGGGTGTGTCAGAGATACAATCTGAATTAAATAAATTGAAAGAAATCAAGAGATTAAATAAGTCAGAGGAAAAAGTAGCATGATCATTGGACAATGAAAAAAAGTCACTTCAGGTTTTAAAGCAAGCAGAAATTCTCTCACTTCTGAGTGATATGGAAATTGAAGTAGGCAGTTAAAAATAATAGAGAACGTTATGCCCTTGATCATGGCTCTCACTTGATAATTTCAGGACCAGACCACCCTGGACCTCCCAGAACTCCTACTATTTGAAAAAAGGCTGACTATGTAGCAGATGATCACTTTTTCTTCTTTCAAGAGAGCAATGTAAGTAGCTGCTCTTGCTGTGTATCCAGCTGTGGACTCCAGGAGGTGTTACCTTTCTCTATGACCGTCCATTATTTGACACGGCTGAGAGGCCAAACTGCTGCCAAGAGCCTTAAAATTCTTCAGGTAAAATTGTCGTGACTATTTCCTGCCAGCTCTTGCCTAAAAAATTTTGTTAAGAAGCCCTGCAGGTTCCTTTTAGTTCCTCCTTCACAGGACTAGGCTCAGATCATAAAATGACTGAGACAAGTCAAAATCTTTCTGAAAGGGGGTCTTTAAAAATTCTCTAGTGCAATTAGCATTTTCCTAGATAACACTAAGATCCTTGCTAGAAATAATTTATTGGAGGCAGACAAAAAAGACAAAACTATATTTATTCCTTAGCACCTGTCAAGAATGAAACCATAACCCTCTACAGTATTTGATCAATTGCCTTAACCTGCAGTAGTATCTTGTGACAGCTGCAGATCTCTGAGGAAGTAATTTCAAATGTAATGCTTTGCTAATGGGCTAGCTTTCTTTTCAACAGCTAAAATGCCACGGTAAGGGAGAGGCTGTTTTAGTTCAAGGTGTTCCCAAAATTATAGCCTTTATGGTTTTCATGGTTGTATTAGTGCTCTACCAGTCATTTGCATCCTTAATCCTTTTCCCTTACGCTGTAATCTTCTCATAGCAAGAATTCACACTGTCTGGATAGCATTCAAGCTCAACTACAATTTTTGGCTATTATTATGCAACTGTTTTTCATTTTTGATTCGAATACAGAAGTCTTAAAAATACAACCGTAGGATTGCCATTAGTTCTTTCTGTTTAGATCTTGACCTTGCTTTGCTATTAAATATTGAACACTGACTGTATAGTGGCAAGTAAAGGAACAAAATATATTCCAAGAGATCAATTGTATCATACATTTAATAAATGAACTGGGATCCGTACACCAAAACAGAACATCGCTTACATAATGAAGTGGAAAGTAAAAACACTACCTCTCCTGCTAGTTTTTTTTTTAACCTACAGTATACCAAGTTATACAATATATTTATAGGATACCTCCAAAATGTTTTAAACATCTACATTTTCCATTCCCTCGCATTACAAAAATTACATATTAATTACTCTGGAAAGTTTCTGAACTCTGTTTAGCAGCAAATCTCCTTTCTTGATGGTTTCTTGGTACTGCCAATTCTTGCTATCAGGCCTAAAAATTGTGAGAAAAAAAAAAAAGTGTTTAGATTTGAGATCACATTTTACACAAAGAAACTTCCATTTATGTAGTTAAGTGTGATCAAAACATACAGAATTCAAATGGGGTGTGAAATATGATTTCTAGGAATTGATAACGTACCTGTTAGTTTCTACAATCTCATTTACTTTGTCTATTTTGCAGTGTAATCGCCCAGCTGCAATAAATCTTGAAAGCTCCCTAAGAAAAGAGAAAAAAAGTTGGTTAAATGATACTTCACCAAGGAACTGCAGCCTAGCAGCACAGAACCTGCTCACATTGATAGCCTGCTGACAAAACAACAC
The DNA here is from genome assembly GCF_963932015.1 of Anas acuta. Lineage (NCBI taxonomy): Eukaryota > Metazoa > Chordata > Aves > Anseriformes > Anatidae > Anas > Anas acuta. Next base: position 7,333,925 of record NC_088989.1, on the reverse strand, counting down.
TGGCATCACACTATTTCTGAAGCAACAACCTATGTATTTTCATAAGGTAGCTTACACACGCTAATCTTATTAGTGCTTGGACATGAAACAAGAACAATCACTACAGCAAGCTGAATACAAAACGTCTTAATATTTTATTCTCAGGCCAAAATCTCACTCGAGTTAAAGTGAGACTCATTTAGCTTAGCATCATTTACTGCTCAAATTCAAAGGCAACAGTCACAGAACACACATTCAGAATTTATCCTGTAAATATCTTCACACCAGTCAATTCATTTTAAAGGTCCCTTAGTAGTTTCTTATTTTCTAGTAGTTCTAAATATACTTGTATAAATATGCTATACTTTTTAATACTTTTAAATACCTTTAAAATATACTATAATCAACTGGTGGCTCACAGCACATTGATGTAAACAGACAAAATTTCTGGGATATACAGTAAGACAAGTTACAACTAATACTAAATTAATGAGAAGCTAGTGTGACAAACATTTACCTCTGAATTGAATGGTATTTGATTTCTCTTGAAAAACCTATTAATTCATTTCTGAATATTTCAAGTAGTACTCATATTTCTGTAACTCTTTTCTATGTTAGAAAATCTGAAATGTCTTTATGAAAGAAGAATGATTCCTGTGAAAGCATTTGAAACAAAGCGTTTCACATACATAATCAAGGTAAAAGTCAATCTCTCACTTCACAATAGTTCTCATCTAAACTAACTCACTTCACATTAGTTCTCATCTGATCTAAATCTGACTTTCCCTCTTATACCCTAGAAAAGGAATTGGAAACTGAGACTGCAATGTATGTCTGAATTAAGTGAAAAACATCACGTCCTGCTTACGTCCCAGAAAGCAAGCAAAGCTAAATGAAAGAGACGTGTACGGTAGATAAAATACATCATTCCCTGAAGTTGAAATATTTACTTTGGCATATCTGTGAACCAAGTTGTCTTCTAAAATATTAAGTTTCATGGCTTATGAAGGTCCACAGAAATATCAGTATAAAGAACAAAGCTACTAGTTAAAGACTAGTTTCTCAAATGGCCCTCAGAATGAAAGAAGTACTGGAAGAGTTGTCAGGAGAGATTGCTCTCAAACTATTTTCTTTACTGAAACAAGATTCATTTATGTTTCTATGAAAGGAAGAGCTTGGCTAAACTTAACTTGGCAGGTTTACAGTCAAAGTAAAACAAAGATTTTTATTCATGAGATCATTATAAATAATTAAAATGTGTAAAGTGAGATCTTTATAAACATAAAAAGCTAAACAACTTACTGATCTATGAATTCTACGCTGACTCCAAATGCTTCCGCCATGTATCCTAATGTCAACGACCGGTAAGACTCAAGGAGCTGGCTGTATGCATGGATTCTCATTTCCCGTACATAGTATCGATAGTGAGGTGCAAACAGCCAATCTTTTTTCATCTCTTGCTCTACAATAGCTGGAAGAAGGAAAAAGAAGAAAAAAATCAATTTCTAATCTGTAAGAAATGTAAAATATTGTTTAGGTAAATTAAATATATATAACACCAGTTAATAAATAATCCGTGTGATCAAAACAACATTGCATTCTTGCATACTTCTGAGTATGAAAAGTATTCTACACTACGCATAAATAACTGTGTAAAACCGTATTCGTTCTAGAACCAGAAGCAGCAGTAAGATGCAAACAATATTGTGGCACAGCTAATTTGTCAGCACAGAATACTTCTAGGATGTCAGCAGCTCTCTCGTGTACTGCAGGGGAATCACCTCGCTAGAAGTCAGGGCTGAAGCCTGCAGCCACCTTGGTGTAACGTGGTGCTGAGATGCAAGCAGTCGTTGGTGTGTATCTACCTGAAGAAACGCTCTTACCCAAAGCTAGGTAATCAAGTAAGACTAACTGTCTGGCTACAGGTAAGTTACTTATAGGGATTTCTAGGAACTATGACTTTTTCTCCTGCTGACACTTAGTTCTCAGCTTGTGGCAAGACCAGCAATAGAAAAACACTGGCCTTCATTTTAATCTCATCAGGCCTCGTCTTCCACAAAAGGAAGGGTTCTTTTTTGCTCTTTCTAAATACCTGATTTTCTTCTATTCTAAATAAAAGAATTGCCAAGAACGGAGAAAGTTTTCTGAAAAGACTTTCTTAAGCATCACCCTTTTACACACAAGCCAGACCAGAAAGCCTGGTAGCAGCACTTTCATAGCGATGAAAACTTCAGATGTAATTTCTTTTACAGTCTGAGATTTTGGCGTCTTTATAAGGCCTGTAATTTATTTCGAAGATCAAACTTTCAAAACTTTCCCGTTTGGCCTGGTTTTTCACATAAGAGGGTGCTCCACAGCTAGGTGTAAAAGAATTTGAAAATAATCAGATGTGACCTTTCGTAAGGCTCACTGTATGTGAAGATATATTTTTAAATTAGCAACAAATTTCAGGTCACTTTTTAAAAGAAGGATTTTTTGTTTTCTGCATAAAGTAGCTCTAGATCTAGACTGTAGCTACTCCACAGAAGTTGTGAATGATCTGAAACGAGCAACTGTAGCACCTGAAATACTGTTGTAAGAAACAACTTACCTAGTGACTGGAAAAAGGCTGCATAACTGCATTCGTAAAGGGAGAAGAGATACTGTCGTACAGCAGGCAAACTATGTAACACTTCCAGAATCTCTGCTCCTTTAATAACCTGAAAGCAGAAGAAGAAAAACCACATTTAAATACTATCACTTTCAGCATGGAGATAGAAAGAAAGGCTGGGTTTGCTTGAACCCATGCTTACCTTTTCCCTAAGGTCAGGCCTGTCTAATGCAATCATGCTGACGTAGACAGTGTATGTTACAAACGTTTTGTAATCCATAAGTTCATAGGACGTAAACGTTGAAACTGTGTCGAGGAAGAGCTCCGCTGCCTGTTTGAAATCTCGAATAGCTACACAGTACAGACCCTGGTACACTTTTAGACGATTTCTCCTATCCCAGTCCCCGCCTTCTTCTATTAGACTTAAAAGAGAGAAAAAAATAAAAAATACTTATGTAAATGTATTATGGAATAAGTTATATGAAACATGTACAGTGAGTCAACTGACACTGTGATTTGAGCAAGAATAATCTACTTTATGGCACAACTTGCTGAAACAGACGAGGCTTCATACATCTGTCAGGGGCAGCAAAGACACTTCCTGGGGGCAGGAGAAGCCAGCTGCTTTTGCACAGTGCACGTCTCAACTTTAAAAAGTTTACAGCTTCTAAAGTTCAGACAACAGCCTTCTGAGATGCACACACAAATATTACTGCCAACCTCAACCATGGCAACATACTTCCGCTGCTAAAATCAAAGCTGCCCAACTTGCAGCACGGAAAGAAATTGTAACAGCCAAACTTTCAGGCATCTCATTATCATAAAATCAATGTGGCCAGAAGCAAGAGCACAGGCCAAGACAAAACCTGTTCAGAAGGCAGTGCACGAGAAAATCAGTGCCCAAGGAGCAGTGTAACGGGGAAGAACATCTAACATCACCTCCCGAGGCACCAGCACACACTGGAAGCTGCAGCTTGCTACAAGAACCAGTGAAACATGAAATGTTGAGAACAGAGAGGGAACAGCTAGCAGTGGAAATGGGGGCAGGACAGCTGCACCAAGCACGCCGTGCTGACACTGGGCTCTCGCTCCTAGAGGAGACCCTGGCATTTTATCAGCCCAGCTGGATGGCGCTGGCGTCAGCTGAGTTCAGCTGGAGTTCCTGCACTGTGCTTTGTTGTGCGGGGGAATCACACCCCAAGCTGTTTTCTAACAGCTACAGAACAGCGCCGTGGGGAGTACAGCTTCAAACCAAGGCAGCTGCTAGAAAATAACTGAAATAGAGATATTAACTTTTTTTTTTCCTCTTCCCCTTCATAAAAATCCATGGTCTAGGAAGCTCTGTAGTACAAGGTAACAGTGCCTGTTACTCTGTGACTCTGTCTGTCAACCAGCTGTTGTCACTGTGTGATAGGGAGGTGTTCACCTTCCATTTCTTCTGCCACAGTTTCTCTGAGCAGCCCCCCAGCCCAAACCATACCTTTTGGCCTTTTCGATGTTCCGCGTGATGAGGTCGTTGTCCATGTAGAACAAGCCAATTCTGAGGAGATAGAACACGATATCCAGGCGATGTCCCAGCGCCACGGTTTTGTCGTAAGTCTTGCGGAAGGCAGTCAGAGCTCCCTCCTAGCAAAGCATTTTACAGGATGAGAACTTGAAACGCAGCTGGATTCATTGCAAAACATCTGTCAAATGTACATGCATTGTCTTCCAGGGACAGGCCTGGCAGTTTCACACAGAACTTTAATGCTGCGTATTCTGAAAAATCTTAAAGAATCAAAGTTCAAACAGGAAGTTAAAAAATGTATGAGGAATGTTTTTTTTTTACCTCTGAGGACTACGGCAATGGACTGTAACTTGAAATTAAGTTGCATTGTGTAACTAGCTTAGGAAAGCCTAAAGACACAAGGTAAATGAAAACTAAAATCTACAAATGGAAAATAAATGTATCCCTTTTCAAGAAAAAATGTTTTAATAGCCTGCTTGTTTGTTACTTGGTAATTTACGTTTCAATTCCCCCTCTTCCATCTCCCACTCACAGAGAAACCACACTGCCAAACCAAATGTGAAGCCATCAAGCCTATGCCAGGAACCAACCTTGTCCCCGATCCTGCACAGGTACTCAGCTTTGGCCATCATGGCATCTCGGATTTCACTCTCCCCCAGGATCTTTTCAGCATCCTCTAATTCGTTATCGAGACGTTTCAACTCCTCCTCGTTAGCTTTCTTCATCTTGTTCAGCAGCTCCGTGTCTACCTGCCACTCAAGAGACTTGCAGAGCGCTTCGTAATACGGAGCCATGTCTGAAAGAAAAGCCAGGAGGTTTGTTACTGCCTGCTGCGACGGGCGCGTTTGTGCAGCAGGGTACTGACGGACACCACAGCAGCTCACCAGTGCCAGCTGGGCTCTTTCTGCAGCCAGGTAGCTGTTAAGTCCACACAGCCAGCTGCGCGTTACCGAGATGCTTCAGCGGGCCTTGCCTCTCCTGGTTGTTTGTTCAGATCCTTCTTACCAGGGCTGCTTTTACACCTCTCCCACTCAGCACTTCCCTTACCGTTTATTGAACCCTCAGCACACCCCAGGCACAGCTCCTGCCTCCTACACCACCAGCACCCCACTGAGAGCACTGAAAACCAGGGACGGGCACCCCACTGATGCCTCCAAACCCCCTGGACCCTTCTCCTGACAGCACCCCAATCCTCCCTGCTGCTGTTGGGCTGCCCACGTTGGGGGCTGGTGGTGCTCTCCAGGCGGGCTGTGGGCACACAGACAGACACACAGAGCCCCCAGGCCACCCCAGGGATCTCCCCACCCACCTCCTGCTACTAGATAAGACACATCCACCCCCTGGCTGGCTGGCTGGCAAATGGGCAGACAGACTGACAGACCCACAGACTGACAGACAGACAGGCAGGCTGTCAGATAGCCCATCAGACAAACTGACAGACCCATAGACAACAGGGTGTCAGTGCATCAGACAGACTGACAGGCTATTGGACAGGCTGGGAGGCTGTCAGATAGACCAGGAGGTCATTGGACAGACTGACACATTGTCAGATGGACCATCACACAGAGGGGCAGGCCGTCAGACCGATCCTCAGGCCATCATACAGACCAGGAGGCCGTTGGACAGACCAACACGCTGTCAGATAGACAATCAGGTAGACGGGCAGGCCATCAGACAGACCCTCAGGCCATCAGACGGACGGGGAGACCATCAGACGGACTGACAGACCATCAGATAGACCATCAGACCATCCATTAGGCCATCAGACAGACCGACAGACCGTCAGACTGCCCCTCAGACCGTCCGTTAGGCTGTCAGACAGACACACAGACCAGAAGACCGACGTGAGGCCACCCCTCAGCCCGTCACAGCGCCCCTCAGCCCCTCAGCCCGCCCCGCAGGCCCTTACGCACCGTGCTGCCTCACGGCCGCCATCAGCTCATCCCTCGCGGCGGGGTCGGGCGCCCGGGGCCGGAGGCTGAGCAGGAAGCGGAGCTGCGCGATGCGCAGGTCGGGGTTTTTGGGCAGCCCCTCCTCCTCCAGGTTCTCCAGCGGCATGGCGGCGGTGGCGGTGGTGGTGGCGGCGGCGCGGCCCCAGTGACTCAGCCGCGACTGCCGGAAGCGGCGCCCCGCTTCCGCTTCTACTTCCGCTTCCGGCCCCTCCGCGCGGGCCCGCAGCGCCCCCTGCCGGCTCGGAGGGAAAGGAGGGGGCGGGGGGCGCGTTGCGCATGCGCAGTGTGGAGGGACGGGGGAAAGAGGGGAGGGGGGAGCGGTGCGCGCGCACAGCGCGGGCTGCAGGGGGCGCGCGCGCACGCGGCCTGAGGGGGCTGCACTGAGGGGAGGGGGGGGGGACATGGGGACGGTGCCCACAGCCCCTGCAGCCGCCTCAGGTGGCCTCCTGCACCCCATCCCTCAGCCCCTGCGCTGCCCCTTCCTCATGGGGCAAGTGGAGTGTGGAAATAATTAAAATAAATCGAAAAACAAAGCCTGTTTTTGCGAGGTGGTGTTCTTGTGGCGCGCCATGAGGGGAGCCCAGGGGCCGCTCAGTGGGGTTTTGATCCCCAAAGTGTGCCCCCACCGCCTCGCCTTGGGACGGGGTTGGGAATTTGGGGATGTTTTTTTGTCAGAAATAGCGGGTGGGTGTTGGGATGGGTCGCCCACGGAGGTGGTGGGGTCACGGGGCCTGTGGGGCTGAAGGAAAAGGTTGGACGTGGTGGGAAAAAAATAAAATTCCTTGACTGGTGGTGGGAAAAAATAGAAAATAAATCAGTTTGTAGCCTTCGTGGTGGCGGAAATAAACTCGACTATGTTACCCAAGAGCATATTTGTGGCTCAAAAAGCCAGAAGGCAGACAAAAAGGGCTCTAAAAGCCCTGTGTTTTGATGCCATCACATGCTGTGCGGGACTGTGACTCCTGGCTTCTCCACCACACTCCCACATACTTCTCATTTAGCTTTTTTTAGCATTTCTCCATCTCTGTGTTAAACACTTTGGTTTTATCTTTCCTGGCCTCGTGCTCTTTCGACACGCCACAGTCCTGCAGGGCTGCTGCCCACCGCTCCTGCTGGATTTCCCCATCAATCCCTCTTTGTGGGGATGGTGCGGTTCAGCGCCGCTTGCTGCCCTAAATCAAGGCCCTTTCTCATCCTATAAAGCAAGGCGAGCATCAGCCCTCGTTTTCCCTTGCCTGTTTGTCTCTGTCATCCCTAACAGGATAACGACGCGGCTGGAGCCGGGCTGCTGCTCCTGCTTAACCAAGGATGCTCCTCCGGACACACTTGGCTCTTAAATGATGCCTTTTGCTGGATCTGAGCTTTAAAAACAGTGCCTCAAATATTTTGGAGTTGGGTTTCTCTTCTAGGTCATGGAGAAATTGGTTCCTCCACTGTTTTAGCACCGCTTATTCCCAAGATTGGTTCCTTTGCATTGGCCATGAATTATTTAGAGATTTGCCAGCAGACACTGTTGTCTGCCGCATTTTTGATAAGTGCTAATATTTGTTATGTTGATTCTGATCTTTTTGTTTGTTTGTTTGTTTCTCATTTAAATTGCTGGCTTGCACTTCTACAGCGTTTTACAATAAAAAAAGGAGAACAAGTGTTTGGAGTTGGGCAGTTCCTTTGTTCTTGAGGAGCAGCCTTTTTTTTTTTTTTTTTTTTTTCCTGTTTCTTTTTTTGACTTGCAATCTCTTTTGTATTGATTGTGCCATCAGGAATTGCTTTGATGCTTTGCAAAGAGCTGTACATTGCAGTAATGCTGATGATATTTGCCTGGTGGCCTTTGTGTTTGCTCAGAAACCTATTAATTACTTGGTTGGTTTTTGTTTGTTTGATTAGGACAGACACCTTTAGACCCCCTGCAAATTATTGTGTTGGAATCTTGTCCCCAGATATGTCTCAGGATGACGTGCTCTGGAGCTGTGGCCTGCTGCATGTTGCTAGTGTGCCACGGTTAGGAAGAAAAGTCTGGCTGGATCTCTCTGACGAGTCCTGTGCTCCAGGCACTCTGCTCACCCAGTGGGTATTGCTCATGAGAGACGTCAAGCTGCGGTTTGGTCACAAAGATTTAGTTCCTAATAAAGATCAGTCTTTTTTTAAAGACCGTGCAGAACTACTGTGTCTCTGGTCACTTGTACTGTCTGCCCAAATCCCTCGCCCTTCTAATCCTGCTGCATTTTGGTGTGCACGATGCGTTGTAGAGGGAAGAGCCAAGGTTTCATTACTGTGCCACATGAAGAAGCTTTTCATTTTCCCATTTCTGGATTTGCCACCTTTTACTTGGCCCCAGTGTCAGTTGTTAGGAGCGAGAAGAAAGTAAGGGAGTCGATTTTTAATTTTCTTGGGCTTAGTTACTGCTGAAATGTCATGTTTTGTTTTGTAACTGTATGAAACACTAGTTAATTAAAAAAGCCAACACTTCTCGTCTGTAAATATTTGCCTACACTTTGCATATTTATGTATATTTAAGCAATAACTGGGAGTAAGGGAGCCAGCTGCACGCATGTGACATTCACTGCTAAACACGGAAGGAAATTCAAAGAGAATATTTGGGTCTCAAATACCTATATGAGGAAATAAGGCCCTGTGGTGACTGTAATTCTTGTGTGGCCTTACAGCATTTAAAAGGATCTAAATGAATAAATACAGGAGGTGTGTTTTTTTTTTTTTTTACCAAATGGACCTCAGCTGACTGCTTCCTTCCCAGCAAGGCGTGGTGGTGCTATGGGCAGCCCCGTGATGGCCAGCAGAGACAGCAGGGCTTGGCTGCAGGTTGGGAAGTGCACGTTTCCACATCTGTGCCATGTCACTGGGCACAACCTGGGACACAAGAGGTCCCAGCTGAGCATCAGGCAGCACTTCTACATGCCGAGGGAGCTTTGGGAGCAGTGAGCACCCCCACAAACACCAAGCTGCCCACCCCAGCTCACTTGCCCCCTAGTCAGCTCCCCTACCACTCTCTCCTCTTTCACCGGCCATGGCTGAGCCCAAATATCACCAAATGTCCTTGCTTTCCAACTACAAAAGGAGTGAAGGGTCCTGTGAGTGGGCTGCAGTGTTTGTGCTGCAGCGAGGAGCTCTGCACGCACCATCCCACCGTAAGCTGCAGGCTCACCTCCGTAGTGCCAATTACACCTTTTTACCTCGCTTGAAGCCGTGCTGTGATCCTCAGGCTTTTTCATCTCGTCAGCTGGGTATCCGTTTCACTTTAATTGCTGCCCTTTATTTATTTATCTGGCTATTTTCAAATCAGTAGATCCTTCCCTGTTAGCGCACCAGGGGTGCTTTGAAGGGCAACATTTCCCTTAATCCGCGCATGAAGTCTTTTTGCAGAATTAAATCAGGGAGTTCCAGCAAACAGCCAGCTTAGAGGGAAGTTAGTACCCCGGGAGGACAAAACGAAACCGCATCATTAGTCAGAGATGTGGGAAGCTGTTAGCATCTAATGGCCGTGAGACATCGCAGGGCAGGTGGGTGGCTGGGGCTCTTCCTTTGCTCCGCCACCTGCAGCAGCCCTGCACATTGGGGCTGGCAGGGCGCTGAAGCTGTTGGATGCGGGTGCTCCAGGAATCTCCTGGGCAACTCCTGTTTAATAGGTGAGAAAGCACTTTTATTTGTTGCCGGGAAAGCATTCAGGAGGAGAAATTTCCTGGGTGAAAAGGGTGGCGGGAGGCAGGGCGTCCTCCTGCCCAGAGCCTGGCCCTGATTTGCCGTGCAGAATTTTGGACTCTTGTCATGATCCAGGCTCCTGCCCTGAATTTATGCCATCATCAAACACAGCACCACTGCACTGACATTTGTAACGAATGCACGTGCAAGTGGTTTACACTTGAACCCTAAAGGCTGCCTTTTATTTCAGGTATTGTGGCTTTTAATGCAGTCAGGTGGAGGCTGGTGTTGTGTGGCTGCTTGCTAACTGTACGAAATGGCAGACTGTGCGCCTGAATTCCAAAATGAGGTCCACTGACTGCATCTTTTCTCCTAAATGCAGATTTACTTTCAGAAAATTGGTGTTTTGGAGCGACCTACCGGTGCACTTGTTTCATATACAGCAGCAGCACCTGGGGTGTAACCAGCGCTGCTATGGAGAAGCGATGGGAATATTCACAGCCTGCTGGTGGACCTGGCCCTCGCCTGCCCACGTGAAGCACCGAGATCGATACTTCCCACAGCCTGATGCCAGAGTTTTATGGGGTGCGGGATAAGGTCTGCTGCCTTGTAAGACATCCCATTGTTTGCAGAAATCCACAAATCTTCATTAAGGTTTGTGGTCTCCAGCTGTGTGCCTGTGTCTGCCTTTGTTTTTTAGGTAATTTGTGCTGTACACTTTCACCAAATGATTGCTTTTATTGTATGCGGTTCCTTCTGCTGGGCACTTCTCTGTTGACTATGATTACTACCACGTCAACTGCAAATGCTCCTTTACTGTATAATTAACTTTATCTGCTTGGCTACAATGCCTCTCCCTGGTAATTACACACACTTCAGCTCTTTCATTGCATTTCTACAACTTTACGAAGTGCTGTGATTACTCTTGCCCGGTCTCTATCCAAACTGGAGGGTTTTCACGTCTACAATTACATCTTTTTCCTTGCAGCAGCCCTGCCGTAGTCTGGATATTGATGACGGTGCGTACCCGATCTTTAAATAAACCATCTGTTTGGACATTGGGCTTTGCATGTGCTGGTAGCAAAAAGCTCACTCAAGTCCTCGGGTTGTTGAATGGTTGGCGTTGTAGTTAGACCTGGGGAAATTTGAAGCGGAGAGCAAGAATTTAAAAATCTTTCAGTGTTTCTGCTCCTTGGGATTTACTCTGTTTTCCTCCTTAGCTCAGTCTTATCAGCCTTTTTTTTTTTTGTATGGTGCATTAGTGACTTTTGTCCTCCATAGATTTTTTTAACCTCCTTTTTCTCAAGGTAATAGTCGGGTGCAATCATACTGTCTGCCCGTCAGCCTGCGCTTCTGCTCTCTAATGGATTTTAAACCTGGATCAACTTGAACCAGATTTGTCAGCTGCCAGGAGGCCTCAGCGATCCATGATTGCTTGGATTTAGGTGCCAGCCAGGTGGGACTGACCCAGGCCAGGAAAGGCGCAGGGGTTCTGGCTAACCTGTGCCACCCTGCCCTGCAGCACCCACATCTCCGCCCCAGCACCAATGATTTCTGTGCAGCCCAGGCTAATTTTGTGGCCGTGGCAGGGAAGGGAAATGTGGGCAGCCATCAGGCACGTAGAAGGGAAATTAGGGAGCGTTGCAGTGGTGGGGATGGGGCAATCTGGGCAGAGGGGAGTCTGCGGGAAAACAGCCGTCGTGGGCGAGTGCACACAGAGCGGCAGCTGACACCGTAATTACAAATATTGACGTGCTTTGCCAGGTCTTTTGCACAGCTTCTTTTCAAACACGCAGCCTCGTTTTCTTTTTCACTCTTTATAATGACAGGTCATTTTCACATCATGCGAAGAAAAGCGCTCGGCTGAGGAGTGTCATGTAACTTCTATTTAGATCTCGTAGCAAGTCAGTCAAACACACATTAATCAAGGGAAGCAGCCTTTGATGCAGACATGACTGCAGCGTTTTATCACGGTGCTGTCTTTTAAAATAAACACTGCGGTGGAGTGGATGCAGCCCGAGCATCCTGCTGGGTTCACAGGGCACGATACCTCTCTGACCCACGTGGGAATTTGGCTCTGACCATCGCTGAGGACGGCTGCTGTACCTGGCAGCACCTGCTGGATGCCCACTGATGTGAAAGTCAAATCAGCTGAGGAAGCTGCTCCTGCTCCTTGCCCTGAGTGCTCTGAGTGCCAGGGTGGATGGGAGCGAGCTACACCCGCACAGCAGTGCTGCAAGGGAAAATTTGGGTTTAATGAAAATAGACGGGTTATTGCTGCGGTGCTGCAGCCACATCAGTACCTTTTGGTTTTGGGTTTAATCTTCTTCAGCAGCAAGTTGACCTTTTAGTTCCTTGTGCCATCTCTTTGTATTGTAACCACCCTGAAGCAAAGAAACCGTGGTGGTACATCATGAACGAGCTCTCAGTGCCCTGCAAGCCCCTGGCTGGCTGGGTTCAGCCCGTCCCCCTGCTTAACTCACACTTTGCAGCTGACCTACAGCATTGCCTGCTAGGTGTTGTTATTTTTCTCTCTGTTTCCATTTCCCTTTCATCCCTGACTTTCCCCTCCCCATCTCTTGCTCTCTGTACCTTCCCTTTTCCCTCGTGCTTTTTGTGCTTGGGGGTGGCAATTCACCTCGCCTGGCAAAGGAGATGGTTCTCCTGCTGTTGCCTCCTTTCAGCATGCAGTTTGGGTTTATCATGTAGTGTATCAGATGCTATATTTTACACGGTGTGATTTACAACTCCTAAATCCTCCTGGTAACTCACATGAGCGGGGCGTGATGCCCAAGCCCTTCTCAGTTGTTCACCCTCTGAACCAACCTCTTTTTACCTTACCCTCCAAAGTGGTGTGGCAGCTACCAGTGCATGGACACCCATCTCTGCCACAGCATTATTCTCATTTATTCGCTGTTTATTGCAATTTGGCACAAAAAATGGAACGGGATTGTCCTGGCCCGCAGCCAGCAGTGCGTGCTGAGGGGTGGCGCAGCACAGCCTGCTGCTTCTAACATTTTCCAGGTTAACGTTTTTCCCTGGTACAATTTAATCCCTTCCTCTCTAAAAGCATAAATCGCCTTTAATGTTTTCCTAGCGTGACCTGCACGACAGCACCTCCCCATCTTGCCCATTTTCTTCCATATTCACACCGAATCCTGCACTGCCACTGCTTCCAGCACCATCCCCACTGCTCTGGGGCTCCCTCCGGGGCTGTACCTGCTGCTCTGCTTCTGGGGCTGGCACCCAGAGCTGTCCCCTTATTATGTTCCCTGATTCACGCCTTCCCCTGGATATTTCAGAGCTCTGGCACCAAGCCGCTCTGAATTTGGTGGCCTGGCTGCAATCTGTGCATGCCTCTGGTGATGGCCATCCCTGCTCAGATGCCATTTAGCCAGGGGTCTGACCATCAAACAGCCGGCCCGCTTGTCCAGGGCTTGGGCTGCAGTTGGGCTGAGCTCCCAGAAACTCTGCCTGCCTCAGCCTGGGGCACCGAGCGCTTGTTCTCTGCTGGCATCCTTCTAACCACATGTGTAGTAGCACTTAAATACATACACAGCACACAGAGCTACACATACAACTATACACACTGTGCTGTATACATGTAAACACACGTATGAATATATCTATCTGCATGTGCATATATATATATATATATATATATCTGTGTATGTAATAAGCCTGGCAGGAGTCTTACTTGCATTTTTTCTTACTCACATTTTTCTTTTCCCTTTCAGAGCATTTCCCTCCTGGAATTTTCTTTACGGCTGAGCCATGATTTTCTGTTTTGCTTCCCTTTTTCCCTCTAGACTCTATTTTTGAAGAACATCTAAAATTACTAAACTATTTATTCAATTGACTTTTAATGTCTAGAACCTTTGCAAGGAGAGTTTCCTGTCTTTTTTTTTTAAATTTTTTTTTTTTTTCCCCAGCTATTTTCAGCTATCTTTTTCCCACCTACCTTCTCTGGTGTTTTGTGCCACTTTACTTGTAGTTTCCATGACAATTCTCCTTAGAGTTGGAGGCAGCCTTGTCCTTGGTTGCTGTTTTGCGAAGCTGCCCTTGCTCGTGCCCATCTAGAGCCCTGCCTGAATTCCTTACTTCCACATCCCCTGTTTGTCCCAGCAGTGCTGTACAGGTGCAGCAGGCTGATATAACACGTATTGCATTCAGCACATTGCCTTGGAAGTGATTTGGAAGGCAGGAGCATCTCTTAGTTGAAGGAATCAGCATGTTCTGGCCTTTGGAAAGGACACTTGACTCGCAGAAGGGCTGTTAGGATGGGTTCTCTTCTCCTGGCACAAGGAAACTCGCTGCCCCTACTCGAATTCCCAGCAGCCTGATATTACAGGTGTGCTCAGCCTGGTACAAACAGCTCCTGCCTTATTGCACAGCCTACTCAACCTTCCCATATGCACCCCTCCCTGGTCGTTTCTGCTCTTGATGTTGTTTTTTTCTTCAGCTGGCCGTTTCCTTCCATTTTTCTGCGCACTGCCTCCCCTCGTGCTTACCTCCTCTGGCCTCCCCCACTGCCCCCAGCTTCCTCCCGTGAATCCACTTCGGTGTAACCTAAAACACACCACGTGGAAGTGGGAGCCCAGAGAAATATTTGCTCTGGCTCTCGGTCGCACCCAGAGATGCCAGCGAGCTCAGAAACGGGTTCTCAGCCCGGTAGTAAACCGAGCCTTTCCCGTAAGCTGAAAATTTGAGTCTTTCGCACACGCTGCAGTCAAAATGATTGTCAGCTCAAACAGCGCCTTTTAACCAGATTCAAAGGAACGCATTCAGAGCAGATTTGGAGTTTGCCCCACGATCAAACTAATTACAATTACCAGCCCGTTACTGAAACAGAAAACACCCAGACTGCCACAATATTTGAAGCACTTCAGAAAAAAATGCTTTAAAGGCCAAAGTGATCATCTTTTAAACAGTCTTAATTGCCTAGAAGATAAATGGAAATGATGTGCTGGGGGAAGGGGAGAGTTCAGATAATCCACGTGGCTACGACGAAGGAGGAGGAAAGGGAGGAGGCTGCGATAGATGTGTGAGCCACCCGGGGGAGATGTCTGTCCCCAGCCAGCTAGAAAAGTCTGTGTCTCCTCCTGCAAAGCTGTGTCCTCCTCCAGCTTCTTTTTTGGGAAATGAGTTTTCAATACCAGGTTGATCAGGGCGTTGGCTTGCTCCTCCATCCCCAGCAGGTGAGCTCTGCTGGCACTGGGCAGAGGCAGCAGTGTTGGGCTCAGGGGAAACTGCCCACACTGAGCCGTGTCCCTTGTGTCCCTCATGGCCCACTTGGGGCTCAGTTTTGTATTCATTTCTAGTAGAGAGGATGCCCTTTCTGCCCCTGAGTTCCCGGCTGGATGTGCTCTATCAGGGATGCACGGTGCATTTTCCCAGGGAGCTGCTGCTTGCTGCATGCCCCCTGCCTCCGTGCTCCCACTGCCTGTGGCAGGACCCCCAGAAACAGAGCAGCAGGGAGCGAGACATGGGATGAGCCTGGAAATCGTGGCTGCAGCTCCCAGTCTGCATTTTTCCTTTGTATTTGGACTCTGCCCCATGCCCTGTGGATGCAGATCCAGGCAGCGTGGTCACGGCTCGCTTCTCCTGCCGAGCAGCGGTGTTTATGGCTGGTTTTGGCACACGGGGCTCGTCTTGGCTTCACCCCAGACGTGAGGTTTGGGGATGACAGTAACCTGCAGCACGGGGCTTTGTCCAAAGGTCTGGGAGCTGAGAAGGCTTTATCAGCAGTGGGTTCACCTCCCTGGTGGTGGGGTCCAGGTGTGGCTGCTCTGCAGTCCCCTCCTGGCATCTCATTTTATCCCAATCTAGGCTAACGATGGGAATGTTCTGGACACTGCAAAGAGATGTCTTGGGTACACAAAGCCACTCACAAGCCTGAGAAGAGAAGAGGGAATTTTTCATTTGGCAGAGAGATAGGCATGGTGAGCGCTCTTGTTTTTAATAAGCTTACAAAGCTCTCTTTAAAGCCAGGGCTTTTTTTTTTTTCCATCCTGAACACATGAGGTATTTTCATTTCATAATGAACGCGTGTTATGTCCAACTTCCAGAAAGCCTTTCACATGAAAAAAAAAAAAAAAAAAAAAAAAAGCAAAGGCTTTTTTAGATGCCGAAGCGAACGGGGTGGAAGTAATCATGAAACCAAATGCTGGGATATTTGCTGTGTGCTCAGAGATTGTGTGGCATCTCACATTGTCTGAACCAGAGCACCGGGTAATAATCATACGTGCAGATCTCTCAGGCTGGGGCAACAGGGAGAGAAGCCAATCTCTGTGTCTCCACAGAGCTGGAAGAAATCTCGGATATTTCTGTTTGTCTGCAGAACAGCTGGGGACTTCTCAGACATGAATCTAATTAAGCATATTCCTCGCCACAAACACTTCAAGTCCTATTTCTGAGATCCGGATGTCTGTCCAAAATGAATCCTTAGGAATATTGCTTTCATGCAGTGTGTGTTTGTTGTTTTTTTTGTTGTTGTTTTTTTTTTTTTTCCTTTGGTCTGGGTGAAATTAAATTATATTTATAAGCTTGGCACAAAATTTACTGAAGTCAATAATATTGATTGATATCTGGCCATCAGCAGAATGCCCTGCATTAATAACAGCGGAGTTTAACACTGAGGGCTGGGGAGGCTGCTCTGAAGCCAGCCAGGCGGGGATGACATATCCACGTACATGCATTTTACACACCCAAAATGCTCAATCCTCTCCCCACAAGCACATCGACTGCCCCTGCTTGCAGGCAGTCAGGGGAGGACCAACCCAAAGGCAGCATTTTCTGTGCTCACCACAAAAAGATCTTTAAAATACAGCATTTACTTCCCGAGATGCAGGCGCTGCTGGGGTCTCCCTTGCATTTCTGCCTCCCTGGTCCCTCGCAGCTCACCTGTGAGCCGAAGAGGAGGCAATTAGTGTAATTAGGGCTCGTTTGAAGTTTTGCCTTGCCTGCATTTTGCTTGTGGCTCATTTTCTTGTGCAGTGTTTAGCAACTGGGAAAAAAAAAAAAAGAGATAGAGCCCTGCATGGGTTGAGGCTCTAAAATGGGGATCTCTCCCTTAAAAATAATAGTAAAAAAAACACCAATTTTTAGAGAGAATTAATTTCTGGGTTTGCCCAAATCCTCCCTCAGAGGAGGCGAGGCTCAGGCAGGGTGGGGAGCCCAGGACATCCTCCTCACCTGTGATTTCACCACTCACCCTCAGGTGGGCTTTCCAGGGCTGGTTCCTTCACAGATCATTCCCCTCTGGATTTTTGAGGATTTGGAGGAATTGTTTCCTCCTAATATTCCAGGTAATAAATTTGCCTGAGGAAAAATTCCGGTACTGATTCACTGAGGTTTTTATCCGTCCGCCTATTTCCTGCTACCTCTAATTTCATTCTTAAGCCATCTGTCACCAGGCACAAGGCTTGCAGGAATCCAGCCCTGGGCTCCAAGTCCTGCTTCATGATGCAGCTAAACTGCAGCTGTGGCGAGGCTGGTTGGTGCAGCCACGTATCCTAAGCCCATCAAGGGGAAAAAAAAAACACAATAAGCTTTCATCTCATAAGCTCCTCCTTGGGTTTCTTACATCCGAAGTTATTTGTCTGTGCTCCTCAGTGTGGTTTATGTTCATTTGCATACACGATGTGTAGCTGCAGCCGGTGAATTCTCCTGGTACGCTTCCACTCTCGTAAGAAATGTGATGGGAAGTGGAAGATGTGATCATCTCTCTCCCTAGTGGCACCAGTAAATATCACACATATCAGATTAAACCCTTGACATTTTTCCAACAGTGTGAAATTTGCTTGAAGACGTTGGAAAATGAGTTATAGATGTGAAAGCAAGGCTCGGGAGATGAATGCAAACACGTTAACCCTAAAACCGAGGTGAGTTGCTCTCCCCAGTGTCCTGGAGCATGGGGAGAGGAGCTGGGGGTGCGTGGGGTGAGCTGTGAGACAGAAATGCCCCCAGCTCTGGAGCAGCAGCAGGTGGTGAAGTCCTGCCCTAGGGTGCTGAGGGATGGATGCCAGCAGTGGCAGGGCCAGTGCCTGCTCCAGCAGCACAGCACTGAGTGAGCAGCATTAGCAGAGCAAAACCTGTGAGAGCAGAGAAATATCGAGCATTTCAAGGAAGAGGCTGATCTTACTGCAGAGGAATCGTGGCAGCAATTACAGCACTGAAAGTAGCTCGATGCCTCTCCTTAATTTCCTAAGCACTACCCTGTTGCCCCTTTGGAGACGACCGAGAAGGACCCGATCCCAGCTGCTACTTGTGAGTGTGCTCACGAAAACTGCGGCTACTTACAGTGCCTGGGAGCATCGCTGGAGTTTCCATGGCGATGCCCAGGCTGGCTGCAAGATGCCTTCCTCAACCACCTCACCGTGCATCCCTCCCCAGGGACATGACAGGAGGAAGCAGGGGGCTCAGGGGAGGCAGTGCTGCTGCTGGAGGGCTGACGGTGAAATCAGAGCGGGTACCGGGTGCTGGGCGGGTTGGGAGGGCACCCGAGTGCTGCAGGTTTGGGAGGGAGGCGAGCCTGGACCTACACCTGCAGATAGAGATGGGGGAGGAATTCACCACGCCGAAATTCAGGCCCAAGTAGCCCTGCGGGGTGCTCTCGTGTTGGCCCTGCTGACCTGGCCCAGAGCTGCTCCTGGGTTTTTGTGTCCTCCTCAAAGGGGCTGTGGCTGCGTGGCAGGCGTGGAGTTGACAGAAATCAGCTGAGAGCACATTGATGGGTGGCACCGTAAAGGTCACCTGGCAGCGGGTGGCTGGCTTCCATGCAGCAGATACTCCAATTTTCTCAACAAACAGCCCCCAGACAAGAAGGTGAGGGGGTTACACACGGCTAAGCTACTCGTAGAGCTGGCATTTGGGGACATGGGCCCGCTGCTGATACCTGACGGGAAGCCTGTGCCATCTCAGGGGCTGGGAGGTTTCACTGGTAATAAATCCTGGCCCTCACCTGAACGCAGGATGACTGCGTGTCCACCTGGATGCCTGGCCCCTTCGGCTTTGTGTGCTCACAGCCTGTGTTTGGCAGGTTTAGGTGTGCCAAAGAGAGCCGACAAAGGTAACACCTGGGGCACTGCACAGCGCCTGCTCTGCCAGGTCCTGCTCCAAGGCCACGACCATCCCCTGACATACAAAGTTAGTGCAGTTCCTACTGATTCCAGTCCTCGGAGTGAAGGTCAACAGTACCTTTTTTTTTTTTTTCTTTTGAGAGCAGTAATGGAAAAAAAATCTTACCAGATATGGAAACAGGGTCAGAAAGCCATGGATAAGTGGAGCAGAGCATCAAAAGAAATGACAGGAGGCCTAATTATGGGACTGAAGGTATGGCGTGAAGGAGGTAAAAAATCTCACAGGAACTTGTGTCTCCTTGTATTTTTTCGAGAACATGAAAAGCTCTTTCCTCTTCTTGCCTCAGCCTTTTAGAGATCAGTACATTTTTAGCTGAAAGTTGGAGACGGGGACCAAATGGCCCAGGAATTAAGCAGCAGATTTCAGTTGTCTAGGAACAGCTGGAGAAGTGTTAGCATTTTCTTCTCCATACACAGGACGCGATGACTGACCTTGAAAATGTAGACGAAGTCAAGGGAAACAGTTGGGCTTTTTTTCCCACTTTTCCAAACTGGAGTTTGCAGGCACCACCACCACATGTCCAACAGAGCTTTCTACCAGCTACCCACTCCGTGTGCTTAATTTAGGACAAAGTTATGTAGCACCGAGCTATTATATCTTTAATGCCTCAGTGAATTCATCCTCGTGCTTGTCCTGATGGTCTGGCATGGGCCACGTTTGCACGTTTCTATTTGCACAGTGACAAGCAGGCATTCACGTTCCTGCCTAGGAGCTTGCCCATCCCAAGGTTCAAATTTGCTCATGCAAATGGGGCAGCACAGCGGGGGCAGCCAGCCGTAAACCCCCCTACCAGAAATTCAGCCTTCTGAAAGCCTCAAATTCAGGGACCCAGCATCTGAGGGAATCAATGAAGAGTGAGGTTGTGTTGAGAAAACGTCCCCCTGACCATGCTCTGGGGGAAAGCATGAGGAGTGTGAGCAGCATGGGTGGTGCAGAAGGGCCCAGGCGCCTTTCCCTGCTGCATGATTTAACCTCACCTCCCTCTGTGCTCCGTGCAGCCACCTCTCCTCTGCTCTGCAGGCAGGCAGGGCCCTGGGATGCTGCTGCTGGCTGCAAATCAGCTCTCTCAGGCCCTTGCTGCAGAAGTAACCGTGGAGCACCAGCGAGAGGAAGGCATTACGCTGCGGTATGTGGTCCGCTCCCACTGCTCGTGAGGCTCTTCCTTCCCCGAGGCGCCGCGAATTAATAACGCAGGATGAAAACGAAGCCAATGTGGTTATCAGGGCTATTAGATGAAAGCACGTCGGGAGCTGATGTGGCTTTAGATATCCCGGCTGCAGCCTGATGCAGTGGGTAATGGGGAAATCACTTCTCTGGAAGAGCACACGCGTGCCGGTGGGAAGAGGGTGCCCCGCCATCCCCAGGCCTGCCTTATCTTCGGGAACGAGTGCTGTGGAATCCGGCTCCGTGTTGGTGAAACTTGATTACTGCCTTATCAGCCAGTCCTCGAGGGATACAGGCATGCTGTTATTAAAATATGTTATTTCCTCGCAGCTCCTCATGTAAATGATAGGGGCCGCGATGCAGAACCGCCTGTGTGGCTGCAAGCGCATTGTGCTCACCTCTGCAAATGCAACCCCGTCTGTTTCAGAGCTGGAGGTGGGTGCTCACTGCAGGGCACTGCCTGTCTTCTTTGTCTTTTGCAGCAAGACGTGCTCTGTGATGAGGTAAAACAACCAGCCAGGTGCTTTTTGCCA
This sequence comes from Anas acuta, assembly GCF_963932015.1. Classification (NCBI taxonomy): domain Eukaryota; kingdom Metazoa; phylum Chordata; class Aves; order Anseriformes; family Anatidae; genus Anas; species Anas acuta. The sequence goes on along the minus strand of NC_088989.1, from coordinate 7,313,405 downwards.
GCCCCATCCCAGTAGCCTGTGAATCTCAGGCTGGTCCCCGAAACCATCCTGCAAACCCCAGGCACTGCCTGAACATCCCCAGACATTAATTTCCTCAAAAAGGAAAACGGTTTAAAACATTTTCATTTTGCCCGTCATGTCTCTAAACCGCCTGCAGATTCCATCAGGAATTTGGGGTTGTTTTGACCTGGAAGAATCAAAGCATCTCGGTTCTGACAAGCCGCCGTACTTTGACTGACACCAGCTAAAATCAGCTCTTTCAGACTAAGAGATTTTACAGCGTCATTTGCATACAAACGGGGATCCAGACAAGCACCTGAAAATTTCTTGCACATCCTGACACTTGAGATGAATACAAGGCGTTTTACACCGAGAGCCCAGCGGATGCTCAGCAGCACTGACGTCCTCATCACCATTAGTTTGAAACTCGGAATTATGAAAGCGATTCTGGGAGACTTTCACCTTTCTTTCCTCTCCCCCAGCCAGGGGCTGTTACGAAGCGAGCAGCACTAAAGCTGGAGGCCTTGGGGGCTGCCATAAAGCCTCCACGGGGAGCGGCGCTTGTTTGCTCCAGGTCTTCGTGCATCCCAAATCAACTTCCTCGCTTTGCATCTTTCACCACCAGCGATCACCTTCATAAATATGCACAGAGCTGCTTCCTCTGAGCACGGCCCTCAGCCAGCACCGCCCGGCCAGGTGGTGGAGGCAGGCGGGGAAACTCACCCCCACCGTTACAGAACCTGAAACAAACTGTTGGAAACGTCCCTTCCCTTCCCTTCCCTTCCCTTCCCTTCCCTTCCCTTCCCTTCCCTTCCCTTCCCTTCCCTTCCCTTCCCTTCCCTTCCCTTCCCTTCCCTTCCCTTCCCTTCCCTTCCCTTCCCTTCCCTTCCCTTCCCTTCCCTTCCCTTCCCTTCCCTTCCCTTCCCTTCCCTTCCCTTCCCTTCCCATTTGGCCCCAAATAAAGGCAATTTTACACCAGCACTCACTTGGCTCCCCTGTCCTGCCCCTGTAGCTGCGCAGCTGGTGCGAAACGCAACATGCAAATATTTCGCTCAACATTTTTAAACCGTTTTTTACAAGGTTCTATGAATTTAGTAAAACTCCTTAAATATTCATAGACCGCTCACCAGCCACACCATCTGATGAAGGATGGAGCAGGCTCAAGGGGAGGGGAGGGGGGGGGAGGATTTACTATTTTGAAGAGTCATCCCATAAATTATTCAAGAGCTCTAATGTGACCAGCTGTATTTACTATCAGGGGCCAAGAGCTCCCAAGGCTGCTGCCTCCCCGCTCCGACCAGAAACCTCCCTGCATCGCCTCTTGGCTCAGCGTCAAGGGGTGATCGAACCCATCCGGCTGGGGCTGGAGGAGGCTGGGGGCTTCTTCTGATTCCTCCCAGCCTGGTGGCGAAGCCTTTCGCTCAGCATCTCCCCCCACGTGCCCCTCAGATGCCAAAAACAAATGTACGAAAAATAAATAAATGATTATTTAAACTCCACTTATCCATTAGAAATGATGTCATTATATTTAATTATTTTTTTTTTTCCAAATGATGAGGCTCATTTATGAGCAAGAGAGGGGCACCTCCAGCCCCATGGGGTACCATGGATGGGGTCCTCACCCTGGCAACCCCCCCCCGTTTGGCTCAGCAGGCACACGGGCCCTGTCCATCGCCGTGCCCTCGTGCCTTGCGAGCGATCAGGAACAACGGCAGCACCTCCAGATGTTTTGTGTACCCTTCAGCTTTTGTTTATTTGTTTTCTGGGCCAAGTTACTTGGGATACGGGCAATGTAAATAATGAATATGTGATGAGCAGCAAGAATGGATGCTGCCCCTGCCCCGCTGTTCCAAAAAGCCTCATTAAACCGAGTACCAAAATAAAAGCTGCTTCAGCCTGCTCCAGCGCCAGCCGTAAGAGTGCTTGTGAGCAAATAATTGACAATTAGAGACCAACTTACAGAAAGGAATTGCGGATTTAAATAATCTAGGATTTTTATTCTCCTTGTGGGTAAAAACGTAATTGTGCTGGAGCTTTGGATTTGGGGAAACTGAGGCACCGAGCCCTGGCAGAGCCAGCAGCTGGGCAGGGGTGGCCAGGGCCAGCTGGCTGTAGGGCTGGAGCTGTTACCAGTCCCTGCACGTGTTAATTTATATAAATATAAATTTATTTATACGTAGCCTAATGTACACAAAGCCTGGCCGTGGGGGTGAAGCTGATGTGGGATCATGGCCCAGGGGACGGGGCGCCGGGCTGTGTGTGCATCTGGGTGTGTATGGGCACGTGTGTGTGTGTGTGTGATGGGCGCTCTTCAGAGCTTAATGCTTTATTTAGGCTGAATTAGCTCGCTTCACAGGGCTTTGTTTATCCATTTTAATAAATCAGGTCTTTCAGCTAAATCTCACTTTAAGAACTGATCGTAGCCAGAGCCTCCAAGAGCGCAGCAGATATAAATATTTGCTTTTACAACGGGAAAACTCTCCTGGGAGTGCTTTAGCAAACGGCTGCGGTTTTTGCCTAAAACAGGGATGTCGGTGACTCGTTGTGCTGTTAATAAGGAGGGGAGCAGCAGCGAGGTGGAGCAGCAGGCAGGAGCTCTCGGGTCACTGCTCACCCCAGGTGGAGCAGCACAGGGGGATGCACCCAGCCCAGCGGGTCCGTGCCAAGAGGCAGAGACTTGAATGATTGAAACTTCATCCTTTATTCCCTTCTTTTTTCCTGCTGGGAGTTGCAGATGGGCATTCTTGGCACCAGCTGTGGCTCTAGTGGTGTCTGGATGTTTAGCAAGTGAGTGTCAGCATCCAGCAGTACCTGACTGGGAATAAAAGGCTTTTATTTAATTTTAATTTTTATTTTTAGTATTGTAGAATAGAAATAGCTGTGGAAAATAGCTGGTATTTCAGCGTGATGGCTCGCAGATACTTTTGGAAACAGGTGCCAGCTCTCTTGTGGCTTCTTCATGGCCCTCAGCATCCCTGGCCACCAATTCCCCCTTTCCCCTTGTACTCAAACAGGACCTGAATTCCTAAATAGATTTAAGGATCTAGACTGAAAGTAGGCTGCATAAAGTCTACTCTTTAACATCACGTCAGGTGGTGTGAGCAAATGGGATATCCCCACCCCCAAAAAAAGAAAAAGTCAGGGCATTTAGACTTTAAAATAGCGCCCTGGAATTGCTCTTAGCTAATGAGCTTCTCCTGGCCGTGGAGGATGGTAACCTAGTAGGAGGCAGCAATCTGCAGAATGAGGACAGCCCAGACCTCAAAAAAAAAAAAAAAAAAAAAAAAAAAAGATGTTTTATGGAAGAAAACTGTGGCAGCAATAGGCCTAAACAGATTTTTTATTTATTATTTTCTTGTAGCAGGGCTGATTTTGTGCCAGCCTGACCACAGCTGGAGAGGACTTCCTTGGCAAAACCCCTACACCAGCAGCATCCACGCCTCCCCCACTGCCTGGCACTCATCTGCATCAGCTGGGGCCATGTTAACCAAATTTTTGGAGCTGGGGAAGACAGAAATGACCATGAAGGTGCCCCAAGGTGCCCCCAGCTCCCCAGGCCGCCAGCAACCTGCAGGCAGCAGGTGCACGAGGGTAACCCAGCGGGGCCAGATGGCGAGGGAGCAGAATTTCACGGGCTTGTAGCTCCAGCCCTCAGGCTCAGTGGGTTTGTCAGAAATGGTTAATCATAGCCTGAACAAGGAGAAGGAAAAAAAAAAAAAGAAAAAAAAAAGATGAAATTTTCTTTTTCCCCATGTGCAGAATTGTATGGGACTTCTGGAGCCCATATGAAGAGTAAAAATGATTCTGAAGTTGGGTTTAGCTGGTTTACGCTTTTATTGCTGAAATTCAAACCGACTTGGGGCTTTCTGCCTTCCAAAATGCGGTGTGAGGTCTTTACGTTGGGCTGGCAAAAGGCACGACAGAGGGGAGCATCGCCAGAGCTACCCTTATAGGAACAGTATGGGAAAAGGTGCAGCCCTGCCGACGGTCAGTAATGCTTTAACCCTGCTGGACAGCAGGCAGAAGCAGCTACTGCTCAAGCTCAATTTTTGGAGAGGCAACAAGCGGTTAAACAAGCCAGCGAGGGATTAGTTCTCTGTCATTTGCCGAGCGATTCAGGGTTTGCTGTACAAACAGTGGTTAGTCCTCAGGCAGCTCAGCTGCACGAGGTACTTAGGGCTGATAGACAACATTCATTGTGCTTTTAATCAGTGACAAAGAATTAAATTGTACATATTAAAAGCCAATTATATAATAACCTGTAGTTAGTGTCATACTTGTCACTGAAAGCTATACCCCTACCCTCCTTACCAGGCCTGTTTGGGAAAACATGCAAAGATCTGTGATCTTTCTGAGGAGAAGGCTGTTATTTATAAATTACAGGTTGAAATCTCGCTCGGCACAAAACAGAGCAGTGCTGGGGATTTCAGCTGAGCTGCGCTGACTTGCCCCAGGTGAAGATCTGGGATTTTTAAACACCAAGCCAGCAGTGGGGGCAGCAGCCCTGGGGGCAAGAGCCTCCTGCCTTGGGTTTCCCTGCCCACCAGAGGAGTCAGGGATGGGATGGAGCTGATCCTCATGCTATAATTGTTGATCCTCATGCTTTAATTGTAGCACTGGCCTGGTGGAAATACAGCCCCGTACTCCCCAGTTAACCATCACACCTTCAGAGTAAAATCATACTCATGAGACTCTTCCCTTTGGATGAATACTTCCATTTATTCCAACTGGAAAAAAAAAAAAAAAAACATTATTTTTTTAAATATACTTAAGTGTCATTTCTTTTTTTTTTTTCATTTTCTTTTTGAAGGAATAATAATTATCACATTGTCCTTTACAAACGACAAAAAAATTCCTAGCAATAGTTTGTGGTGTGGAGACATCCAGCTTCACGTTTTTCCTGCAGCTGCTGCTGTGGGCAGGCAACGCCGGGTCCCCGCGCTCTGCGGGGATGCTCCTGCAGCGGGGAGGAGACGGGTCCCCTCCGTCCTCCCGAATTTCCACTGGGAGGTGGTGAGGATGCCAGAGACCACTTCCACAAGCGGCATCACCTGTGACCCTGCTGCTACCCCGATGGCTGAAAGCACACGGAGGAAAAACTCGGGTCCACCAGAACACAGCTGAGCCCCGCTGATGTGGCTCTCGACCAGGGCGATGCTGTCGGTGGTCGGCCAGGGCAGGAGCAGTTTGCAGCCGGTCTCTGAAGTGTTAGGCAGTAGGCAATACTGAGACTTCCACTTGGTAATGAACAGCAGTTAACATAACCCGGAAAACTAGAGCACCATAAGACAAGTCTATATTCAAAACAACGTCATGCTGACATCACACAATTGCACCATTTACACTTTTATTTACTCCAAATAATAGTTCAACGTTTAGTAACTTCAGCATTCTCTACAGAGATGTAAAATTCCTTCTCCAGCTTTGGTCATTTACAACTTTGCAGACATTTGGTAGTTCTGTTCTTTCCTATTTAACAAAAAAGTCACTTTTGCAGCTGTCAGGACTCCTGTATTTGACTGAGAGTGTACCTAAAAACCACAGGTGTGAGCAGACTTCAAAGTGCCACCTAGGCCTCTTCAAGACTTAATGAATCAGCAAATGTTCTCTTTATTTACCAGGAACAAAACGAACAGGGAAAAAAAATGGAGTTTAAAAAATAAAACAACTACTCGAACTCTCACTAATATGCTTAAGAAATTTGATGATGAAATGGAAAGTTGAGGGGGGCTAAAGTACTGTTTGTTCAGCTCTGGTGGGATACAGCTATGGATGTGCATGCATTTTCCCAGTGACTCCTAAGATATAGAAATTCCTCTGATATTACAAAATACAAAAATATTTTCTCCAAACTCTCATTTACATTGCATTTACAACAACCATGGAAATAACTTAGGCTCCCACGCTGTCTGAGAGAGACAAACACGTAACAAAATTGGGTAATGGGAAATGATGGTGTGGTGGAAAGCAGGAGCTACCAGCGGATGGATGGTGACAGCCAACAGTGGCAACAAAAACGTACGGGCAAAGAGAACTCAAGGGGTGGCAGTACTCGGGAGAGAGAAGAGAAACTACTAGGTAAATATTACAGGCTAAAGTGAACTTTTTTTTTGTTTTCAAAGTAAGATGTGCAAAATATATTCACTGTGCCCACGATTATGACTATTTATAGAAGCCAGTCTACAACCTTCTCACAAATCCCTACTCCTCAGGCCTTTTTGTTACAATAAAAGCGCTTACATGGTCTAGAACAGTGCAAGTTTGTGAGTTAATCTACATTCTCCGAAGGTGCCCGGCAAGGATGCCATTAGGATATGATACAGTTTTTGCTCTTCTGTCTTTTCCGGCTGTGCAACTGTCCTCTGCCACCCAAGGTGGAAGACTTGGGCATGCTGTAGGAGCCGTACTTGTGCAGGAGCTCCTCGCTGGTCACGTACCGGAGGCGGGCGGGCTGGGGAATCGGCTCCCCGAGGAAATAGCCCTCGTTGTCGGACTCCGAAGAGGAGGAGCACGTCGAGCACCAGTCGTACTCGGCGAAGTAGGGCCCCCAGCGCTCACCCAAGTGGTTCTGCAGGGCGAGGTCCGACACCGTCCTGGGACAGTGGCCGTAGGCGTCCCTGCGGGGACCCTGCTCCAGGCTCTCTCTGCAGCTCCGTTGGTGCACGAACTGGTCGTAGTCATCCCTGGCTCGCAGCGAGGGCCTCTCCTTCAGTCGGCAGCACTGCTCGCTGGCCAGGTGCAGGGCGTTATCCGAGCGGGAGCGCCGGGAGCGCCGCGAGCGGTGCGGGCGGTAGTGCCGGTCATCGTCCCGCAGGGTAGTTCGCCGGCGCGTGCGCTCGCTCATGGGGGCATGCCTCACGCCGTCCTGCGCCCCCAGCTTGCCCCCGGGCACCCCGCTGCCGTAGTCGAAGCTCTGGTGGAGGCGGCCGTGTGCCGGCCGCTCGCGGTAGCCGATGGGGCTGGCCAGGTCGTGCAGGTTGGGCTCCAGGTCTTGGTACTGCTGCACGGAGAGCAGGCTGCGGACGGACTCGGCGCTGCGGAACTGCACGGAGGAGTTGAGGGTCCCCATGTTGCTCAGCTTCTCCGAGACGTTCATGCCTGAGTCTTTGCTCAGGTCGGGCATGGAGAACCTGGAGAGATGCTCCTGGCGCTTGGCTCCGCCGTCTGCTGAGAGGCCTTGGTGGGGGAAGGGGAAAGGGAGGAAAAAAGAGAGATCAGGAGGAGAATTTCCTGTCACCGGAGATGCAGGGAGACGGCTGATTTTGGCCTGAACCTGTGGGTTTTTGCTTTCAAATAAGCTTTGTTTTAGATGTTGTCCTGAAGAGCCCTTCAAGAGGATGCTTTCTGTTTTATTTTATTTTTTAAGAGGAGACAGATCCTCCTTTAGGGAAATCACACCAATTTAAGGTGTTTTGAGTAGGACTCCAAGGACTGTTAGATGCTTTTCGCGACTCCCTTCCCCATATGTCTGTGCTGTCTGCGACTTGATAGGAATAACCAGTGATGCCAGCAACGAATTCATGCGTCAGAGGTAACCCGAGGCCTCCGGCACGCTGAGATAAATAGGGTGCCATGATCTGGCACCCACACCTTGCTCAACAGTGACATGTTTTGAAGGACTGGGCAATGTCAGGAGCAGCCAGAAATGGGGACGCCGACCAATTCAGGCTCGTCACCGAGCTGTGATGTCCCCAGGTGGGGTGGCAGGAGCAGCCTTGGCCACGCTCAAGGGGCTCCCCTCCAGCCCCAAAGTCCCTAAGGCTGCCACAGAGAGGGGGGCTGTCTGCTCTGTACCATCTCATGGACAAGAAACTCAGCACGCTCCATGGTTCCCTAGGCTCTGGCCTGTTTTCTGGGTGTTTTCTGACTCTTTTCTGACTGCCTCCACGTTGGCTTGACAACTGGCAGCAGTAAGCTCTTGCATTACAAGCTAAGGACAACACATTTCGCAAGCTGTTTCAAAGGAAATACATTTCATCCCAAATCAAATGCAGAGTGTTTGCTTTGGCACTTCTCTCCCCGTCACTCTCCGGCAATCTCCCCGTGCAGACCGAACGGGGAGTGCTGTGCACCATCAGCAGGATTTTCAACATGACGCACGCCCCTTGTGCAATCATCAAGAATTTACGACTTGGTAAATTAATTAAAAAAAAACAACAACCCAGCCCACAATTCAAGAGTAAATTCTTTCTCCCTTAACAAAAGCTGCTTGCATTTCATCAAGAGCTCAGCTCTACCCACTGCCTGCCAAAAACGAGCAAGAAGAAGGGCTGCTGTCACTACCCCTGCTCACAATCCACTTCAGCATCTTCAGGACTTGGCCTTAAAAAGACCTACAGATCCTGCAAAGTTGGGCAAGGCTTTCCTGAAGTGCCCAGCCCAGCTGAATCCTACCCTTGGGGGCACCAGCAAGAGCTTCAGCACTCCAGCACAACCGGCTGCCAGTGTTTCAGCCTGGATCTGGCACTGCCTGGCTTTGCTCCCCAAGTCCCAGCCGCCGGCACCATTTATGAAGCGAGACTGTCTGCTTGCTGGCTTTCCTGCTTTTAATTGGGAAGCTTCCAGTTTTCATCCCAGCAGAGCAAAGCTAAGCAAAGGCAATGCCTGAACGCCACGGGAAAAGGGAGAGGCTGAGCTAAGAAAAGCAAAGCTGCGTTTTGTTTCGAGGACGCACTTTGCGCACCAACTTCGTGCCTTTATTTTTTGCTGATCTCAGGTGAGTTAAACCAACCCTGCAGCTGCCCCCCGCCTCCTCTGTTTGGAAGCAGCCCCGCACGAAGCTTCCCAGCCTGCTGCTGCCTTTGCAGCACCGTCTGTCTCGTGCCACTGGAGCAGCTGCCTTCTGTGCTTTGCTCCTGGTTATGCCATTTGGTGCGTTATTCGCTTCGCCCCACCCCCCCTGTGCCACCCCAGAGGAGCCAGCGAGCCCCCCAGGAGGGACGAGCACCCTCACAGCATGAGCAAAAGCCTCTCCAAAGGCTGGAGGAGCAGCGGGGTGGCCAGCTGAGCCGACCCAAGCGTGAATCACAGCTGCCGACAGCTGAGTTTGGCCTTAATCAGCTGTGTCAGACAATAGCTGATGCCAAAGAAAATGAGCCCTGGGTGACATTCATGCAGTCCTTCATTAAGAGAAGCAGCGCAGCCCCGTAATGAGGAAGAACGACACGGGTGCTCTGCAGAAATACAGCCTTGAGCACCACAGGATGCTTGGGCAGCGGCAGCGGATCCGTTTCGGCAGCAGCATTTGCAAGGAGATTTGTCCTGGTGCACAGCCAGCCCCTGCCATGTCTGCCACAGCACCTGCACTTTCGGCTCCTCTGGGTCTGCACCCAGCAAGAATAACCTGAATGTGCATGGAGAGGCTCCTGAGACAGGAGAGAGCTGAGCAGGATTTCCAAACTAAGCACCACGGCACTGGCCAGAGCCCTGCACGCAGGAAAAATATTCAGAGATGTTCAGGTTGAGGTTTTGGAAGACCCCAACCCCTTTTCGGAGGTCTCCAGACCCTTGCAGGCACCTCAGCAGGAGCAGAGCCTTTTCCTTCCCCTCTTCAAAGAGCCGGTCAGCGCTCGGGGAAACTTTTGTACAAGGGGCTTGTGCTACATGCACAGCCCCGAGCTCCCAGCATAAGGTTTAATCAGCAATTATTAGGCCCAAGGGATGGTTTTGGCTGTTCATCCGGATGGCCTGAATATAATTAAGCGCACACATTATGAGGTCTTTAATCACTGGGAAAACATTGATTGTACCAAGGCTGAACGCTGAGCCGGCTCCGGGAGGGAGCGTGGCCCCACCATGCAGAAGGGGAAAGCACCCAAGAGCTCCGAGTTTGAGATTACCAAGCCTAAAGGAAATTTGCTTAAAAAGCACCACAAATAGAATATATTTCCCCACTTGGCTGGAAGCAAAGCACAACGGGTGCCTGCCCGTGGTCTGTCCATGCTCTGAAACAATCCTGCCCTCCTCCACGGAGCTGTGAAGCCTCAGCGAGCCGGGAGTGCTCCAGCCTGACTGCAGGGAGTCCAGGGGACAGCAATAACAACTGCTCTAAAATGTTTGAGCTAGAAAACGTGAGCTAGGAATAGCGTTTGAAAGACCAGGGGTTGTTTAGTCTAGGGAAGAGGAGGCTGAAGGGGAATAGAATAACAGCCTCCAAACACTGACAAAACGCTTGCAAAGAGGAGGGGAACGCGTTGTTCTCCAGGTCTGCTGAGCTCCTGCAAGGAAAATTTCAGCAGTAAAAGCGGCCAGAAACCTGCAAAAATGGGATGCTGGAGGGCTGCTGAGCACAGGCAGCTGCTGCTGGTCCTGGCACCCCGTGCTGATGGCTGCAGGTCCCCGGGGACGCTGCTGTGGTCCTGTGCTGCCCCTCCCCTCCCCTCCTGCGGTTGTTTAGCTGCAGCACTGCATCGAGGCCCGAGCTTCTTGAGTTACCAGCACTTATTTACAGCCACTGCAGCTCCCCCTTAATGAAGTGTTTCATCTGGGAACACAGCTAATAATCCGATCGAGCCCTAACCTGGAAGAAAGGCAATGCGAGAGGGGGACCCTGCCACGCAGCGGGTATTTTTCCAATAAGGAAACCCGAGAATCTGTTCCACGGGGCTGTGCGGGAGCCTCGCTCTAGCCTGCGGTGTGAGCTGCCTGCTTCTGTACAAACCTCTGGCCCCTTTCCAAGGGTGCAAGCCCGGGGGTGACACAGTAACCCAGAGACGGCTCCCACGAGGCTTTCCTTCTGCGAAGGCACGAGTCCCCAGCGGTACATGCAGCAAATGCACAACACAGGGCTTGGGATAATGCAGAAATCCCAAATGTCATCAGGGGCTTCTCCCCACCACCCATCACACCCCAAAGCTGCTGCTCCTGCTTTGCTGATGCCGACCACGGCCAGCCCAGGGGCTGTGGCAGGAGGCGATGTGCCCGGCTGTGAGCACGGTGCCGCTGGCGTGCCCGTCCCTGCAGCTCGCGCCCGTGGGCACAGCAAGCTCTCATCCTGCTGCTGCCCACCGCTGCGTGGGGCTGCCAGGCTCAATATTTCACGCCGAAGCCATGGAAACGCACGCGTTTGGGATGAACACAAGCGAAAGCTGTAGCTCGTCTGCGGGCATGCGATTTAAAGCTCGGGCTGGCTACGGCTCTGGGAACACAGAGCGGGTTTCTGTTTAACATTAGGGTTTGCTCGGAACACGCTGTACGATCCCCGCCCCGACTGCAAAGGCTGCCCCTGTCCGATCGGGTGCTTCCAAGGAAAATACAACAATGGAAGAAGCAAACCAGCAGCACGAAGTCCAAAGAGCTGATGTTGCTTGTACGCATCACCTCCAAAACCTCGCCACAACAAAGCACTGCAACACGCTCACGTCTCCCCGGCTGCGTTACGGGCTTTGCTAAACCAGGGCTGCATTAATTATGGATTATTAAAACACTGAGCAAATGACAGCGGAGGGGCTACGGCGAGCACGTAGGCTTGGTGTGAGGCTGGAAACGAGGCACCCAGGAGGGGAGGCAGCTTCTGGGCCACGTTACGCTGAGCTCCCCGCAAAGCTTGGCTCACACAGGGCGGCACGGCTGCAGCCAGCAGCCCGTGCAGAGACAGCATCGTCTGTCCCTGCGTGGGGAGAATGCAAAATTTGTGATATTGCAAACAAACAGGGCTCTCCTTGCCTGTATATTTACCAGGGTGCAGGCATTTACCCGCACATCAGAGTCCTCAGCGCCCCAGCCTCATTGAGGTGCCTGCACCAAAACCCTGCGCCCGGACAGGAGAGGTGCTGTGTGACAGGGACACAGCCACGCAGGAGGGGATGGTGTGGCACCCCTCGTTCCCCCATATCACAGCCCTGTCTCTCCTCTAACTGCAGGCAGGCACGTCCTCCCTGCCCCTGCAACAGGATTTATTTGAAGTTCAACCCCCAGCACTAAAAAGGGACTTAAGGAGAAACAGCCTTCCCGGGGATTTGTTTATAACTCAGCCTCGCTGCGCTTCTGACCGGCCTTGGGGTGGTGCAGAAATAAAGCAGAGCCCTGATAGAACTGGAAGTCACGCAAAGTAAACAGGGCTGCGAGGGAAAGGCCAGGAGCCCTGCAATTCGGGGGGAACCACAGCGCTTGCCAAACACATCACGGTCCTGAGGAAATCTTCCCATGTTGGGCACATCCCTCCCCAGCTGAGCAGGGGGAGAAGCACCCAAGGGATGCAGCGGGGGGGCTCTGACATTTCCCTGGCACTGGGGGCACACGGATGGGGACCAGCCCCCAGCCCCTGCTCGCCACAAGGACCATCCCCACCATCCCCAACAGCGTGGGGGACGAGGCATTTGCTGCCAGGAGCAGCATGGGCAGCGCAGCGCAGCCTTGCAGGGACCAGGACTGGTGCACACACATGCAGGCATTTTCTCTCCCCACTTTCTGCCTGTATCACAGTTGTTGTTTAGTCCTGGAAAGAAAAAAAACAAAAAAAAACAAAAACTAACAAGCTGTTTGGGGCCTTCGAGCATCTCGTAACAGAGGAGGTAACAGGAACGTGTGCCATACACGTGCAGTCACACTGCACCCTGTACCAGCACCAGTTACATTTTTTTTTTTCCTGGATTTATGCCTGTGACAGATGAGGGGAGGAAATGAAGCTCGGCTGTTACCCTCACCCAAACACGTTTTCTCAAGAAATACATCAAACCCCTTTCTCCTTTTGCACAGAGCAGCGTCACCATTCAGCACAGCTCCCCGCCGCAGCACTCGTGCTCTGCACGCAGCTCGGCTGTCACCGCAGAAAAACATCCAGCCCGCAGGTACTTGCTTAAGCGGGCTATTTGACCAGGTGGCATTGTGTGGAAATGACTGCTGGGGATCAGCAGAGATCAGCTCTTGATTTCTGATTCAGCTGCTAGGCACGCACAGCACTTGCAAAACCTTTTTAGAAGGCGATGCAAGCACCCCACAACTCTGGGCACACCGTGAACACCGGGGTTGGGGCTGTAGCAGACTGAGCACCTTTTGGCAAAAAAATATAAAGGGTAATATAAAATACAGCAAAAATGAACTTGGAGAATGTGCTGAGAAATGCTTTCAGATCTCAGCTCAACATCCCGGAGCAGGCGCTGGCCCCAAATCTCACTGGAAAACCCCCGTGTCCCTCGCTGCCTCTCCCCCAGCGCTGCCTCTGCTGGCACCTGGGCTGGGGCAGGACCCGGCCGCCCAGAAGGGGCCGTTCAGAGCCTGTTGTAGCCTTTGGCTGAGAGCTGAGAAGGGATTTCCGAACTACAACGTGGGAGGAAGGATGAGATGAGCCCCAGCAGCAGGAAACTCTCCCCTTTGCCAGTGTCCAAATCCCGTCAGCGTTCACGGGGATTACACAAGCACAAGCAGAGGCCAGCAGAGATGAGGCCGGCTAACTCCAACCCAGAAACAAAGCCTGGGGAGGGCTGTGCTACCTCCGACACTTGGGCACCTAACGGGAGCCTGCTGAGGCATCATGGCATGGCCACAGAGCACAATGGAGCAATTCATGGGTGAGTGCTCGGGAGCACGGGATGACCGTGGCGCCGCACATCCCAGCTAAGCCATTCGGGATCTGCTTTAGGGCGACTAAATGGTGTCTGGTTGGTAAGAGGCTCCCCAGGACTTCATTTCACTCCTGTCCAGAGGACAGGAACCACCATCAGACACCCGGTTTGTTACCCACCCCCACTGACATCTCCAGCTAATTATTAGTTAAGTCATAATAGAAACATCACAGCAAGAGCTGCTGCCAGGGAGGAACCAGTCAGCTTTTAATACGCACTCTGCAGGTCAGGGACTGTTTGCTCCCCATAAAAAAGAGCGTTTCCAACCATGCCATAAAATATTAGATGGATTCAGCGCTAATTATTTCATTTTATAAGGTGGAGCAATGCGCAGAGTTAGGAACTCAAAGGGAGCTCACAGCTGGGCAGGAGAGAAGCTGCCTGCAGAGGCTGGGGAGTGCTTCACAAGGGTCTGCAAACCCGAGGAGATACCGTCAGCCCCTGCCTGCCTTCTGAATATAATTTACAAGATGTGCATAGGGAAAAGCATAATGTGGAACAAGCGGCACCGCAGCCTGGTTTGCATTTGTATGGTGTTTGCCATGGAGCTCGCTCTGAGGGGACAAGGAAAGGCAGTGGCTGTGCCCTCTTGCAGAATTTAGGCTTTGCACCTGGCTTCAAAATCCCACGCTCCCACAGACCTTGGCCAGGTCACCAAGGCTGTCCTCAAAATGCTGCCAACCAAGTGGGATAATTCTGGCTCTGTCCCCGATGCTCCCCGCCAGCGAGCACAGCCCTGGGGAGCTGCGGTTATTAGCACAGTGCCCCTGAGCCCGAGCTGAGCCAGGTCCCAGAGCAATGACAATTACTAGATCTTACACATTAATAAAAACGTTATCACCTCCCTCTTCAGAAGTACTGCTCGCATTCGTTACAAGCCTCATCATGCTGAGCAACTCCTCCGAAAAGCAGGCAAGAAGCAAGCAGTTTGCACTGCACAGAAACCTACTACAACCACACGACGAGGATGCCTCTGGAAGATCTCTCTCCCAGGATTCCCAAATGAAATACAGAACGAGTTTTCATTTTAATATGAAAGATTTGCTACGTTTCTCACCCCTTGACTTGTACCTCAGAAAACTTGCTACACTTCGGCTCCACAGCAGGAAGCAGTCGCTTCAGTATTCAGACGTTGCTCACTGGAACTGGGTGTTGCTCAAGACTATTTGTACCGGCAGGGTTTACACAATATGAATTTTCAGGAACAGGAGCAACTTTTGAAATATGGGGCTTTGTTTAGGAGGGCAATTCCCAGCTCCCTCTCCATTTCACGTCTTATTTTCCCTTTTTTTTTTTTTTTTTTTTTTTTTTTCTGAGGCTGTTTGAGCAAAGCCCTCTCCAGCTCATCAGCCTCTCCTCTCCCCCCATGCTCTTAACGTTTGCTGTTTAGGGGGATCCTGGCTCATTTCACGTCTTGCCACGGGGCTGGCAATTTCCCTAAACAAACACACCGAAAACTATAAACAGGGCAAGGGTGTACCCAAAGCAAACCTGCCCATCCAAGCTGGGGAAACACAGGCCCCAGGTTCACCAGCACGGGCTCCCCAGGGCCAGGGATGCTCCCTGGGGGGGAATCCCTCAGGACCTGGCTCCTCCAGGCTGCTCACGGATGGGGGACAGTGAGGGAAGGACTCGATTTTGTAGGGGCAGGAGCAGGATGAGCCTGTCTCCAAACAATGCTTGGCTGGAACGGAAACACGCTGGGGGAGTGGTGAAGAAGGAGCAAGCCAGCATCTCTGGCAAGCAAACCAGGCTTGGTATTTTCTTTTTTGAGAAGTTTGCTGCTTAGGGAGTCCGAAGCAAACGCCAGCTGTGTCCGGTTTGGGATTGGGATGTACTGGGGAGAAAAGGGCTCAACACTCATGTGAGATGGGAAAAGCATCTCGCCTGGCTTTTTCCTGCAGTCGCAACAGCATTGGAAGAGGAGAAAGAGAGCTCCATAGAAATGAGAAGGAATTTGTCTTAACTAGCCGCGAGCTTGATGGCTGCCTAACAAGCAAAAGGGGTTGCAAAACTGGGCCTGTTTCAAAGCATTTAAAAATATTTTTAGCCCACAACGGCAGCTGACAGCAGTCCTCAAAGCGCTGAATGCTAGGATCTGTCTCTGCTTTAGCAGTTGGCCTTGATTTTTCCTCCCTCTGCACAAAAGGGAGGATTAAAGAGCTTGCAAACATTTGTTTTGAGCTATGCAGAAGGGCCAACCAGCTATAAAGAGCTGCGTTTGCTAAACAAGCAGACCAAGTGAGACGGGGCTGCCATGCACACTGGGAGCCGGGCAGGAGGCCGGTGGCCCCCCGTGATGTCCCCAGGCTGCCACCCACACCAGTGCCAGCACGTCTGGTGGCTGAGAGCAAGGGGAGAGGAACAGGAACACTTGCACCCCACATTAATTACAACAACAAGCTATAACGAGCCCAGCTGCTGGGCTGTGCCCACCTCCATGTGTCCGAGCACAGGGTGAGCAAGCACTTTGCAGGTCCCCAGGTCTGGTTTAGGGGAAGGAGATATGGAAGACACCCGCTGTGGTGACCCAGCACATGGGTCCCATCACACGGAGGGGGACAGGAGCCCGGGGTGACGTACCTGTGGCATTTGAAAGCGCCAGGGACTCCATGGAGCCGCGGGGAGTCTGCTCGGTGGGCGTCAGGTCCTCCGTGAACTTGAGGGCGTTGATGGGATGCCGGGTGCGGCACTGCGGCGTCGGCATCCCGCCTTCCTCCTCCTCTTCGTACTTGGGGACTTTGAGGCTTCCTCTGGTCTCGGGGAAGCTCTGGTTGGACATGTCGCTGTAGCTCTCCTGCGAGCGAAGCCGCCCCGAGTAGTAGTCCTCTCTGCAGTCCTGGATGAAGCTGCCGCCGTGCCCCTTCATCGCCAGCGAGGAGCTCCTCTTGGGGTTGCTGAAGTGCTTCCCCCATAGATCTGGCTGAGAGCCCGGGACCTGGCCGGGGTTGTAGGAAGTCCTGATATTGCATTGGCTGAGAAGCTGCAGCGGGCTTTGGGACTGCCCCTGCTCCATTTTACTCCCGTAGTGGTAGAGCTCGTCCCTGCTCCGCCACACGTGCTCCCTGTTGAGGCTGGGCGTCTGGCTGGCCAGGCTCAGCAAGTCCATCTGCAGCGAGAGCGGGTCCACGTCGGCAGAGAGGCGGCTGGAGGTGACCTGCAGCTGGCTCAGCGCGCCCTCCTCCGCCTTCCCCTTGTTCTTGCCGATCTTGGCGCTGCGGCGGGACTCCTTGGCCCGGGCGCTCTGGAAGGCCGAGTCGGAGGAGTCGGAGCCGTTGGGGTCGTCGCCGACGCTGCAGGCCCTGGAGCAGAAGATCTGCCCCTGCTTGGGCAGGAAGGGCCGGCCCAGGAGGGATTTCTTGCACTGAGCGCAGCAGAAGCAGGTCTCGGTGGCGTGCCAGTGCTGGCCGTCGTACGTCATCTGGCCCTGGTCGATACCTTGGGGGGAACCAGATAAAAAGTCAGCCCTGTGCCTGTCCCAAGGCCGGGTGTGCTCACACGGCACTCAGGCAAACCGAGCGGCCCTCCTGCGCCAGCAGCACCTCTACCCGCGCTTGCTCTCACAAACCCTTTTGGAGGGGTTTCTGCAGCGTGTGAAGTTACGCCCGTTCCTAATTCTTTGCAGGTTGCAGGCCTCTGCTAGAGACTTACTCAGTGCTGGGAAAGGCAGCGGAGCCGAGCCTCAAGCCATTTCACATTAAACGGGGATATTTCCGATCATAAAGCATAGGAATGCGAGCTCTCCATAAGGTCCTTGAAGCCAAAGCAATAATACGCTGCCTATTTAAAAAAAACAAAAAGCCTCCAACCGAACCATAAAGAGGGATCTGTGCTGCCTCGGTAAGTGCCTAAGAGAACAGATCCCATCCCTGCCCCTCGCTGCTCTGCTCCTGACTGCCTTCCCAGCCTGACTTTATTCTGGCTGCTGGGGCCCCTTCCCCAGATCGGAAAGGCAAGAGCCTGCCCAGGGGATGTGAGCGCGTCCCCTTGCCTTTCCCCCAGCCAAATTTCCTGGCTTGCCCCTGCCAAGCCCCTTGGGATAAGGAACGAATGCACTGGGGGCTGACAGAGAGCCTGTCCCCAGCCAGCAACACCCCGGGGCTGGCTGCAGGCACCGGTCAGAGCCGCTGCAGCACGTTTACTGGTATAGATGCAGCGCTCAGTCAAAGCCATGAGCAGAGCTCCCGAGGCTTCAATTATAGTATTTATTCGCCTGTTTAAGCTGCCATTCTGGGTAAAAGCCCCCATTACCTGAGAAACTGCTGCACAAGGTGCAGGCTGGCCAGGGCAGCAGCGAGCCACGCTGCACGTGGGCACAGCTCGTGCCTGCATGCACGCTGCAGCCACTGCTTGCACACACTGCACAGCAATAACGAGCAAAATGCCTTTATATAAAGCGCCCTTGTAGCCAGAAGATAGAAAAGACAGCGGGTAGGATTTCATCAGCTCCTTTCTCAATGATCCAAAGCCACCTCTCGGAGACAGGGGCACAGCTTCCGTGCTCAGTAGCTCTACCAAACAACCCAGTCCTCCCAAGCACAAGCCTAACTCTAATGTATGTGGCTGCTAAGCACAACAGCTAGCAACTACTCAGAGCAAGTCGCAGTAAAATGGCTGCAGTCCCTCATTGCTAGAAACACGCAGATATGCAGCAAAATGGGAACCAGAGGGAAAACCTGGCAGCGAGCGGGCTCAGCGCCGATCCACCGCGCCAGCCCTGGCGAAGGGGAGCCTGCAGCCTGTGCCCACACCAGGTAGCAGCTGTCACATTTACCTGTTACAGGCTCTTTTCTTTTATCGAGGCCTGGCAGAACGAAAGCACGTCTGCTATGGGGAAGGGGATGCAAACTAGCTGGGCTCGGTCCATGCAGGGCACCGCGGTGGAGCCGGCGAAGGGGATGGAGGGGAAAACAGGCAGCAGATGGGGGAAGCACGAGGGAAGGGAGCGTGAGAGGCGTAACAGCTGCTTCTTCACTGCTCTGCAGCTGAGCTTTCGGGATGGATGTGCTATAGGTCGCAGCAAACACGTCCTCCAAGTGTTTTGTTGAAGCCCTGTGTCTTCCCCCGTGCCATCTGGCCACCGCACAAGAGCAAAATGTTTTTTTTTCTCTCCCTGCAGCCCGTGAATGATTTGAGCGCTGCGCAGACACGTGAGCTCACCTCCACGGACAGACAAAGGCCACCCTGTGCCGTGCTTCCAACTGCAAACAAATGCTCGGCCAAGTGGCAAAGTGAGCACAGAGAGCAAGGCTGTGACAGCCCAGCTTGCTGCCCCACGGCCATGTACTGGGGTGACAGCTAGCCCCAGTATAAAACGCACCCTAAATCACCCCATCTCCCTGTGCTAGGAAGGCAGGTCGACTCTGATCCATCACTTCTTTCCGTCTGAGAACATCTATCTGTGGGTTAATTAAAAACGGCAAACACAAACAATAATGATGCCTAATGAGCAACCATCTTTCCCGTCAGTAGCTCATTAACTCGTGCGAGCCTTCAGCAAGCTCGGCTGGGCAGAAGCTTCAATCCAAAGAGCCAGGCTGCTGACAGGAAAATGAGTTTTAGAAGAAAAATGCACACGTTAAATTCGGCCAGAGGAAGCTCTCGCTCGTTCCAACAGTTCCTGGGGCTGCTGACAGCCCTCCTGCCACAAAGAGGGATGCAAGCCCATCCCGGGGAGGCGCACGTACCGATGTGCTGGGCGCAGGTGTCGCAGTACTCGGCGTAGAGGGACTCGAAGCAGCTGCAGCAGTAGGGCCGGCCGTCCTTCATGATGTACCTCTGCCCCCCCAGCACGGTCTCGCACTCGAAGCAGCAGAAGTGCTTCATGTGCCAGTGCCGCCCTTCAGCCTCGGTGCACTCGTCGGCAAAAATGATCTGGGAAACACAGGTGGAGAAGAGTTAAGTCAGAGGAGGGACGTGGGATGCAGGCCCCAGTCTTGGCGTCTCCTGCCTGTGTGATTTAGCTGTGCCCCTTTCCCACACAACCTCTAAATTTTACAGCTAAAAATCTGGGTCTGGCTGCAGGCAGGCACACCCATCGGCTCCTAGGGAGCAGCACCCAGGGGAGCCTCCTGTTACGATGCAAATACACCAGGAGGGTGTCAGTGCACGGACCAGAAAGCGTTAACACCCAGCTCATGGCAACGTGTCCTGGCGCTGCTCGTAAGCACATCCATCAGCAGAAGGGGTCGATCGGGGTAATAAACACACTTATATACAACCTATCGACCCGGGGGACTTTTGAAGAACAGAACAGCCACTTATTAAAACACATCTACCCGTCTCTCAGACAGGGGCCTGAATACAAAGGATGATCAAAAGGACAATGAGAAGTGGCAAGGCTCTGGAGGGAAGGGAAGAAGTCGCAACCTGGCTCCTACCACGGCTGCCACCTGCTTGTGCCGAAAGCTTTCCCCTTTCTGAGCTTCTTTCTCGCATGCTTCACTGGAAGAAGCGTGTGTGAAAGAAGCAGCTGAATGAAGGACTTGTATGAGAATTTGCAAGGATGAAAAGTACATGAAAAAAAATTACCCAGCCTAAACCACGGGGAAACGGGGCCAGTTGCATGGTTAGGAGTTGTTTTTTCACTGGTAATGTTACAAATTTAATTGGATACATACGTCAATGTTCTTTATATTTGAAGCCTTGGATTTTTACTATTATACGCTTGCATAGATGGGACTTGCTATTTTATAGTACATATGGTTTTCCACACTATGGTTTTCATAACTTTAAAAGCCAGAACAATTTCCTTCACCAGCCTTTTAAACAGAGATTGACACTTGAGAAACGTTCAGAGTCAACTCTGCACGGTTTTCTATATTCGTTTTGTATTCCATTTGTTCAGCTTCCTATATCCCTTTAATCTCCTCTCTGAAAGCCAGTTTCAGCTCGGCGTGCACTCAAACACCACTACTTGTAAGAAACACAACACTCATCCTACCAGGGGCTTCTTCTGGGGGGAAGGAGGAGAAGGAAGGAATGGCACACACACAACCAGGCTAAAATTACGCAGCACGGGTGGGTGTGTTGTTACTGGAAACGCTCACGGAAAGCCCTCCCCGGATGTCTGTGCGTGAGGACCTGTCTCAGAACAGCCCCAGGCAGATTTCAGCTGGAAATCCCACAGCAACCCCAGGATGCCAACTGGAAACCCCAGGAAAAGCTTGGATGAACACTTGGCAAAGCCAAACCATTGCGTTTTGTGTGTGCTCCCCACACGCACAGGGGGAAAAGAAATGTTTGGGCCATCCCCGTGGGCAGTGTCCATACCGGGGTGCATCTTTCAGTGGGCAGTAGTGGGATTTTGGGGTTGGGTGGAACCCTTTGGTCTGTTTTACTTTCAAGAATCACTCAAGAAAAAACTTCACACCTTGGAAAAAAACGTGGTACAGAGGTGGGCAGCTGGGATTTTAACAGGGCTTGCGGGGCTCTCACCTCGTCGCACGCTGCGCACCGGGGCTTGAGGCACTCGGCGTGGTGCCTGCCGCAGTAGATCTTGCCATCCTGGTAGAAGTAGATCAGGTCGACCAGCAGCTCGTTGCAGACGCTGCAGATGAAGCAGGGAGGGTGCCAGCAAACGCCATGCCCAGCTCGCGAGGCGAAGACGGCCATGTCCCCGCCGTTGATCTGCCCGCCGCACTGTTGGGAAAGACAGGGTATGATATGGGGCTGGGGAGCCTGCTGTCACCCGTCCCTCATGAGTTGCTTTTCCAAAAGTGGCAGCAGAACGTGCTAATTCATTGCTCAGGGAAAGATCTCCCTTTCTGGTGTCTCTCCATCCCTTTTCACCCCCAGGATCCCATCAGCTCCCCCCACATGAAGCCAGGAGCTTTGGGATTAGCCAAAGAAACTGCTCTGGTCCCCCAAAACTATGGGGTGCTCATGGCACACACCTGGCCGACCCCAGCTTTGGTTACTGGAAACCCATCCTGCTCGCATCGCTCCGTCAGCCGCTACCCACCTGCTCGCAGATGGCTCCCGTCATGGTTACAGGGAACGGCCGGACGTTGCCTCTCCCTAAGTTTTCCCTCTTCCTCTGATTGCTGAAGAGTTTGAGCTCTCTCTTCTCCTCCTCATCCAGCGAATTGCAGTAGCGGACCTAGAAAACAGGAGTGACGCTCGGTGCTCCGAGCTGCGGTCCCACGGGCTCTGCAAGCCTCGCTAAGGAGTGCGAGAAAACACAGAGCTACCTCCAGAGGTGGGATTTCAGCAGGAATCCAAACCCTTCCTGCAACCACTTCAATGACAAACAAAAGAAAAACAACCAAAAATGCACAAATGGACCTGGTCCTTGCCATGCAGGAGATTGCTCTCCAGCTGCTAGGTTTCTAGGAAGGCTTGGAAGTCTTAAGTCTTATCCTGACCCAGCAATCGGACTGATGCTTTCCTGCTTCCTCCACCAGCCACCTTAAGGCAGAGATTTTACAGCAGCTTCAGAATATTTTGTTGGTGTTTCTTGAGCACAGCCCATGTTCCCTATGTAAATGATGCAGTGCCGGCTGTTCGGGACCTCCAACCATTATTCTGATATCGGATAAAGTTTGCGTGCTTGCAAAACCTCCTCGGAAGGCACTAAGTGAAATAAAAGGATATAAACAATGAATGTTGCAGTTTCCCCAAAGCTTATAAAACGGTGAGGTTTCTCTGGGTATTTTCACCCCACAGACCTAGCTTTTGGCTGAGCAGATCTCAGCGGAGAACACCAGCAGGGTCCCTCACCGCGACTTCTCAGAGGAATAAAACCAAGCACAAAGGGGAACTGGATGTAAAACCTGCCAAGGTGCAAGGAAGCAGCACAAGCTCTGTGTTTCTTCCATGGCTGCCAGGGAAGGCAGGCGGGCAGGTTGGGGCCCGAGGGTGCAGGCGAAGCCCCTGCCCGCTGCCTGCAGCTCCCTTCCGCGCCGGCAGCGCCGCCGTGCTCCCGTGGCACCCGGCCACGCATGGGCGAACTCGTTAACGTCTGACCTAGATGCAACAAGCTCCCTGCCTGCGTTTCCCAGAGCGGATTCTTCAAAAGGAGCACGAAAAAGTTCTTGTTGTTGTTGTTCACACAGGGAAATGCTGCGGGCTAGCAGAAGCCAATGATGTCGCTGATGGAGGAGCACGTCAGAGACCAGAGCCTTCTCGCTTGCCTCTTGCGAGAGGCACTGAGGTGTGTTTGCTCTGCTGGTGTTGACTCAAACCCTGACTTCCCAGGCTCACAGGCTCTCTGCTCGCACTCGAGAGCCAAACACCTCCTCGCTGCATGCGCTCATGAGCTGGAAGCAGCACTTGGGAAGGGCTTCTGTAACTTGGGATCTGGCCTCACTGCTCCGAACAGCTCTTGGAGCCGCTTCCAGCGTGGCTTTGGCCTCCACGGGCTGAGAAAGCTCTTTTGTGTCAAAGACGTGAAGAAAGCCCATTTCAAGAATAAAAGCTGAAGCTTTAAAAACAAACAACTCCCAGCCTCCAGTGGAACCCCACCAGGTAGCAAACGTGTCTGTTTAAACAGCAATGTCACCGAACTCCAAGTAAATCCCCCAAAAAGCACCCAAAGAGCTGCAGAGAAGTCCAGCCAAGCCTCCGACCAGAGGGACCCCAGGAGGAGCACCCCGTCCCCTCCTGCCACCCTGCCACCACCCTGCTGTCCCCGCGGGGACGCTCTCCCCCCTGGGCCGCTCACCTCATTGTCGTGCGGCGGCAGCTGGTGCAAAAGCTGCTTGATGCGAGATTTTTCCCCCGGGCTGTTGACGTAGGGGACCTTGTCTTCTGGGAGGCAGCTGTAGTACTGGTGCACCTAGGGAACAACAGAGGGGATGGCGGTGACACTCCTGGCCGAGCCGTGTCCCCGCGCATGGAGCAGCCACCCCCGAGTGCAATGATTATTTCTCGTTATCTCAAGCGGGGCAGACGCGTGCTGCTCCGTTTTCCCTGCCTTTTTTTTCCTCAAAAGAGGGCTCGGGAAGGGCGGCAGCCCCAGCAGCTCGTTACCGTTTGCTCCGTCAGCCTCCAGAGCGTGAGCATGCTTCGCCGGGTGCGGGGATGTGTCGGCACCTGCCTCGGCAGGGGAGGTTAAAAAGGCTGCGCCCCGGCAGCCTCCGTGTTGCCGGCTATCTCAGCCTCCACCTCCATCAAAACCCTCCGGGCCTTTTCTGCTGCAATTTGTGGAAATAAACAGCAGATAAAATCTGTTGGAAGGCTTGCTTTTATTTATTTATTTTTTAATTTTTTTTTTCCTCTTCTCTTTCGTCTTGGAGCACGTAATTAAGATCAATTACTGTAAATGCAGCACGGTGGGGCACGGCGTGCCCCGATGCAGGAAGAGCCTGGTGGCAGCCCGGAGAGGAAGCACGCCCTGAACTCCAGCGTCTCTGCTCCGGCTGCCACACCTGGGACGTGAACTCTAGGGCCGGGATGCAGCTCCTGGGATCAGGATCAGCTCCAAAACAGCCACGGTGGCACTCAGGGGCTTGGAGGAACCAGGAGAATGTGAAGGTAAGGGAAAGCTCTCACTGCGTGGCTGGGATCAGGGGTCTGTGCAGCCTCGGACATCTCGGGATGCTCGGGCAGGAGCAGGGGGACAGATGCCTTCCTTAAATCTGCACTCGGCTAGAGAGACGCAAACTGCTTTCCCAGCACTTGCAGCTTTCTGCCTTTGTCACGCTGCATGAGTCCCCCGATACGTTTCCTCTGCTTTTGAGCACTGCAGAAATTCATTTCAGAGCATCTGCACTGCTGGCAGATTTCACAGCCCTTTTTCCCAAACGACACACGCTTTGCAGCGGCTTCACGTGAGCTTTTGTGCTACCGGCACGGTTTGGGCTTTGACCTGGGCACCCCCACCTGGGCTGGGCTGCCCCAGAGAAGGTTGTTCCTCTGCTGACACAACCACACAGCATCTGCGGGATGTACAAGCTACAGCCGGTCACCGAGAGGGACAGGGCTGGCAGGAGAGCTCACCCACGGGCTGGCAGGCTTTGTTCATTTTTATTCTCGGCTATATGTCCAAACCCAGCACTGTTCTGGAATAATTACTCCGCATTCAGCTGTCTCTGTTCTCATTCAGAGCTACCTGCAGGCAGAGCTGCAGTCGTGTTTGCAATTGTTCTTCCTCTCAACAGCTCCATTTTATGATTCTTCTCTGAACCAACACTAAGATATGACTTTCCCTTCATTGGATTTTTATGAAAAAGGAGATTTTTAGCAGATTTCCACCCGTAACTCTGCAGTGCTGACAAAAGGAAATGCTCGTGTCCTGAAGCTGAGGAATGCACTGAGCGTGTGCCTCTGCAAACCCCTGAATTTGCTTTGCTAAAGCAGAGCAGAAACAGAGCCACCAGCTATGGAAACTCTCAAAGCAAGAAGCACGGCTGCTAAGTATTTTGTTATGTTAAAAGGGGAACAAACTATGTACATTAGAACACTTACTTTGCATTTATAGACCATCCTTCATCCAGGGACATCAAAGCACATGAAAAACACTTAAATTCTTATGGCGCACTACATGAGGGAGCAAATACATCCACTGCAGAGCACTATTTGGGGCATAACCATGTGAAATGGGCTGTCTGTGTTCATGCACCTTGTCCATAGTGGAGCTCACAGCTGAAAATCTGAAGGCGATGTCCCCCCTGCCATTCTTTTGTCTGGCTGCCAGGCTCCAGCTCTTCCCCGCTGGGCCGTCCTGGGTGCCCCAAATGCCTGCTGCCTTTTTCTGGGCCAAACTTCCCACGTGCGGGTGGATGGGCTGCTCAGGTCGCTGGGTTTGTTTGTTTTCCTCATGACAAAGTTCTTTTCCCCCGTTGAGTCCCTGAAGTTGGCGGGGACCAGAAATGACTTCTTTTTGAAGAGCTGCCAAATGACATCAGGCTGCTCTGGTCCCTACAGTAACGAGCCGTAAGACGCGCACCCTAGGCAAAAAAAAGCAGGGATGTGTGTGTTTTGTTTTTTTTTTTTTTTCCCTTGGCAGCCCAAGAGGCCAGGAGCTGCCTCCCCGCAGCCCGGCACGGCGCTATGTGTGTGCACGGCTCCTCTCCTGCTTCCGCTGGGAAGTTTTCCATTTAATCCCATCAGGTCTGCGGGAACTGGCTCCCATCGCACCATCAACATAGCTCGGCAGGGATGGGCGATTTGGTTTGAAAAGCAAAACAAAATAAATACTGCAGGCTCCAACCTGCGTTGCGTTGCCCGGAATAACCCGAAAAGTTTGCTTTGGATCCGCATCAGCCAGCGGGATCTGCTCACGGAGGGGCTGCAAAGGAGGTGGCTGCTGGTCCTGGGGCCCCGGATGGCAAAAAAGCCCTGCGGCTGCTGGCCGGGACTGCGGGCACGTGACTGGTGCAGATGCTGGGTGACAATAATCCAGGCTCCTGCCAACAAAACCTCTCATTTATTGCTTCCTGGGATGTCCCCGATCCATGGGACAGGGCCACAAGTTGCCATGGTCCTGGAGAGAGCAGCCAGTGGTTGGGCTGGCACAGCCCGGTTGTGATGCTCAAGAATAGGGAAAAATAAAGGAAAAGGGGGATTTTCAGATAAATCTGGCTTTTCAGAGAGAAAGGCCTGCAGAAAATGTTAACTCACTGGAAAACTAAAACTGCTCCGTCTGCACTTTGCTTTTGTACCAAAGGTCGGTGTTTTCCATGAAAGTCACTGCTGCTCCATCGGTGCCGGTTCAGAGCACACACACACAGATCCTCGGAGCCCCCACAGGCAGAGGGCCCCATCCAGACCCCCCAGGAATCAGCGGACGGCTCTTCACTGACCCCGAGGGCTCTGCAACATGAGCTGCACCCAGATAAGGACAACAGCACGGGGTGATGACTCAGGATGGATAACATATCCCTTTTAAGTCGTGCGGTATCCAACTGCTTTATTATTAAATACTTGCTCTGTACAGCACAGCAGCTCAACTTCCTGCTATTTCCCCTTGCAACAGGCCTATTTTGTCCACGATTATCCTCACAAGCAGCATTAAAACACACACACCACGTGAGGGGCCCTGCTAGATTTCCTCCTAGGCTTCCTCGCTCGCCCCTCTGCTCACATCTGGATGGGAGAAACCCTGGAGGAGTCTGGAAACCATCAGGCCAAGTCAAAATAAGACTTCAGAGTGGGTCAGGGGCCCCAGATGCCATCAGGATGGGGTGGCAGGGTGCAGGGTGAGCCCCCTCCTGCTGCAGGGAAGTCTTGGTTGTCCCATGAGCACTGTCCCATGCCGTGAGAGTCTGGGCACATCAGTCGCTCACCTTCCCCACCCACCCTCCCCATCCCAGGGTGTTATCTTCATCTTTAAAGATGAAAGAAATTACCTAAGCACCCTGTGTTTTAACGAAGGCATGGCTAACAAACGCGGATACACATTTTGGAAGTTAACAGCTCCTTCAAGCTAAAAGAAGGGGAGGGCAAGACAGAAACCAGGAGAAAGGAAAGAACATAACGTAAAACGAGGGTAGGGAAAAGTCTTTAAAGTGGAGCCAACTTTATTCAAAGGCATTGAGGAAAGTAATTACATTAGTTTACAAATGCCTTTGTGTTCTGCAGCCTTCCTAGGTTTGGGGTGTGTTTCCAGTTTAACTTTTACAGTTTAGAAACCTACCCTGGCCCTGCTAAACACAGGCATGGCTGCGGCTCCTGCCGGCGGTCCCACAGGCTCCTCGCCAAAGACAGAACACGCCCAAGCACCTTATGAGCAAACCCCACTGCACCTTCTCCAGGAAGGAAAACTTTGCAAGCAACCTGTGAATCTAAGCCATTGACAAAGGATCTTTTTAATAATGAATTAAAAGGGGGGCAGGAAGGGGATCACATTTTTTTATGCTGTGAATTGCTGGGAAGCAGCACTGCGCACAGCCCTTCGGCAGCGCACGCTTAGGATGCAACCAGCACAGCCACCAACAAGAACACACCTCTCTTACAACACCTCTACCCCGAGCACCCACCCAGCAGGGCTGTTTGGTGTGACTGTACCGCTGGATGGACCACAAAGGAGCACGAGGTGTCCTGGCACGCTCCGTAGAGGTGCTGAGTTGCTGAGCTACAACAGCTCCGGCACAGCCAGTGGGGCCGGGACCTGGCGCTGACAAAACCAGCCCTGCGAGGGCAGGATGCAGCAGCCTGAGTGCAACAGAGAGCCTGGATGTTTTCTCCAAAGGGTGACCCTAGTGGGGTCAGCAGGGCTGTGGGAGATTGGGGGAGATGTGATGAACTCCGGTGAAGTGGGGAGAAGGCAGCAGGCGGCTCCAACAAGCCCGTGCTGGCCTGAGTGAGCGGGGATGTGCTGCCTGCCCGCCCTCTCCTGCCCAGCGTGGGTTTTTAACAGCACCGAGACGTTAAATGATCTTTTACATTGAGAACCTGAAAGCTACAAAGGAACGAAGCTGATGTCTTCGATATTTCTACCATCCCTGCTGGCCTGCCACAGAAAAAGAAAGGTGAAAAAAAAAAGAAACACAAACAAGCCACACATAAATAACTCTGAAAGCATCTGCAAAATTTTGCAAGTGCTTGCAAACAGCCCTCACAGAAGAGCTCTACAGATCGCAGACGTGTACAGCTAGGAAACAGGTTCTGCTTGGCCCAAACCTGGCACGTCCTCCTTTTCTGTGGCCGTCAGGATACAAAGCACTTATTTATTCCTGGGAGCAAAACAATCCTCGCAGCGAGGCCGGGTGCTCCGAAACAAAACAGAGAGGGAGCACTGCAGGCGGCTGGGGCTGGTGTGGGGATGCAGCCGGGCACGTCCCGGGACAGCCGGGCATCCCATGGGATGACTGGGGCAGAAAGGCTGCTCTCCATCCTCCTGTGCCCACAAGCAACCTACTCTGCAAACAGGGAACTGCTGTTGGGATGCAAACCATTAAAAGGAATCTCTGTATGCTTATTATTTAAAACTATCCATTGCCTCTTCTAACTGAGGAACCCCCAGGGAGAGTGTACAGGCCTGTGTCTCCAGGACTGGAAATTGTGCTGGCAGCTGATAAGCACCACAAATGAAGAGAGGTGTTGGGAAAAGCACACAAAAGCCTCAGGTGGGAGAAGATCTTTATCACTCCCCAAATCCGTGATCGTGCCTGTGTGCTGACAGCAAAGACCATCCACAGCGCCAGGCGGCCCAGCATCCCGCCGTGCTGTCCCTGTGCCTGCCGCCACGGGTTTGCTCTTGCAAACCCACTCCAGAGTCATAGGGACAAAGGCAGAGAACAAAGAGAAACAATTCCCATAAATTCTGTTTGTTCTGGCATACTTTGCAGCTCTCCGTGCGCTCCTCTCCCACGGCTAATGGCAGCAGATCCGTTTGAGTGTTGCTGTTCCTTGGTTTCTTGTTGAGAATGACATCAATTTCTGTCAGGCTTTTGGAGCAGTTCTTGCTCTATAAAAGATCCTGCAGAGACATTGCTTCCTGCTGGCATTAAAGAAGAACATTTGAATCAAGGACGTACATCCACAAGTTTTAGACTTGTGAAAGCGCATGCCATGATTTTCCTTTTTCTAAGCAAAAATGGAAATTGGATTAAACAGTCAGAAGCAGTGCTTTCAAAAGCTTTTGATGGTGGTCTTTCGGCTGCTACGTGCTGACCAGCAGCCCCGCTCTCACACCAGAGTCCCTTGGAGCACCAGCATCTGTAAGGATCATCTGCTGCATTGATTATAGCTGATAATTCTTCTGGGTATGCTACTTAAAATGCTCTTTTAAGTTGAGGGATAGCATGCTAGAATAATGCTGTAGCAAGTACAAGCTGTAATTGTACGCTGGAATAAAGCTCCAGGACAAGAAAGGGCGAGAAGGTAAAATGCACTCGATCATGATACATCG